>NC_092587.1:86720000-87037500 GCF_047663525.1 Anas platyrhynchos | reverse complement strand
ACCCAATAGAGAACACATACCTCGGCCGAACAATTGTGAGCATATGTTAGCTATGCCAATATCCTGTGGAAAGTAACAAAAGGCTTTAACTTATTTTTAACTGAGAGAAGGGCACAACCAAGAAAGTTTGCACTTTATAATTTCAAGTCAGATATGGGATTACTGTATTTCCCTCCTCGGGAAGTTGCATGATTACTAATTTTATAATTAAAAAAGTAAAAGTTAATGAGGAAACATGTTAACATCAGATGATTTATGTGCCTATTAATATTACAAGTGTATTGGGAAAAAAAAAAAAAAAAGAGGGGGAAAAGGAAAAACCCATTGTGTAATCCAGTTCTGATGAAATGCCGGACAATTTTGAGACTGATAAAATGAGTCACTGCCAACTGACTCAGCATGACAACAGGAGTTCATTGTTGCATTTTGACTGAAGGAAACAAGCAGCCAGTTGGTTTAAACTGGATTCTTTCTTTCCCTAAAATGTGATATTTCCACCATCTTCTTCCCCCGTCTTCCACCAGCCCCTCTGGTGTCTCCAGTACATACTGCTTTTATTAAGTCCCGCGCTAGTCGGCTAGCACCGCATACAACACACATTAAGCCCTCGGATGCTGCATGTTATAAAATTAACTTAAAAGGCTGGAATACAGCTCTGTTTTTAAGTCCCAGTGTATTTATATTTCACATATGGTTTTTGCTAGGCTATTCACAGGGGGGACTATAAAGCATCTCAACATGTGAGGTACTCTTATAAATTCCACGTTGTCCTTAGTTGCACTCGCTGTCCTCAGGCACGGGGGCTGTTGGACTGCACGCGCTGATACTGATATACGTGCTGCTTCTTACATCCACATCTCCCCCTCCCTCCTCGGAGGTTTGGCAGCAGCAGGACGGCTGAATTCAGCTCAAAAACTGGAATTCCTGCTCCTCTCCCAGGCCTTCTGGAGATTATTGCCTTCTGCCACCCGTTGCAACTTTTCTCTGAAGTTAACAAAACAAGGAGAGCTCAGCAAGCGCCAAGGGGCTCAGGACCCTGTAGAGCCCGGGCAACACACCCACGCAAGATATACTGTCCCCATCACTGAGCTCTCTGAGGACTGGAGCTGTGCCCAAGTGCTTTTAAATATAGGAATGAGGTGGATTTATGTCATTAAGACACAGGAGAGACCAAGAGGAAGGTTCACCTGTTGCACAGCGTTGTATAAAGTGTGCACTGTGATGCTGCAAAATCTGGTTTGTGGCTCTTTTCCCTCAATATGCTCATATCTCTCAATCTCATCATTCATTATTTTCTGCTTTTTTGCCCTTAAACTGCTTCTCCTGTAGTTGCCCAGAATTGTGAAGACAGCCCTTTTCCAAAGGAGATCATCAAAGTCTGAAAAGTTTATTGATATTAACTGCAGCTTATGAGAGAATCCTGAAAATGAATTATTTTTGAGAAGAAACAAACACCAAGAAAGGTGCATACTTCTTCAGGCAGCTAAAACATCTTGTGTCATTATAACTTTTTAAAAAGCATATTTTGCCAAAAGCAACTATGCCATGTCAAAAATTATCATGCCAGGAGAAACTCCTCACAACAGAAACACTGGTAGTCAACAAACTGGGTTATATTCCCGATAATTTGCCAGGTGACTTTGACTAAGTCAGTCGATGTCTCTAAATCTGAGTTTATCCATCAGTGCAAGAGGTTACTAATGCCTCCCTATTTCAGGAGGGTGTCTTAAAGCTTAATTAATTGATGTTCATAAAGAACTCACATTCTCAGATGAGAGGCATCAGAGAACACCAAAGTATTATTAATCTCACGTGCCAAAAAATTATCCCTGCTCTTGCAAGAAACGGCTCTGAAATATTTGTAATTTCTATGGTAGCAATATCCCCAGTTCAGTTTGCAAATGATGAGAGTTATCCAAATAAAATAAATGTCTGGTCATCAGAGTAAACAAAGACATCATTTTAAGAGTCCAATCTAAATTGTGGAGATAATCAATATGAGAATAGCAGTGCCCACAATGAAACCTGTATTAATTATGAAGAGAGTTTATGAAAGAAATTAATCATTATTATGGAGTTCACTGTAGGAATTTAATAGCATGAGCCAATTCTACATGACTCTTATGATGCTTGAGGTCAAATATGCTGAGTTTGAAATAAACTTTAATCTACTCTGAACTAACTTTGTATAAAAAAAGAAAGCTTCTCATAAGTTCCACAGTACTGCCCAAAATAACAAATCTACTCTACCCCATAAGTGCGTGTGGTCTGATATGCCATCCTGAAAATAGATTCTAATGTCTCTCCTCCCCAACTTTTTTTTTTTTAATCAGTGCTATAGGAAAACTACATACAGCGATTACAAGAGAAAATGAGGTATCAGAGGTAACCAATATGTTTTTATGATTTTTTTTTAACTAACCACCCATCCAAAATAAACACACCAATGTTTACGGAAATAAAGAAACAAATTATAGCAATTTTAGGTAGCATACCGCAGTCAAATAAATACTATTTTCTAATAAAACAAACTGGGAGAAACCCTAACAGAACTTAACCCGTAGTAACCAAAACAAAAACTCAGGAGACTTTTGTTCCAAAATCAGAGTTGTTCTTGAAAGCAAAAGATTCATATCCATTGGTCAACTTGAGCGCTAATCAATTAATCCTTTTTGTTAGATCATAAATTCTCTGGGGAGATGCGATGACTGGAGTTGTTGAAAATGCTCAGTGTTGGCTTAATTCCATCTCCAGTCAAGTCAAGTCCCCGTTGTCTTCAAAGAGAGAAGAGCTAGACTGATGCTGAGAGCTTTTGAAAAGCCTACCCTTTGCATTTATTTGCTTTTGTGAAGTACTCCATAAAACAAATAAAAGCAGGATGACATAAGTAATGAGCCCATCCTACCTCTGAGGTCCACACGCAGCAAGTACTTTGTGGTCAGGAGCTGACAGAGAGTTCTGGGGGAGTTTTGTCTGGGGAACCTTTGTGGGGGTTCATGAGGGGGAGGAAGTTGTGATGCATCCAGGCCAAAAAGGCTGGCTTCCCCTACAGGTGCACAGGGAGGCACAGCAGAAAAAATACCTTGCTCTTTTCCAAAATATGGGACTATCCGTTTTGGAGGCTACTCATAATGAACACGGAACTTGCAATACTGTCAGTACTAATTAGATGTGCAAAAGGAAGAATGAACCCTTAAAATATTGCAAGAACAAATGGTCCAATTAAAACAGTCTGAAAGAGCTCAGTGGGAATATTTCTCTTAGCTTCCTTTGTTGATGCAGTAGGATTTCTTTGTAGTTGTACAATTCTGCTCACTCAAATTCTCTTGGCAACTACAGACTTCCTTACGTCTGATCTCATCACACACAGATGGCTCATGCTTGTAAAATATTATTTGGGGACGTGTTGGAGTGGCCTGAACATGGGTCACTCCAGCAGCGTAATCTGACTCTAACAGTTTCTCTGGACTCGGATAACCTTGAGTCCAGCCATTGTTTCCCAAACTGTAAAATGGGGAGAGCGTCAACCTGCTCACAAAGCAACGAGAACGTGTGAGCCAATATTCCTACAACTCTGGAAAAAAAAAAAAAAAAAAGGAAAAGTGTTATTGCTATTTGGGGAGAGTATGAGAGGGTCATGTGGGCTTCAGTTTTATTCTCTTCACTGAAACAAACACCGACACAGATATAAATAGTGCCTGCAGGAAAGCAAGGGTGAACTGTTTGCTTTTTTTAAAAAAATAAAATTGTAGCTTTTGCATGTGAAGTCTGTTTAGAAGAGTTTTGAATAGTTTAATAATTAAAAAAAATTCTTTACTTCTAATAGTGTTAACATTTACCAAAGTAGATTTTTTTTTCCAGTGGTGTCATAAATTCGCAGTATTTACCCACCAGTTCTGGTTTTCATAACAAGACTGTGGTTTTTATTTTGATCACTGGTTAATTTATTGCTGCAGCACATCATTTTCCTTTTCTTTTGGAGGTTCTGAGGAAAAGTAATTCTTTACAGACACTGTTCAGATGGCATTTTTCAATTAAAACCACTTAAAGCAGAAAAGAACGGTTGTCTGGTGGGGGACTGAAGATCAGAGTTCAATGCTTGGCTCTACAATAGACTCCCTGGGGAAATTTTCAAAGGCACAAATGGCAGGTTGGCACATCACTCCCATGCTTGCTTTAGTGGGAGTTAGTTGCCTCTGAAAACCTCGCTTTCCTTTCCCTGGATTATCCTGATCAAGTCACTAAATCTTTCTGTGTCTTAGTCTGCAGTCACTATAGTGGGAATTACAATATTTTGTTCCCTTCACCTTTTGCTTGACTTGCTCATTTAACTATACGCTTCCTGAGGCAGCGAATCTATTTTACAGGATGTAAAACCCCTGCACCAGCGGATGGGGCGCTGATCTCATCTGGGACTTGCCTAGTTCCATTGCAATACATACACACAAATGATGTTAATGCTGATCTGGGAATCTGGCTAGCATTAATTTAAACTGTTTTCTCAAAGCCCGGGTTATTGTGTTTTCTAGGAGCAGCACTGAACTGGAAGAAAAACTGCCAAGATAACACCATCCATAGAGCAGGTGCAGGACAGGCAA
This sequence comes from Anas platyrhynchos, assembly GCF_047663525.1. Taxonomy (NCBI): domain Eukaryota; kingdom Metazoa; phylum Chordata; class Aves; order Anseriformes; family Anatidae; genus Anas; species Anas platyrhynchos. Next base: position 87,032,902 of record NC_092587.1, on the reverse strand, counting down.
GATGGGGCAAACATCTCTGATATGGCACCAGCAACACGACCCCTTCACCAAAAAGTGGGGTTAGTGACCCTCTTCACCTCAATCCCTGATTTCTGGTGACTTCCCTTTGGGCCAACTAGAACCACACAAGTCTACATTCTTAGCCCGAAACATTACTTTTTACTGTAACAAATGTCCATGTGAGGCGAGTGTGCACAAGGCACAGAAATTTGTTTCAGAAAACAAATTGTGAATCTGAGTATGTTTTGACACCACGCGAGTATGTGTACTGAGCCACCGCAGCAGCAAAAGCAGTTCTGTTTCATTTATCCCGCAAGTCAGGACTAGGCAACACAATTTTTATTTTCAAACGGCAAATGCAAAAATCTCAGAAATGTAACACATGCACCCAATTAAAGGGCAAGAATGACAATACAGTGAACAAATGTGCATGGCACGTAAATTCAAAGCAATTTTGAGCTGCATTTGTTTACCCAAAAACTGGAGTGCCCCAAAGAGCTATGTAAATGAAAACAAGAATTGTTTTATCTCGTGAACTTAAATGTAATGGGGCTGCAAGTAAAGAAAAAAAAAATCATATTCCAGGCACACGCATTAATTACCTAGTAGCCTACCAGGAATTGCCAAATTTGCCAGCTGTGATGAGGATAGAGCTAAGCACGTTCCAGAGCTTCACCACTGAATAACGACGTATTTCAGATACCCAGCAGTAGTTAAACTGGGCTTTGTACTTTTGCCCTACTGTATAAATGATTCTCTAAGCCATTCATCTTTCTCAATGACCTCTTTATGGCCGTAACCAAGATCCTAAGTTTTGTGGGCAATTTTTTTTTCCACAAGTAAACTCTGCTGAAGCCAGCAGCATTACAGTAGAATAATTTTGGTATAATGTATGCATAAAACTTACAGGTATCTTTATGTGCTATAGGCACATTCCCTGCTTCTTTCTCCGTCATTCAGCTTGCATCGTCCCCACACTCAGCCCAGGATGCAATACAAGACAGAGTTCCTACAGCAGACGTAAATAATTCAAGAAAGTTTGTAACTCCTCAGGGAGATTTACTCACAGATCACCTGCTCACAGAGCTTACAGAGATGTCAGAAAAGTTCCAGAATTATTAAAGATCAACAATGGGAAATAGCATCAGAGAATATCAGTATTATTTCTGCACAGAGCTGAAACTGGTTTTGATTTGTTTCTTTTTGGATAAATTCGCAAACTTCAAAGGGAGCGGTTTAAATTTGCCAGAGAAGAAATGTTGTTTGATTGCTTCATGTACTGGGGTGCTGCTGCAGTTGGATCCAGAAAGAATGACGCACCACAGTCTGACATGGCTTTGATAGTAGATAAGTAAACCATAGGATTGCCAAATAAAGAGGTCAAAAAAAAAAAAAAAAGGAAAAAAGGAGAAAACACCCAATAACCCACTACCAAAAAGAAAAAACAAAACAAGAAGACAACAAAACCAAAAGGAGCTGCTAAAGCAAATCACACCAACAGACTATGCAGTGCAACATGAGCAAAGGAAACCCAAGGAAACCCAAACAACCCCCTTCCCTATTGCTGATGGCCTGCCCCGTGCCCCACATGGCATCATCACAAATAGATTCTGCACAGAGGCAGAAAGATATAAGCAAACAGTTCTGCAGCAACAGCAGCCCAGGCAGAACACCACCACTTGCCAACCGAGAAGCCTTGACTTACTGGCCACGTGCCTCCACTTCTGCTCTGCTGATCCACTTCCACTACATCAGTGGCACCTCGAGGTGGGTTTACAAGCACTGGTGACAGATGCGTTGTGAACGTGACTTCCCGTCTGTGACAATCTTTGTATTTTCCTCCCAAAGGCAACGTGTACTAAGGACATTCTTTACGTGTCCGGAGGCCAACTGGCTGTCACTTTCTTTACACGACATACCACATATATCTAGGACATAGAAAGGGTTATTTCAGACTTCAGAGGGGACATCTATAGCCAGAGCGTTTCCAAAATAAGGATGGCAAGTTGCTGAAAGAAATTATTTAAAACTTTTTCTCAAGTACAGAGTGATAGAATTGGAGTAAAATCATCTAGAAGGGGTTGGAAACACTTCCTCGTGAAGCCTTAAACATCACTTCTAGTGACATTAACTTGAGCTACGTGTCCCATCGGAGAGCAAGTGTCAGCAAAGTAAATGCATTAGTTAAAGCTTAATAGTAGTTTGGTGTTCAATATCCTGAAATATTTAATATGTTTTTTTCCCAAAGTAAACTGTTATTCAGTTTTAATGAAGACATTAACCTGCTTGATTTGTAAGCTCCTGTGGGAAGTCAGTCTAAAACACTGTCACAAGAGGTAGGCAGAAGTAACAAGAGCTCTGACAGGAAATCAAGCACATTTTAAATGTTAAAAAAGCAGCCAGAAAACGAGTCTCAATATGCTCTTGTTTTCTTTTAGTTTTGTTTATTTTTTGGTAATATGATTTCTGCCCTTTAAAAGATGCCAATTAAGGCTGGTTACAACGTCGTCTGCACGTAACTGCGGGGATTGAAATCTATGTGAGTTTTCACCAACTATTTTGTAAACAAGAAGCGGTAAGAGCAGAGGCTCAATAAAAAAAAAAAAAAAAAAGTTTGGGTCCAAATCTGAACTTTGAGACACTTCTCGGTTGCCAGCATTGCAGAATGACAGCTTTGAACTGGAACCCAGTGCGACATTTTAGTCACAGTTTGCATGTCCTGGACCGACTCGGGATGCAGGCTGCGCTTCCTGGGAACAGCCAGTCTCGGGAGCTTGCAGCTTGAAACGAGAGCGATAAAACAAGATGAGCAAAAACGGTGAGACCCTGAGCAATTACGGTGGGTGTGTACTCTTCCTGAACCGCATCTTGGTGGTTTGACAAGGGAGACAAGCTGGCTGCTTTGTTTCACAGTAGCTGCGTTCAGTTCATGCTGTCAAGCGTGGATTCCGACACTTAACAGTATTAATATTGCTATTTCTATTGATATAATTAGCGCTTCTATAAATAATAGCTAAAGCTGCCATAGCTAAGTATATTACTGCAAGCAGCACCATCAGGCCCTTCTTGGTTACACCCCCTCCTGGAAAGACAGGCTGATTGATCCAAACGAGGAGACAGCCACCGAGCAGGGCTGTTGATTCTCGTGGCCCAGCTTCCACCACGCAGAAGACTCTTCCCTACAACCACTTGGGATGTGTGAGACTAAAGTTTCTCACCAGTCTTGCACCTGCCAATGTTTGACTGCTATAAATAGGGGCGCCTCTTTTCAGCCGCCTGATGCAAAAACCTGGCGTTGAGCTGGCGGGTTGTTATTCACACGCCACAATGGGGGGAGAAAGTCCTGCGAGAGTTTTGGAGAGAAGCGGGACCCAACCTCCAAATTCCACCTAAAGAGCACAAAGGGTTCTATTTATTTATTTTACAGCGACGAAACGGGAAACTGCCGAACAAAACAGGCAATGCTGCTTGTACAGAATAACAGCACCTGCTCTTTCAGCCCCAAATTTCATTCTGTTGCACTTAAAACTACCAAAGAAGAGCTTTTCTAGTGGCCTGAATACCAAACTCCAGGCACTCCCAGCCTGTTTTAAAGAATTTTGCTGCTGTTTCACTCTTCCTGAGAGCTCCGACTTCTACCGTAGGGTAAAGCACAGAGCGAGCAGTGCTGGTCACGGAAATAAAGCCTCAGTACCTTGCAAAAAATACAAAGAGTTAAAAGTTATCACCGATTTTGGAAACAGCGGGGATTTTCTGCTTTCTTCTTCCATAAAGTGATGTGTGACACAAAGGCTTGCTGAAGGCCAGTATTTACAGCGTCTGGAAATATAAAGTGCTACGTGTAAGAAAAACAGCCGGCGTTTCTGACTGCGGTTTGTCACAAAAAAAAACCTTTAAAAGTTGGAAGTCCTTAAGCTTTAGACCTATGGATGTGCCAAAGGTAGTGAGGAGATTAAGTCATTTGTGTACAGGCGCATTTTTAAACCTTGCAGGTTGTTGCAGCAACGCGACTTGCTAGCTGCAGTACTTGAAAACTGAAAATGGTAAAGAGGATACTACAACTCAGAAGGAGCTTTGAACTCCTGTACTGCTAAGACAGCTCGCTTTGTATGAGGCCAAAGCACTCAGTGCTGTGTCTGGCAGTAATATCAATGCCAAAATCATTCCTGTATAATTCCACTGATGTCACTTCAGTTATTTCAAAGAGGAAATTCATGTCTAAGCCACGTTCTGTTTTCTGATGCAAACCCAGAATAACTACAGTGAAGTTTATGAAGTTACTAACACTGGCACTCACTGTCAAACCGAATAGCCAATGGAATAATTGGCACCGAGTCTCTGAAGTTATTACTGAGATATTCTACATAACCATAACAACAGCATTTCAGAATTCTCCGTGTATATACCTTTGCAAATATCTGTGATGACAGCACACGAGCATTATTCCTGTTACAGATAGGAAACAAAGACGGAGCAATTTTCCCTAAAGTCAAATAAGCTATTCGTGGCACAGCTGAGAGCTTCAGGGTTCCAAGTCTTAAGCCAGGAACCAAAACCAGTAAACAAGCACTCAGGCTTCAGTCTGCTTTTATGAAAATATAAGAAGCGATAATTGGGTTGGACCCCGTATTTGAGAAAAAGAAAGAAAGAAAGAAAGAAAGAAAGAAAGAAAGAAAGAAAGAAAGAAAGAAAGAAAGAAAGAAAGAAAGAAAGAAAGAAAGAAAGAAAGAAAGAAAGAAAGAAAGAAAGAAAGAAAGAAAGAAAGAAAGAAAGAAAGAAAGAAAGAAGGACAGAAGGAAAGGGAAAAGAAAGAAAGAAAAAGGAAGGAATAATAGGAAGGAATAATTATTTTTTTTTTTTTGAATAAACAGTAAAACAATCAGAACTATCCCAGATGAGAACATATGATTACAAAAGGTTATATTTAGGTATTTCTTGAGGCACTTTTCAGAACTATCTGAGAAAATCAGAGCAGAATCAAGTATTTACTAGTATTGGTAAGAGCAAAATAATCTACTCCCTGAACTCCTTTTTTATTCTGCTCACACTGCTCGGGATACAAAATGTGGGACTTCACAAAGCAGTACAGAAATCACCTCTGGTTGTGAAAACCTGTCAATGACAACTTTTTTCTTCTGCTTCGGGATTGCTCAGTGATTCATCTCGGAGTGCACTGCTCATGAAAATTAAAGAACTGGATTTTGTTTTGTTTGTGTTGCTCTGATACCTACGATCAAGGGTCAGCATGGCTATGGGAGGGTAAACAAACAAAGTTTACTAAAAGCTGCCAGTTTGAGACATTGTATTGTTTTTGTTTTGTTTTTAATACCAAAATAATTTGTGCATACTTTCAACAACAGCTTGCCTCTTCCGAGAGTTTAAACTGCTGGTAAGATTACTTGGGCTACTATGCATGCAATTACAGATTAATTTTGATCATTTAACATTAAGTTGGTACTTTGAACAAATTAAAAATAATTACTTTTCTCCCTAGCATCTTCTATATTAGTAATTCCAGTTGCTCTGGAATCTCAATTAACTAAGCATCCTAAATTCTGTCCAAACTTGGCCAGAGGACAGCCTTTTCCTTCACGGTACAGGTGTGATTATTTGGGAACAGTTTGCAAACCTAAAACCCCACTTTGCTTGAAAGGATTTACAGCCTCACATGGCAAACTGTACTGAACAATACTGAGGTCCTGTGAAAAACAAACAAAGAGAACACATTTATTTTCTAATACCGAGATGGAAATCGTAAGTCTTAAGAGGCACCTGGAATTTGACCAGAGTTACCCAGCAAGGATCAAATCCTATTTGTCTTAGTCAGGCAGTCCTGCTGAAATCAAATAAGCCTACAGCACGGATCAGTCTACTATGGCTATGGTTTAACCTCTGAGGCATGCCATAAATCCTGTACCATAAAATAGGTGCTACGGATTAATTTCTAATCCCAAATTATAACTCCTCGTTGAAGAACTGAAAACCCAATTCCCCTCAAAGATTTAAACAACCAGGATAGAACCACGCTGAGACCTTTCAAGACCTTATTTTTAAAACATCGAACAAAAATATTGTCCACAATACTAAATTAATGCAGTGACAATTAAACCACGCTGTTTGAAGTAACAAATCATACACTATGACACAGCATCTTTTTTTTTTTCTTTCCCAATTTTGCCTGCACATGTAGTCACTAATTTACCCAATAAATTAGTTCCACAAGTGGCTCTCCGAGTCATCAGTTTGAATTATCAAGTTTCTGCTGTATTTCCAAAACAATGCCAGGCATGCATGTGCGTGGGAGGGATGGGACAATGAAGCCAATAGGTGCAGCTGTGGCCTGGGAGGCAGAGGGTCTGTGCAAACTCTGTCACTGCCTGCTTTTTGACACTGGCAACTCGTATCACTGCTGTTTAATTTAGGGTCTTATAAGATTTTAGCCCTGAAGTCACCCCCAAAACATTTGGAAGGCAAAGACGAGCCTTCGTGAGCTTCACAGAGTCCTTTTCCACTCTCAAACAGAAACGTGGGGAGGCAGTCTGGGTTCACTGCTTTTGTATCTTCCCCACGTGTGAATCAGAAAAAGAATTCAGCCTTTACAAAGCAGATTTATGCAAGCACAGGTGAAAGACAGCCTCTGTAAATGCAGAAAACTGAATGAAGTAGCTGGTACCTTACGCACCTGGCCTCACTGCTGCACATGATCTGAGCTGCTCTCTTTTTTAGGTTGAATGCTAGAAGCCCCCTGATCTGAAAGCAGGGGGCTTTGGATGCCATTCCTAACATTACAGCGTTACCATGAAATCCTTGGCCAGAAAGATTCTATGTGCTAGCACAACAAACAAGCCAAGTTTTATTTTAAGACTATAAACCATTTTATTTTGGAAGCCACAAGACATCCATACCTCGAACAACTGACTAGTCGCAGGTTCTACGTGCTATCAGAAAGTTTTCTTCAGCTAGAAATGAGGATTTTTTTTTTAAACACCTACAGATTAAATGATGAGATTTAAAATAATGCTAAAATCTTCTGTAATGTTCTTCCTGCATTACAAATGGACTATTAAATCAGTGAAGTGCCAATCAAATGCTTTTGTACTTTGAAAGAAAGGTTTAAATAACAAAAGCAGTTTTTCAGGCCTCTCTCTCCCTCGGTAGTCAGTGTCACCTATGCACTAATTACAACATATTTACTCTCTTTTCTAGTAAGATCACAATTGAATAGATTTTCAGAGCACGATTTTTAAGAAAAGTTGCAATCAGAGTCTCGTGGATTCTGGCTCTTATTAATCCAGCTTGTCTAAGAAAAATACAATGTTGTGCAGTAAACTTCAAGATATATGACAGGACTGAATAATAACAGCTCCGGATTCGATTCCCAGCTTTAAAATCAACTCGCTGCACGACCTCGGGTGAACCATTAATTAACTAGGGCCAAATCCTCTGTGGACTAAACACAATGGAGCTAGCCAGTTTGTACAAACCAAAGATCTGGCCCCAAGTTTCCAGAAGTTTTGATTCAGGCTGGCCAAACACTGGAATTTTCATCCTACAAAAAAAAAAAAAAAAAAAAAAAAAAAAAAAACAAACGCTCGGTTGCGTTTCGGGACAAAAAGTAAAGCTCTCACATCCTTTGTGGAATAAAAGGTCTAAGCAATTCCTTGTGTGTGTGTGTGTGTTGGGGGGGACGCGAAGCTCCCTCACAGGAGCTGAAGGCAGAATTGACAGAGGATGTCGAGGCAGGTAGCCACGAACCATCACTTCAATTTTCTGGTCAGAGAAACTTATTTTATTATATTTTTTTTCCAGTAAAACTGGAACTTTCCTGCAGAAAACTGCAGCTTTACAGACACCGCATTTTCCACTGGGGAGGGAAGGCTCCTTCCAGTCAAGGCTCGGAGTGGCCACCGACGGCAGCCCAGCTGCTAGAAACGCTCTCACCTCAGAGCTCCTTACAGAAGGCTGGCCCTGCTTTATAAAATAGCCTTTTAAATAGACATTACAGGATTATTTTTGTTTTAAGTCGTTTTTTGTTGCAAAGCGCCCCGGGACCCTCGGATGCTAAGGGGAACGGCGCTTCTGTGTTAGTGCTGGGATTTCAGGGGCAGGATTTTTATATGGGATGCGATTTCTGTACGGGACGTAGTTTCTATGCGGGACTTAATTTCCATGTGGGACTTAATTTTACGTGCGACACCTCCCCAGCCCTCAGGAAGCCTCAGAAGCACTCAGATTCCGGGACTGTTCTGCAGTTGAGGTGTTTATACAGACACTTTTCCACCCAAACTACTACTTGGACCCGAGAGCCTCTCTCCATCTCTCACTTTATTAACATTTATTAACATTTATTAACATTTTTTCCTCACACCTCAGCCCCGGGGCCGCTATCCCCCCCCCGCCCCCCCCCTTTCCCTCACAGGCGGCGGTTGGAGCCCAACGGCTCCCCCCCGTGGCCCCGCCCCTCGGTGGGCGTGGCCTCGCGCTGGCCCCGCCCCTCGCCGCCCGCTGACCCCGGAAGCGCGGTACCTCTCTCATCTTCCCCCTCGGCGCGCAGCGGCTCGGCGCCTCCCGCAGCCGGCCCCCCTCATTGGCCCCCGCACCCCAAGGCCCTGCCCCCATTGGCTGCGAGCCCCGCCACTCCCCGCTTGGGACACGCCCACCCCATCCCCAACACATACACACACACACACACACGCACAGGGCCCGCCCCCTTCGTGGCGGGGGGATTTTCGATAGGCGAAGCCGCGCTCGCCGGCCCGCTATGCGCGCTTCCGATTGGACCGCAAAAACGTCGCTCAAAATCGCGACGCCTCCCATTGGCCAGCGCGGGAATGCTAACAGCCGCCTGGCTCTCCGATTGGCTCCGCTGAGATGTCACTCAGTGCCGGCAGCTGAGCGCCCATTGGCCACCTCGGGCGGCTCCGCCCCCGAGCAGCAGGTTAGGTTGCGCTCCCCCCCCCCTTCGTTCCCGCTTTATTTATTTATTTCCCCCATAAACTTAAATGACCCCGGGGGGGCGGGGCCAGGCCGGCCCGGCCAGCCAATGGGAGAGGAGGAAGGTGGGCGGGGGCGCTCTCCCTGCCCTCGGCCAATAGGAGGCGAGGGAGCGGGCCGCGCTTGGCTGCCCGCCGGCCAATCGCGCCGCGCCCTCCGCCCCCGCCCTGGCACGCGGCTGGGGGGGTTGTTGGGGGGGGAGGGGGGGGGCGGTTAACGGCCGCGGGGGGCGCGAGGCGCGGCCGTTGGGCGAGGCGGGAACGGGGTCGCCTCAGGCGGCGCGGGCGGGCGGGGTGCGTGAGGAAGGGACGCGGGGTTGTTTCCTTCCTGCCGCTGGGAGAGCCCGGCCCTTGCCCTGCAGGCAGGGAGGGAGGGAGGCGAGGAGGAACTTGTCGCCTCGGGTCCGCAGGGCTCGGTTTGAGACCCCCCCTCTCCCCCCAGCCAGCGGTGGTGGTTTTACCGTGAAGGAGTGGTTTGCATACACCGGCACAAAGCAGCCTCAAAACGCACCGTCGCCACAAGCACCACGAGGATTCAGTCAGTCCCCAAGGCTTGCACCGGTGGTTCCTTCACAAGGGACCTGAGTGTGGAAAACATGCAAAAAAAATACACTTGATTCCATAAAAACTGATTAAAATCATCCAGTCCACATCACCCCCTCAAAGAGTGCGCCAAAACCTTACTTTTTACCACATTAAGTGCACAGGCAGCAACCCTTGGTGTGTTAGCCCCCACAATCCCTCCCACAACCAGCACCATAATAAAGAAAACCTGTTGAATAACTTCAGTTTTTGAGTTTTCAAAGCATCACATGAACATATTTATAAAGTTTTTACTGTCCTTAAAAACCCTTTATGCTTTGTTTCCGTCAGTTTTTGATCGTAATCCTATATGCCCATACTGTTCTGTCTGAGTTCTGTTACTCTGACCTACCTTCCTCTTTCCGCTTTTTCTTTTTTTTTTGAGGTCAAAGAAGGTCTCGTGCTCTAGCCAAATTCGCCTCAGCGTATTTCTTTTTTCCTTCCTGTGCACTAGGTTAGTTTAGATTTGGCTATTATCATCCCTTTGAAGAACCCCGAGCTTCCTATCTCCTTGTTCTCTTGCAGCCTGCTCTTGTGCAATCCAGCATCATTCTCCGGTTTCCTCATCCCTCCATCAGCTGTTTGCTCTTCTGTCCTTCCTTTTGCACGGACCACAAAGTCTGAGGTTATCACCTTAACCCAAGATGCCTCCCACATTTGCATTCATACCCATCTGTGGGAGCCATGTGGGGAAGATCTCCCCCCTTCCAGCTGGTTTCTCCATCTCTCACATCGGAGTTTGGCACCGGGGTTTTCCAGGAAATGACCCCGCTGGGTTCCTTCCTGCACAGCCGAGCCTCCCGGTGCCATCAGCTCGGGCGATTCTGCTGCCTGTCTGCACATCTCCTGCCTGGATGGTTGGATGCTGGGAGAGTGCCCAGCTCCTTTGCCTCCTTTCATCACACCCAGGACTTCCAGCAGCTCACACTCCCTTAAAACATTATTTTACACCATTTCTGAACACCAAACAAGGCCATCTCTCTTCCCCAGCCCCTCACTACACTCCCCGAAAAAAGGATTACCTTTTAATTTATGTTCTGGTCGTGTGGGTCACCCCAAATGAACCCCCCCTTTATTTTTCAGCCCATGTAACCCTTCAACCCTTAGCCCATCAATAACCCCCCCCCCCCCCCCCCCCATGCAGGGGGGTTATTTATTTAATGTAACAGGAGTAATTAGTAGAGCAAATTACAAGTGGCATTTAAAGAAGGGAAGGAGCCCCATCAAACTCAGCTCGGTATTTTACTGAAGTACTTGGGTTTTAAACACTAGCATAATCTGACTACATAACTACTTAAATGTAAGCATACGCCAGAGTTCTTTGCTGAATCAAAGCTTTAATTTTCTTCCCATTTTCCTGTGGCCTGTTCTGCATTTTTAAGCTGAGAGAGTGTGGAGTAAAACTCTCAGAAAAATAATTTCTCTAGGGCATATTCTGTTTGATAATGTCATACCTGGAACTTCATCTGGGCTGTCAAAACAATGGCGCATGACAGTAAAACTGAGCACACTTCATATACATAAATCTTTCACAGTCTGTAACTAAGTGTCTAGAATGAGCTGAAGGCTCCTCCAGCTGAGTTATTTTTCTAAATGAGAAATTATGTGACCGTTAGAGCAGGTAACTTCCCAGACAGTATCTTGAGATAACGACAGGTATAGTTGATAATACGTGGATATATGAGGAGAGGGCACGCTGCAGAAGGATAGGTAATTCTAAAAAGGCACGGAGGAGCAGATTCCTCTCCTTGGGCGGCATTTGTCGCCCACCTCAGATCACAAGGCTGTGTTTTTGGTAGGAATAAGACCCGTTTCAGATGCCCAGCAAGGTAGTGGCGATTTGCTGACACAACTGGGGAGGAATGTTTCCAGGGGTGATGCGAGTCTGCTTCTATTTAATGCTGTCCTTAATGACTGTGGGATAGCACAACTTAAAAATTTTGGTTGAGAAATTATGCCTGAAAATGTTACAAACCGCTCTGAAAACATGGATATAATGCAAGCCGATTGCGTTAAACGGATGAAGTGTTGCAACCAACAGCAATTCTATTAAATATCAGACTAAGCATGGTATAGAAACAATACTATCAACTATAAAAAATCAACTATCATATCACTAATCAGGAATTTCCTCGTGAAATAGGAATAGCTACGGAGGCAGAAATATTCCCGAGGAGATCCAAGAGGTCAGGCTAGGCCACAAGTGAAACACAAAGCAAAGGTAAAAAGGGCAAATCTCATTCTAGGGTATACAAACAGGAGTCATACTTAAACTAAGCCCAGGAAGAAGCGGTTCCTCTATACTCAGTGCCAAGGAAGCCTCAGCTGGAACTCCACGTTCGGTTTCAGACACTGCATTTAGAGGAGACTCTGAAGAGCAGAGAACAAAAAGGTTTGAAGGGACAACGGTAAGAGACTTTGAAAACAGGACCTATGAAAAAAGGGCAAAGGAATTGGATTTGTTTAGTCTAGCAAAGAATAAAGAGTGGAATGTTACAAAGTTCTTGCATTAAGTAAAATTACTGAAGAAGATAAATTGTTCTCCAAATCCACCAGGTCAAGACAAAAAGTAACCGCTTTCCTTTGTGGGAACGTTTTTGCTCAGATGTTGGGAAAACCTCCTAGGAGTTCAGTGGTATAATGGCATCCTTGGAGGCTGTAGAATCCCCAGTACTGAGTGCTTTAAAAATTACATCAGATGGGGGCCAACGACTGTGTCTGGACAGCTGTCCAAGGTAAGGAGGGAAGACCTGGAGTGGCACACTGCCTCGGTGGGAACCGCACCACTGGGAGAAGGCAGCCCAAAAATCCACGTCTTTTGGCAACAGCCAGCAATTTCTGCTTTACCTAGGGACAGGATGCTGTCTGTCAGCTCAGGGGGAGCACAGTGCTGCTCCAAGCAGCACCAATTTCCATCCTCTGCTTAGTTTAGGTAGTAAATAGTCAGGGCACCACCTCCGGGAGGCTACCAGGCAGCAGCTCTCAGATACTGTCAGCTATTTTCCCTGCAAGATCCTTCAGGATTTTCCTAGTGTTACAATTTTACAGGCATGCATTTGACCAGAGGAGCATTACAACAAGGGGACAATTTCCCATGTGTAGCTTTCCTTGGGGCTAAAGCCCTACAGAGCACAACTCCTTTCAAACCCATGCAAATCCCTCTATTTATTGAGTCATTTAAAACAGATCTTAAAAATAAGTTTTCTGGTCACACAGTACAAAGATTGGCAAGCTTAGAGTCTTGTAAGAGCAACATCAGAACGGGTTGCATTTTTGTACTAAATGTGTGTGAATATCAAATTCTGTATAGTTGCTTACCACGTTCAAGTTTTGGGGCCCAAATTTCTTCCCTTCATTGACAGGAATGAAGAAGTAATCTCTCGTCAGGCAGAACTCACAGTAAAAGCACAAGAAGTTTAATTTATTACATTCCTACAATATGACTTCATTCTTGAGCATTCTGTGACAATCTGGCCTAATATTGCACTGATTCAGACAATAGAGCTGTTCTATTGTACTTTAATGACTGGAAATGTAATTTGCTTCCTGTTTAATATTTAAGCCAGCAATAATACCAAAAAGGCTTATTGCTCCTAAGAAAAGATGAAAGGGGCATAACTCTTTAGCTTTTTTGTGTTCAGAATCTGACCTACTTTAAAAATACTAGAAACTCATGGGAATGGCCTTCAGAATTAAAAATACCAATATAAGATTGTTGCTTGGGAATTTTAAGATACATCACTTCCAGCTCATTGAAAAGCAGAATTTCCCTCCCAAGGGAAATCCGGATGATTCAAAATTAATTTTTGTCTTGAAATACTGAATTAGCAGAGTGTTTTTCCACAGAAAGTAGACTTAAAAGAAAAAAAAAAAAAATCCTGGACTTTAGAGATATTTAATTCAAGCTTGATGACTAACCCCACATCTTCCAGTCTGGCTCATTTTCAGATCAGCCTATGCCTGCTGTAGCAACCCTTACATTATTGGTGCTTTGGGGGGCTTTCTGCTCGCTTCACAGAGAAGAACTCCACCTCTAGCCCACACTGCCCATGAAACTCTTGAGTGGTAAAGAAGGAAGACACATTTTAGTGAACATGTGAGGAAGACAACTCAGGAAGGCTAATCTGTGGAGGACAACAGCACGATCGTGCATTGTGTGAATGCTACAACAGCGACAGATGCGGTGGCTCAGATGGAGATGCAAAATCAGAAATAAAACATCTGGCTGACACCTTCTGGCTGTCCCCATGGCAGGACCCAGCAGGTTGTGTCAGACACCTACAGGGCAAAGAAACCAGAGTGATCTGAGGCTTCCTGAAATGCCTTAGGGACGGAGCCATTTCTAGTACTTCATGAGTTCGGAGCAGTACCACCGTGCAACTCTAAGGTAGATGGATGCACTGTGTTAAGCCACTGTCATACATCCACCTGACAGCTGGAAAGGTGAATCTTTTTGTGAAAATGTTTTGTTTTAAGCATCCACTTGGGATGAATATTGGTAAACGTATGAAAAAAAAAAAACAAAAACCAACAACAAACCTTTCACAAGTAATTCTGGGCAAGCATCTATCACCAGGCTCTACTAACGTCAGGTATCACTGGAAGGAAGATGGAAAGAAGACATTCTTGAATGTTTTTTTTCCACTTAGTTTTATAAATAAGAGGGTGGCATCTCTTTTTAAGCCATGACATTTTGACAAACAATGATGCTTTGTGTTACCCTCTGGTGAGGAGAAATGTGAACAGAATGGTTTCAGGCAATCTGAAAAGCAGCTTGGGAAGGAAGACTGCTGTGTACTATTCCCAGATCAGTCATTTACTTGCTCCATATATTTGGATAAGATACTTAGTCCTTATCTATATGCCAAGGTTGTACTGCTTTAACTGTACCAGTTCAGTAAAGCTGTACAAACTCTAGTATTAACACAACTAGATTGGTATTAAAGTACTTTTATCAGAATAATGTGTTCATGTGGGCAAAGGGAATAATCTTACCACTATAATGTACCTTTGTACCATTATAACTGCTGGCACAGTGGGGAGTGGACTGTTATAGCACCAAGATAAAAAGATCTCAGCCCTCACCAAAATACTTACACCTAGTGCTAATACTGTGCATAGACCACCTCTGGTGTCTCAGCTTCCCCAGCTGTAAGAGACTCGTAGTTTGTGCCTTGCAGGGCCGATGAGCCTTAATTCATATCTGTAACAAGGCTTTGAAAGTCTGTGTGGAAGGTGACAGGGGTTTTTAGCCACTCAATGCTGTTTTTTTTTAAAAAAAATAAATTTCTAAGAAGTGTTTGCAATAGATAGCTGTGCCCCCAAAACATGTCATAGCTGGGCTTGCCTCATTTTTCTGTGAACATTCACATTATGTTTGACTCAGACTTCTGACAGCTATTTCATGACATATTGACTGTGAAACCATCCCTATTATTTCACTATTATTTCATGTGTTAAAAGGGAAATCCACTCCTCTACTTCTCTGGCCTTCAGGGACTGGCTTTTCCCTCCCACTGCCATTAGCCTGACAAGGAAGAGTTAAATCAAGGGGTACAAAAGGGAAAAAAAAAAATCTTTCTCGAGACAAACATACAATAGGGGTGTTTTCTATGCTGCCTTTTACCACAAAAAAAAAAAAAAAAAAAAAAAAAAAAAAAAAAAAGAAAACCGAGAGGGGGAAAAAAGTCAAGAGACTGCCACCTGTTGGGAGAAAGGAGGGAGAACATGAGAGCCTCAGACCCTGGCAGCACCTGACAGCAGTTGAGCAATGTTGGGCTAATTGTTGGTGTAAATGACATCAGCAGTTGGCCTGCGATCAGTAGCTTCTCTCCGAATAATTTAGTAAGTACAAATATTAAAAAAATACTTGGAGTTAGACATTAACCAGATGAAATGTTTAGACAGCAATAGTAAAATGCATTTGATCAAACTTTATGGACTGAAACTCAAACAGTTTTATTTAGTAATAATAACGCGGATACTGATGCAATTCTTAGTTAATCAAAAGGGACAACTCAGAAGCAGCAGTCTTTTGAAATGGAAGAAATATCACTTCAAGGGCAACTCCAAATTTGTTCACAGAAGGTTTCCTAATCCACGAGCCCATTCTAATCGCTCCTTTCCCACAGGCACTCGCTCTGAGTGCCAAGGCCACTGATGTTTTCTCCAGGCTCACCGTCCATCTGAAAGCCACAGAGCTGGATGCTTTGCAGCGGGCTTTCCAGTGCATCTTGCAACCCACACAGGAGCTCCAGCTGCTCGGCCCTGCATTGACTCAGTTGTCTGCTACAGTGAATGAGACTCAGAGCTGATGTTAATGGGAAAAGCTTTGAAGGTCTAAGGCCCCAGGAGATGCCTACACAGAATTGGATGCAGAAGACCAGGATCCTCTTTGTTGTCACACCCTAAAGACTTACACACCTTTGTTTTCCAAACATCCAAGTAGAATGTAACCCGTACCATATACATAAATGCCCCTCACCTACTTGCTTTAGCACTATACATTTGGGAAGAAAAGTTCAAGGACATGACAACAGACTCTCCCCTTTTTAGGGCAGAGCTTGTGTCCAAGAATTCTGCTAAGCTGTAGGAGAAGCGAGGCCTTTGAGGGTTACTCTGGATTTCAAGAGCTGGAGCCTTCCCACCAGGCCTGCTTTCCAAATCACCTCCACCAGCATGGAGCTCCAGCCCGAAGCTGCTCGCTGGTGTCTAGGGAGGGGAGCACATCTGGCTTGAATTTAGCATTTGCTGTTTGTTAGCACTCCAAAGGCTGTTTAATTTATGTGCAGCCTGCATGTGTGCACACATGTGTGTATGTATGTATTAAGGAAGACAGCTGGTTGTAGGCAGGCAAGGTTGACTGTCACCCCTGAGGCAAGAGGCCCATGGAAAGCAGGGTGGCCGGTGTTGCATTATTGCCCTTTACAATTCTCTGACCTCTGCTTGATATATTTTTCCATAACCCTAGGCAGTGAGCTCTCTGTGGGTGGGAACTATCTGTGTGTTATTGTCTGTTAAATGAGGCCCTTGTTGTGGAACACAGTTTCTGAACATCACTGCTAGACAAATAATGCCAACAGGCAAGGTGGCCAGCATCTGTCTTAGCTGCTTCACCCCAGGCAGGGTGGGTATTGCCTGATCCAGGGGAAGCTGGCCTGCAATGGGAGCAAAATACTGTCCCCTTAGAAATATGCTGACACCAGCAAAGCACAAAAACCACAAGTCCCAAAAGCAAGAAGGATACACAACACGTGAAGCAATAACGAGGGTGGCAGCTCACAAAGGTGACCCACAGGCCTTCTGAGATGGACAATCAGGAGCCAAGGCAAGCACAGCCTCATGCAACAGCGTGAGATAGCACTCAGCCCAGGCGTAGCAGAAGCACAAGGAGTCATTGGAGTTAGCCCTTTCAGTTGCTGCTGTGTTTATTGCTAAGAAGGAGCAGTGCTAGCACATCAAGGTGATGCCCAGAAGACTCATACCTACATTTCTGACCCTGTAATATTTCTTTGTCCCACAGGAATTGAAGTGTCTTTAATACACTGAGAGAACCCAGCGCTTTTCAGTGGAGTTTACACTGTGGGGCAGAAAAGAAGCGTAGAACAGAGATTTTGGCTTCTTCACAGGATCCGGTATGTGACAGTGCTGTCAGGATGTTTATACACAGGTGCTGCTGTTGTTCAGGTAAGTGACAGTCAGTGGTTGCAACAAACACCATGAATAACAACTGAAATTCAAAGCTGTACCACTATAAAGTCGAGAGTCCCTTAGCTCAAAGTAGATGTGACAGAGGGCCCACAGTTTTCCCTGATTCTCTGGGAATAACATTTTTATTTTGCCATGAAACCATGCTTGAGAATGCAAGTCCTTGGGGTTACCAGGGAGGCACTGAAAGCATCAGCTGAATGTACCTGATGCAGCATTGCCTGACTGCTTCTGTGGCCTCTGAGGCTTTAGACTGGGGGGAATTACAAATATTCAGTTCCTCTCCAGGGGACATTAACTCTGGAACATGCTAGGCATTAAATTACAAAGCATACAATCACTTCACTGTTAACCAACTCATGCTTGTACCACCAGAAACCTCACTTAATCCTCCCACCTTCCCCAGTCCCACAAACTCCTGTTGCCTTCGACTCAACCATCCAGTTTAGATGGACAATACATGAACCCTTTTAAGTGGTGTCAGGGCAAAGATGTTTGTCATTCTGAAAATCAAAAGTAAAAAGATTAAAATATTGAGCACTAAGTTCTGTATTATATTTTTATAAACAAGACTTGATTTTCACATTTCATTAAAAATGTACCTTAAAAATTAGATTCAAGACAATCAATGTCTAGTCTACCGCACCATCAAGATAAGAACCCAAGATGTTTTCTAAAGGGTCTGTCTGGCTTCCTGGGGAGTTTAATGTAATGAAGGGCCCTGATCATATTGTTCAGGAGGCTGGGAATCATAATATACAGGTACTGCTCTGTTGTGCTGTCAACTTGCTGGGAGTCCCTGGACAACTTGCTCTTTGCATCTTTTTCTATCAGAAAGCAGTAATATTTGAAACTTCTGCCCACAGTTAAGAGCACGAAGCAAGAAGAATAGAGCTGTTAAGTCATATGCTATTTGCTAGCATTACTCTGGGATAAACAATGAGAACTGCAATTATGGGCAGGGTGAACATTACCATACTGGCAATAATGGAATAAGATTGCACAGAGTATTAAAGCTAGAGACCTGTAAGTGTTAGCTCTTACCACTTCCCAGAACAAGCTCATCTCCATTCTCTGGACAGCTAACAGCACACGCTGCGTATAGTGACAAGGCAGAAGTGACAGCTCTCAGCCTCTGCTCACTGCCTCACTTACATTCACATTAGGATATGACCTCCAGGGTTGCAGGGGCACCGTGTTGCCTGACTGCTGGATGATGTCAGCCCCAGTCATCTGTGTATCATGGCTCTGGGGCGCTGAATCATTTCCTTTTTTGTGCCCTTTCTGATGGGGAGGATCTGGAAGTAAGTGCTTTCACCTTTCATAGCCCCTGGCTAGTGGTGTCTGGCATGGGAACCCGTCACACTGAGCAGGCTGTGCTGGAACTTCACATTTTAACCATAAGTGCTTCGAAATTATGGTGCTGCCATCCCATCTAGTGGAGGGATCAGATTAATTCATCAGCTGCTTGTTGCTAAGTAAGCACATACTTCTGCTGTGACTAGGAGCAGAGCCACCAGCCTGGTCAGGATGTAAGCAATCCACACAGCGTGCTCACACGTTGTTGAGTGACCTGCTGTGGGACAAATTGGGTGCACTTCCTGGCACAAAAAAAAAGTCTGAAAGCTTACACTGACATCCAGTAGCTATACCTGAGTCAGAAGACCAAGTCAGGAAGGTGATCTAATGGTTTGGGAGCAACGCTTCACTAACCAAGAGCAATGGGGAAGTGAGGAATCTATTGCTTGACCTAGGTCTTTTCATAGCTTCCCTCCTTGCCCACACACAAATGCAGCTGTTTTGAACACATCTTCCTTTCATTTTAAGAAAAAAAAAAGTGACCCTCAGCCCTCTCCATGGCTGTGTAAGAACTGGCTGAAGACATTTGCACCAGGAAGGAACAGCTAGCTACCCCGACTGCAGGCAACAGCTTCACTGCTGCAGGGCAGGAACATGAGAAACAGCTGTAGTTTCTGAGCTGCTGCCAAGAATTAAAACTAATTAGCCATTTCAAGGCTAGCATAAACACTGGTTCTCTTTGAATCCTCCTACAACCTCCATAAGGGTCACGATCCTCCATGGAAGAACTTTCACCTACTTCAGAGGCAGGATGGGGAGGGAGAGATCACTCCTTCCTACATGGGAGAGGCTGGAGAGCAAAAAACTGTCACATTTTCCTTCCTTGAGCAAGGGAACTGTCTCCTGACAGGTCAGATGAGCTGGGCACATTACAAAAAACCCTACCACTGGAAGACTAAGCCATCCCTGTAGCTGCACAGAACATTATTTCACCTGGCACTAAGGAAATGGAGCAGGGGACTACCTGTAATGTGTCTGATAAGATGAGCCTGCTTGACTCCTTGTTGAGGATCACCTCTGGCAGCCTGTGACCTCATTCCCCATCAGAGACACCCCCCAAAAAGCCACACAATGCAGAGCTCCATGCAGCTGCCCCAGGACAGGCAGGATTTTGCCATCCTGCAACATAACGTGCTAGGATGAGAGGTAGCTGGTCCTGAACAAGGAGAAATCTGCAGAGGCTTTCTAATCCATAAATTGTTTGGATACAGCCCTTCAGGTTTTCTCTTTAAGAGGTCCATGCAATTTATTCCAGCTTTTCAGACAAGAGGAGTCCTTAGAGCTGTCACTCTCTTGCTGGGGAACAGCTTTGGGGCAAGTGGGCACACAAGGTAGGGGAGGATGCCCCCATCCTGGCAGGTTATTCACTGCAGGTAAGGATCAGACATCACTAAGGCAGCACACAAACTTCCTTTCACAGAGCTTGTGGAAGCAGGCTTTGTAGATCACCCACAGATTCCAGCTAAAGGATTGCTAATGCAAAATAAGTTAGAAGTAGCATCTGATTTTGTTCTTTCCCCTCACCCCCCACATCATAATTAGATCACCAGTGAGTTAAATCAGCTTTTCTTCACACACCAAGAATATAATTCCTCCTGCTATCGATCAGTGCCTCCAGCCTCTGCACGCACAGCCCCACATCCCGTTGCTTTCAGTGGTACAGGAGTGCTGTGTTCAAAGCGCACTAGATGGCGGTGTTCCTTCTGAATCACTGCAGAGCCACCGATCCACCATGATCACTCGGAAAGCAAGGCCCTGACGTGGTGGCGTTGTCAATTCCAGAGTATTCTTCCAAAACTGGGGTTGCCAAGCCTTGTGGCATTCTGAAATGGAGAATTGCCTCCTCGATTCCCTTCTGCTGTCACCGCTGGGAAAACCTTCTTCATATTTAGTTGTCCACTATTGCTTCTTGTGGTAGAGCCCTCAGAGCTGGTGCTGAGGGCAAGGATGAGCTGCGTTCCTGCAGCACAGGGCTCACAGGTAGCTTAACCTTATTCAGGCTGAGCTTAGAAGCCACAGCAACTCCTCCATCGAGACACACGTTGGGAGAGTCATTTTGATAGCATCATCTCAGGTTTGAGCTTGCTGTCCACTCACAGGGGGTTCTTGACATGTTCATTAGCATTGCTCACCTCTAGTGAGAAATTTAATTCCAGCCAGCTGTCACCACTGTGCAGCTCTGCCCCCTCTTGTGCAGAAAGGGAAGCTTGAAGCCATTCTGCAGCCGTGCTGTTAGGAGAGGAAGCAAAGGGAACCATACTCTTCATCTGATCTTGAAGGGATGAGGGTTGAGAGCAGCCTAGCAGAGGAAACAAAAGACGAGCAAAGCAGTGCTCAAACTGCCTGGGCTGGCTTCTATCCCTCATAAGGCACAAGAGTTGCAGAAGGCAATTTAGGAGGGAAATTTGCTAAGTGTTAAACAAATCCCAAGCAGCTGAATGACAGAAGTCCTGTCACCCTCAGACTCTGCTGGGAAGTGGAAGGTAAATCTGCTCCCCTGGTGATCAACCCTTGAGAAGCCCCAACACCGCATTCGCTGGGTGCCACACCCTGCCAGCAGCCCTGTGCATTGCACCAGATAAGCCTCACTGCTGTGGAGCTGGGGATCTACATCCTGATGCTACACCACAGGCTCCCTGCGAGCTGCCATCTCCTGCAGCCCAGGATTAAGGTGTCATTTTGGTGGCCAAACATACCAACAGCCCCTGTGGGGTAGTTTCTGGTGGCAAACCTCACTCGTCTCCGCAGCCAAGAGAGGGCAGCATTCTCCCTCGGCTGGGAAGGAGGGAGCTGCCTGGCCACAGACTCTTTCTAGGAAAAGGCGTGCTTATCAGATGGCATTTTAGAGCAGACATTCATTTCAGTACTTCATGCATCTGTTTAGGGAGATGCCAACTGATTTACACCTTGGGGTCGCTGGGGACACTACCACACCCATAAACAAGATCCGAGCCCATCCTTGGCTTGCCACCCCCAGCTGCCCATGCCTGCCTTTATCCCAGCAAGGTGTGGCAGTCTCCTGGAAGCGAGCATCCCTGCCCAGGTGGTGGCACAGCACCAAAAGGGAACAGCACCTCTATTTCAGACTGGAAAGTAATGCATTTAGCTTTACCCTGCAAGGTGGAGCTGGAGGGGAGGCATGGGAGTAGTGGGCAGGTGCTCCACATTTCTTACTGTCTCATATTTGCGTGTAAGCAATGCTAAAACTGGATTTAAGAAGCAGACAGTGGATGGAAATAGAGGAGTCCAGCATCTAGCACGTGACTTGCATACCAAATGGAGACCTCTGCTTCCCAGAGCTGCATCTCCTTCAAACAGCCTTCTACATGATCTACCGAGGCTGCCTGTGGAGGCTCTCGCTGGTGCCTGCAGTTTATTTCTGGCAGCCTTCGGGCACTGAGCTTCTGATGAGCTCAGAGGAAGCATGGTGTTGTTGGAAAATCCCTCTTTGGCCTATGCTGCAGCAAGGGAGAAAAAACACACAAAAGCTTTTCCCTGCTCAGGTTCCACCTGCAACAGGTGAGAACTCAAGGGGAAATGCAAATAGCTACTGCTGCACCATTTCTTTAAGAAAGGGAAGTGACTGATCACAGAAGGGTTCCCCATTCAGGGAACTAGCACTCACTTGTAGAGTTAGGGGGAAAAAAATAAAAGAACAAGCCCATGCTGACAGAGATGTGCCACCAGCATTTCACTTCAGAGCTGCTGTGGTATGCTTATTATTGGTCTAATTAATGAGCTTGAAAGACTAGGAGTCACAAGGTTCATATGTAAAACAGATGGTAGACAGGACATCAATACAGCTTTTAGATTGTGCTGGGAAAAAAAAAAAAAAGCAGAAGCTTTCTCTTGAAATAATTTCAGAGCAGCATTTGATTTACAGTTCTAATGCAGCACACTACTTATACTGTTGCAAACATTTAAGAATGAGGTTCTCACTGAAGTTGAACTTAACTACAGCAGTAGATGAGGGTGGCTTGAATCAAACGCCAAGAACATTACAGCACTGTGCAAGATAAGTAGGTCTTATTGCAAAGCTCCACTACTGACCCGACAAGCTGTTTCACCCCTGCCCTTCTGCCAGCCTTATTTAAAAAGGGAAATACCTTCTCTTTATAATTCCTGGCGATACTTTTAAACTACATGCAATTAACTATCCTAGCAGACAGAAGGGAAAATTGAGGACTGGTAGAAGTTCACATCCTTCAAATTGTGAGCACTGCAATATTTAAGCTCATAAGTACTTTTCACCAACTTTGCTAGAATTTCAAAGAAAAGTCAAACTGAACCACCATGGGCTGGTACCCTTAAACACTGCAGAGCTCACCAAGTCAGCTCTGGCTCAATCTGCTCCTTCCATAAGCCACAAGGAAGGAGAGAGGCCCTGAAGATACACAGTGAAAGCCAACAAGTTGGCATTTGTCAGAGTACAGTTGACCAATCCTTGTCTAAACATACTTGGGGGACAGTGCCTAGTGGATAAATGGAAGATGAGAAGAGCTCATGCCACCATACCCTTGGAAGTCAAATTTAAACAGCTGGATGGATCCAAAGAGCACTGAAAATGTTACAGATAGACACATCCTAGCCACTAAACCATGTGCCCAAAGGCCAAGCACCAGTTTGTGCTCTGGCTGTTGGCTCAGTCAGCCCTCCATCACAGCTGGACACTCCTACTCCTGAAAGTGGGTAAGCACATGCTACCCTTCCACTTCCATTTAGCATTACAGGCTTGGCTGTCAACTTCACCATCACCATGACACTGGTTGCTGGGTTTAAGGATGAAGAGAAGAATGTGCTCTCCAGGACAGAGGCCTTTAACAACTGCAGTCACTGTACAACAAGCCCAGCATCGAGCTGGAAGCCACGAAGCGAGAGTTTAGCAAAAGCTTGGTGTGATCCATTGATCAGAGCTATTGAAGGGGTGACTGCTGACTGAAAAGCAGCCAGGGACATTCAGAGCTTGGTCTCATAAGAAACTGGGCACAAGCAGAATAGCAGAGTGCTGTTCATGCAGCCTGTGCCTGCCAGGGCCACAGGGGATGCTGGATGTGCTCTGCACTCCTTGTGAGGACAGGGAAAACCCCACACTCAGCCATTCATCTTTACCTAAAGCTCTGATCCTGACTGATTTTAGCAGAAAGATGGAAGAGACTCTCCACACCCAGTAATTAGCTTCTGCACCAGTTGTGGCAATGGTCAGTGCAGAGGTCATCTGATAATGCTTGTCTCTGGTGAAACATTGAGAGAAGCGTGAGGATTCGCAGCCCTCAGACTTATTTCAGTGGGAAGCAGAGACATTTGGCATGCTGAAAGCAAATGGGATCAGTGGTTTTCCTGTATTTCTTTAAAGTACTGAAGGGAGCAGGTTCATTCAAGCCACAGGAAGGCACATTAATATCCAATAAGCTTTTGGCAGAACACAGAAGAGCAGTGGAACACTTGCCAGAAGGCTCGCGATGCAGAGGCTTGGGACTAGGCAGATCCAGTAACAGGCTGGAGCACCTACAGTGGCAATTAGGCGGAAGTGCACAGCTCAATACCCCTTCTCACCAGCCCTCCCTGGTCTCTTTGCTTTCCTCAAGAGAAAAGGAGGATAATACATGCCTTTAGCACAATTCCCCAAACCTGAGATCTTCACAGTGCTGCTTGTACGAAGCCATAAGCAAAAATAAACCCCTCCAAAGACAGACCTATCCTACTGCCTTTTCCACAGAAGGGATTAAGAATGAGAATAACAACTGCATCCCTATGTGGGTGGCACTTGAACTTGCACATTATGCATTTCCAGTCTTAATTTTGCTTCTCTTTGTGCCTGACTGAAGCACTTCTGTTCTGTGTTCCTGCCTCACCCTGACCAGAGGGTAAGTAGTAAGCTTTCTTCAAAGTACCTGAATCCCCCTATGTCACAACCAGTGTGAGCACAAGGTGTTCTTTTAGGGAGAATCCTCTTTGGCTACATTGAGGGAGAAAAACAATTGCTTGCATGCTTCATGTAGGGATAGCAACACACCTGCATCCAGCAGAGCATCTAACAGCAACGCATGTGTAGGATGCATCCTTCTGTGGGATCATGTTGGGACACAACATGAGGAAATGGTCCACATTTCTTTTAAAGTCTCTCTTCCACTGCTTTTCTGTTAAAGTCTCCCACCTCCTGACATCTTTCGGTTTCCTGACCTTTGAAGGAAGATGAACCTGATTACATGCTGTGACTGCACAGGCAGGGCAGAGGGCTCACACTCACCCCACTGCTTCCCAATTGCCAGGATTTCAGCAGCTTCCTGCTGACCCTCACTCAATGAGCTGGTTTCTGCAGATTTCATTCTGTGCCCTTTATCTCCCCTCAGATGCTGCACAGGGAGGCTAAATCTAGCCCAGGTGCCTGGGCTGTGCCCTAAGGGCCATGGCAGCCGAGCACTGCAGCACCCAGCTCCCCTCCTGCATCTTGATCTGCACAGCAGGGAGCCACAGAGTCTGGTGACTAAAGCACAGGCTCGGGCATGGCTTTCTGCTGCCAATTTCAACATTGACATCTTGTGTTATTAACTAATGCTCACAAACAAAAAGGACATCGATGGTTTACTGCTTAAGCACACTTAGCACTTAAAAGAGGTTATTCTCTCAATGAGTGCTCCTGGCATTTAACATATCGGCCCTCTGCAGTCTCTTATTTAGAGAGATTTCCTTACACTTTGTTTTCACTGCCTCATCTTTCATTGTAATTACACAAGCTCGCATTAAAAATAGGGTATCTGTTTTTATAGAGGTTCAACAACTGCAAGCAGGAGCACTCCTGCTATTCTTCGGGAGGTATTTCCAGTGAATAATTGCTGTTTATGCAGTGCCATCCTTCCCACCCCTCAGTTCTCCATGAACTTCTATAGGAAGCCATGTTGCTCACCTTACAGCACAGATTACTTCTGAGGCAGAGCACAATTAACAGCGCTCAGAACCATAAATCTTCAGGCAGAAACTGACAAACAACTTGATAGCCAGATGAAGCGGAAGGGGAAAAAATGTGGCTAGACATCAGATTTTGGAGTGCCCGTGCTTTATGAGGATGCTCCGGGAATCACAATGACTATAAATGGTCAGAAAACTCCATTTTAGGTTTCATGCAAGAGATGGCACTGTTAGCACCAGCAATTAATTTAGAAGCAGGAGGGGGTGTATGTGGGAGGGCACAGATGTATTTTTAAAGGTAGATTATAAACATTAATATTAGAAGAGGTATTTTTGTTTCTGTTTTGATTAACAGAAGGATATTAATTTTTAACTGCAGGAAAAGCCTCATGCACTCCATTGCAAACAGATTGATATTTCACTAGGACACAGGAAACAGAAAATAGAGTCAGCTGGGAAAGGAAACCCAGAAATCCAATGCCAGCCGAGCTAGATATGTTTCCTCTTTAACCCAGAATTGATTTTATTTTTTTCTTCCCCCAATGAAAAAAACTGGGTATACACGTGCCTGCACCAGCATCACAAAAAGGAAAAGGTGAAGAGCTTATATTTGCCTAGGCAGGCATTATATGAACGTTCACTTGCTGGATGCCACAGGTAGTGGCCAAACATTTCTAGTTTTAAAAATCCCAAAGTAAAGTTAACAACCTCAGCAGAGTAAGCAATACTCAGAAAGTCAACTTCAATGCCTTAACTCACTTGCTCAACTCCCATTTCTTTCTACCCTTGTGCTTACCTTATCTGCTTGACCTGCCAGTAAAGTCTCACCAGCACTGAACCTCCACCACCCAGCAGGTAAAGCCAAAAGCACTGAACTGCTCCATGCCTCTTTTAAACCTTGGCCCTGGGCTGGGATTACAAATGAGTTAATGCTGGGCTAGTGGATCCTGACCTGACAGGTGTCCCTAAACCCCACAGAGCTAACACAGTACAGCTGAGCGAGGTGGTGCCATCGCTCTGATAGGCAGACGTATCCAGTACTTGGGGTATTTACTATGGTGTGAGGCATCCAGTCTTCCTTCTTAGCTAGGGAAGCAAGCAGAAGCTACTCTAGGATGTGCTTTTCAGTTTTTAATACAAGTTCCTTTCAAAAAAAAAATTGGTTTTGGTGCAGAAGCCCTCCCTCTACGCCACCTTAGCAGCATGTTCCCAGCCCTGTCTTGTGCAAACATGAGCATCCCTGCGGCTGTGCATCCAGCTTTTGTATGTGGTTGGGCTGACTTTCAGTGTTGTGATCCAGTTTACCTTGTGCTCCGTGAATGTTTGTGACAACAAAGGAAAAATGGGAAAAGGGGGCTAAATTCACCCTTTTTTCAGCAGTCTGCTTCTGGAGCAACTGAGACCATTTAGTATGTTACCAGCTACAGCATTGCTGTGATGCCCTTTCTGAAACGCATCTGGTACAGGGGCTGAATGCATCTTCTTGCAGAGGGATGAAATACTCTCAGAAACCAGATCTTTTTTTTTTTTTTTTTAAATCAGTCTTGAAGTCTTAGTGTGAAAGTGTCTGAAGCAATGAATGTACTTACTGTGCAAGGAGGAACATAATTTGTAAGTGAGAGAAATATAAGCTGATCTTGCTGACCAGTTAAGTTATTGGAAAGTGTCAATCTGATGATGCTTCAGCGTTAGGAAGCCAGAAAAGTATTATAAGAGTTGTAATATGTGATGTCTGTCTAAATCATTTATTTTTAATAAAGGAAAGAAAGAGAGCTTGAAGTTTTCTACCATCAACCCACCTTGTAGTTGAAATTCAGCTGTTGAAATCCAAACCCACCCAGCTCTGCCGTAAAGCATCTCTGCTTGGGATGTTTGGCATTTTCCTGAAGTAAGAAATCCCATACCTGTAATATAGTGAGGTTGGCACCAAATACACTGTGAGGCCATTCTACTGACTTTCAGAAAAAAATCATAACACTGACACAAAATGCATCCCAGCAGGTTGGTATTGTGATGTTTTGCTTTGTCAGCAAGAGTACAAAAGGAGAAAGAAAATATACATGTATAGTGCCCAGGTTTTTCCCCCAGACTTGGAGGGGAAATGAGCAGGACCATCACACCACATACGCATCTGGATGTCCTGGTTCCCCATCCTTCACTTGAATCTCTTAGGAGGATGGGAACATCACATGCAATTTAGAAAAAGCAATATTGGAAGCTAGAGGATGATGTTGGTATGCTGGCCACCCTGTGCAGGCTAACCTGAGAGTTTATGTTTCTCTGGAGATGCCATTTGGGCAAGCTTGTCCCCCCCAAACTACTGTATGTACTGCATACTGTGCTGGAAGAATTCATATTTCTGACTGCAAGGTAATTGGGAGTCTGTTCAGGTACCAAAGGATAGAGCTCTGTGCTCAACTTGTGGGTAGAGGGAAGCTAAGCTCTGCTGATTTGGCTGAAAAAAAGGTGTGAGAAGATGGTGCTGCATCCCCACCACAGAAGCTCGATTAAATAAGCTGATCAAAATATAGTCCGTACAAACCTGTTGGTTCCGTGGGCTAATGCAGCTAAGGCAGGACAGTTTCTGCAGCCAGTAACACCAAGGGCCGGGTGAGTCTGGTTGCTTTTAAAAAGGCAATCTGAATTATAAGGTACTCCTTTACCTTTGGGCACATGGGGGCGGCACTGTGGAGGAAGTGCCAAACACTGGCATCTGGAGAAGACGCTTAAATGACAGTCATCACACCCCTGAGGGGCTCAGCGTTTGTCACAGGCAGAGCAAAGCTGCCAGCTCTTTGGTAGCTTCCCCTGTCCTCAGCTTAATGGAGTGCTCCAGCATGGCTCACAGCACGAAGGGGTCTGGAGGGACGCCCTAGCATCCTGTTATATTATCTCTCTTCAAGGTGTTTGGAGCTATGAAGACATCAGGATCCAGGTAGAAGTATTTGCCTTGGTGCTCCAGACAAGCTGGGGGAAACCTCTACACTGGGATCTCAAGCATTTTCCACCTATATGCCAACTCTGACCTCACTAACAAACAGGGACATGGTCTTCCCACTTATACCTTCTGAAGTCAGCTCTGGAGGAGAGCACTGCACTTTTCATGTCAAGGCAACATTCCTTGCAATACGCTTTGTTTCTTCACCTGAGCATTTCACTAGAGGATTGAAGAAGAATTGGAAAGCAACTGGGGCTTGGTGCCATGGCTTATTCAAAAAAAACAAAACAGAATAAAAAACACCACCAAAAAATAAAAGAAAAAAATAAGAAATCTGGCTGGAGAACCAAATATTTCTCCCCCAAAAGCTCCATCATCTTCTGTTTCTGCAGCACAGGACCCAGATGGGACCAAGGCAACAATCTTCATTGCTTCTGGTACATGTCATTAATTTAGCACAAGCGATGTTGTTGATAGACACCAGTTTCGCAGACTTCCAGTGTCATTAGCGATGTGGAATCTGCTGCGGAGTCTGCTCCAATGTCTTGCTTGCAGTCGCTTTGCTGCACAAAAAGAGAAAGTCCAGTGAGAGCAGTGACAGGCACACATGAAATGCTTGTCCTTTAGCATGACTGCTAATGCAGAGCTTAATTCAAATGTGCCTGAGCTGTCACAGTAACCTATATTACAAAGAAACGTCGGCTCAGCTGTACAAATGGTGGATTTTGTTCAGCTGAGAAATTTATGTTCTTCCACATTTGCTGTTTTGCTGCTGCCTTCGAGGAGCTAGGACATTGATGTCTATTAACTACAGAAGTCAGCCACCATCCGGAGCAGTAATGGAAAAGATCTGAGGCCCTTCTCCTGTGGGGCTGATGTGGGCCAGCGACTGAAAAACAAAAAGGCCAGGCCACCTGTTCTCTGGCTTTGGATGTAGAAGCAGGTGACAAAGCTGGCAAGAAAGAAATGTTATTTTCACTGCTGGAAAACGGACCTGCCCTGCTTTCCAGGGCTGAAATCGCGGTACCTCCAGCAGCTCCTGACACACCGGCTGTCGCATGCCCTGCCTCCAGGCAGCACCGTGCCAGCCCCATCCCGTGCCACATCGTGTGGCCACGCCAAGCCCAGGTGCTCGGCTGTGTCCATCACCTTGCCCTCTGTCTGCTTCCCAAGGTGGTGTAAAAGGATTGGTGCCTCTCAGCACGGATACCCACTCTGCTAACGTCGACTTCGTGCATGCTAATGAGAAGAGCGGCAAGAGCAGATTTACGTCGGGCTCAGCCCAGTGGTAACACGCATGAAAACGCTGACACAAATGCTGAATAAAAGGGATTTGAAAATCAACATCCCCTACTGTTACCAGCTACAGTGTAATCCTTTTCCAGGCCTGTTGGGAAATGTCCTCGGAGAAGCTCTGACATCAGCGCAGCTGCTTCTCTCTTTAGCATTTCGGTTTGCTTTCGGATTTTCGACCAAGGCAAAAAGACATGGCAGGGAGCGAGCGTGTGAGAGAGACAGATTATCTTCCTTTCTTAATCCTAGGTTTGGAGATAACATTGTTTACACTTCTGAGAATTAAAGGGCAACCAAAGAGGACAAGGGTGTCTGGGTGGCAGCACCTAACTCCTAGGTGCAGTTTTTGCCTTCTCGGGTGCAAAGTACCTCCCAGTTGGACCTCTTGTCTCATCCTGTACAGATACTTGGACGGCCACAGCTCTGCTGTCTTTTGGTCAAGGAATAGAGGACGTGCAGAAATGTTTTGAGTCCCCTGAGGTGTCTATGTGCTGCGCCTTGCCCAAGATATGGCTCTGTCTTTCCCCTCGAACAAAGGACATCCACCTGGCAATGTCAGCACTGGCCCTCAGCCGAGGCAGTGAATGAAATGTGAAGAAGACTGGATGCATCTCCAAAAGCCCAAGCCCAGGGCTGCAGGCCTTTGTCTCGATCAGTGCAGCTTGTGCTTTGACCAGGGTGAAGCAGGTAGGCTGGGACCTTTAGTACCTGTGGCTGAATGCCATCCTAGTAACAACCCAGCCCTACCGTGTAGGTTTTTGGGGCCCTTTGTACTGTAGTCCTTTTGCATTTGTCTTTGCCAAGAATATTACTTAGAGTGGACTATAAATGTGCAAATCTTACCTAGCTTCAGCCACCTAAAAGAACACCTAAATGAGCATCGGTCTCATTTCTTTGCCTCACTGAAAATCCCACTAACTGCCTACATGCAGTAAGCATGTTTTGGACACTGGAAAGCAAGTGTTAGGTAATAACTCTTAGCAGATTACTTAAAATTTATAAGTGGTTATGAATAATGAATGGGTACACTTCAGCTTTTAGAGCTAGCTATGTACTCTGAAATTTAAAGCTTCCATTCAGCAAGAGCGTTTATTTAGTTTCGGAGAACTGCACTCATTTTTTTTTCTTCTTTAGCTTAACAGATAACCTATTAAAAATTGAATGAATATTTTAGGAGCTGTAACAGCCCTACAGTAAATAGAAAGCTTACTCCATAATATTGCACCCAATTTTCGTTGTTGTTGTCTATCACTGTGTATGACATGGTTGATCGACCATGTTTCTCTGGCCAACATGAAAATAAGGAGGTGTTTGTGTCTGTAGAGATGGACATCCAGTCACGTATGATTCGGATGACCTTGGAAGTGTCGCCTGAAAAAAACAAGCAAATTACTCGTTGCCTGTCACAGTGGACCTGGAGCCCCTCTGGAGATGCTGGCTGGTGACATTTCAGTGAGAATTGAGGGCAAGCAGAGCTAGTTGGTACTTTATAATGTTTACCTGGTGGGTTTTGATCAAAAGCATGTTAAAGTCATTGGAAGGAATGATCATCCTTGGTCGGCTCTTGCTCAGTTTGCTAGAAAGAAACCCATAGATATATGGCAAAGAATTCATGCTGAAGTAATGACCTTAGCACAGCCCTGGCTCTGTCAGCATCCTGTATGGTGATTTCTCTACATACAGTTGGAAAAAAAGACCTGAAAAGGAACTATCCACCCCAGCCATTTCCCTTGCCTGGGGGGCCTTTTCCTGCATGTCTTTAGGCATTGAGCTCCATATTAGAATTAATCTGCCCCTAATGTTTCTCTGCCAGTTGCCAATGCGAGGGGATTTGATATGATTCGGCGCTGATTTGTGGTGCAAGCTGAGCCCACGTTATCTCCTCCTGGGATCAACAGGAGTTAAGTACTATCCAGGTTGTGCTTAGTGAGCCGCAGCCGGAAATCAACACCCACACAGATTGGGGAAGAATGAGGATGTGTTTATGTACATTGTTAGCATGTTTTGAAGTAAATATTGATTCATTCCACTAAGTTGATAAATAGGGATTAGTTTCTTTTCTGGTGAAGCTTTTTTTTTTTTTTTTTTTCCCCTTCTTTTTAAGGAACTTTCAGTGCTTTCTAGCTTGCAAAAGAAGCACTGAAATAAAAATGAATGAACGAAGGTATCCCTAACTGGCTTTAATTTTCACTCCCCGTCTGGCTTGCTTTGCACAATAAAGGAAACGTGGAAGTTGCAAAGAATTTTGTCAGACCTGTAAATAATGTCGTTATATAATTGTCTCCTCTCTGTCCCCATCTGTGTCCTTAAATGGATGGATCCACGTGCCTTACATAACCCACTCCCATTTTCCTCCCATTTTCCCCTCTCTTCTGCCTGGAGTCTCAGGACAGGGCCTGCTCCCCGTGTTTCCCTGTGTTTGGGACAAGTTTCCTTCTCACTTGTCCATCTCATCCTGTGGCCAAGGAGGGACCTCTGTTGCCTGCAATCCCTGCTTGGTCACCCTCTGGCAGGCTGTGAGCACCAGGGCTCGGGCTCTGTGCTCCGTTCCTCTTGTATTTTTGGCCTGAACACATAAACACCTCTGTCAATAAATACTGGAGGCCAGGGGCTTGCTTGAGCGTGGCACCTCAAGCTCAGCACCTCAGGTAGCAGGTTAAGACAGCACTGTTATTGCCAGGCCTGAGAAAGGATGCCCTGAGTACTGAACCTGTCAGTGTTTGTTGGGGTTACGGGTCACCAAGCACACCTTCGCCCACCAAATATATTCCCACTACTTCATATTTGCCTGTGCCTCTTGGGGCTGATATTGAAATCCACAGAAATTGTGGGTTGGACCCGGCTCCTGTGGTAAAGCCCACATGGTAAAGGCCAGCTCTTATGTCTTTGACATTAAGCTGCTTCTCCTCACTCTGCTAAAGAAGACAGCACGGGGAGGAGACACCCTGGACTGGAGGATTTTACAATAACAGCTTGGGTGAACCTTGCTGAGCATCTTAACTCCTGGCGCAGCGGTCTGTGACCACTGGGTGGGCTCTGCAGCAACACAAGGGTTCCCACCAAGGAGCTGTGCAGGATCCATGAAGCTCCTGCTCCTGCTGCCCCAATCTGTCCTGGCCCAGGGGAGGGTCTGCAAGGCATCCTCCAGGCTCTGCTTCTCTCCCCTTTACTGCTCCAAAGTCAACAGTCTAGAGGGAATACATCTGCAGGATATTACAAGCCACTCACACAGGCTCCAATAGAAGCAGGGTATTGTAGTAAAATGATTCTTTATGGTCTCAAGGGTATTAAAAAAAAATCTACCAGTGAGAGTATTTTGATAAATACCTCATTAAAAGCCCCAGAATCTCACACTGCACCAGTTTATGTAAATCCCAAGGACAAAGGAATATTTAACTTTTCACGTACCATAAATAAACCTGTTAAACTAATACATCTCCGAGGAATAATAAAATAGGCAAATACAGTAAATACGTTAGTTCTGCTCCACTTTTATGTGAGAGGTGCTTTCCTTTGTCTGCTATTCAGGCGTTTATTTCTGGAGGGTAAAAAAAAAAAAAAAAGGGAAATTGTTATTGATGAAAGGTGGCAGCCTGTTTGAATCTCAGCAAAGTAATGGCCTTCAATTGAAGGAGTGGCCAGCACACGCAGCATACATCGGAGATAATGGAAAAATCAAAGGGAAAGGAGGGAAGCCTAGTGGCTGAAAAGGAGCAGGAGGTAGATGCCAAGCGCAGTGCCTGGAATGAGATTTGTGGTTGTTTAGAGGAATCTATAAAGTCAGCATGTGCTGCCTCTGCTCTCAGCAAATGGGGGAGAGACTTTGGCCTTTCAGCTTTGAAAAAGGTCTCTCTTTTCTTCATTTCTAGTTACAGCCTCCTTCATCAACGTAAAAGCAGGTTTTGAGACTTGAGTCACAAATGAGAGGATGTAGGAGCACCGAGAATTTTGATCCTGACCTGCTGTACGTAAATAAGAGAGGAAGGGGGCTGGGTGCTAGTTTCCACACCAAGGCTGTTCCTGGATGCAAGAAAGGTGCTGGGAACACAGACAGACCTAGGATAGGACCACTGTGCCTTAAGGGTCTTGTTTGGAAGACTTTACACAACATCTACTCCTCTCAAAACGATGAGATAAATCCCTATACCCTTACAACAAACTTATGACTGATCATGACACCAAAAGCTAACTAAAAAGTTCCATGGAAGAGGACGGGGGAGACAGGTCACCACGGTTAACATGCTACATCACTGATATAGTAGGGTATTTGTATAGGTACAAAAACACTTAAAGGAAATTTATGGGAAAGAAAAAGAAAAAGAAAGAAAGAAAGAAAGAAAGAAAGAAAGAAAGAAAGAAAGAAAGAAAGAAAGAAAGAAAGAAAGAAAGAAAGAAAGAAAGAAAGAAAGAAAGAAAGAAAGAAAGAAAGAAAGAAAGAAAGAAAGAAAGAAAGATACCAAGCAGTTTTCAGCGGTCTGACAGTGGAAAGCATTCCCCATTCTTAAATGCAGAGACCAGTTTAACCCTGAGTGCATGTGCAGAAAACAAGCAGGTAACTGAGAAAATGCAGTGCCAGTAAGGATGCCAGCGTGCCCTACCTGCACCAGCTCGCTAGCTGTAGGCAGTGAGTGCTTCTCTCATCCTAAAGATGAGTTGGGTATCAAAGTGAGGGGAAAATTCCTATACTTGGCCCAGACAGGCCACCAGAGGAAGACAGGTGTGTGAAATTAATACAATGCAAATGTGATGCAAACACTATTGAACCACTCTCCTCTCAGCCCCTCAGAAGTTCCAAAACATGGGGCTCCCGAGGGTTTTATCACAGCCTGACTTTCCTAGCTCCGGGGATCCTTCTATCGAGCTGTAGATTCCTTTGCAGATGCTTTCAGGTCCTGTTTCTCCCAAGGAGCTGTGACTGAAGTTGCTCCAATTAAAAGCACGTGCTTTTCTGTGATATGAATGCTTATCCTCTTCCTTTCCAGACAAAAATGTAGCTTTTTAATTTTTTTCTTTTTTTTTTCTTTTTTTAAAATTTATTTTATTTTATTTTATTTTATTTTTTTCTTTTTAAAGAGCAGCAGTACCGGGTCAGAGCAATGCTTTAACTGGCCCAGTATGCAGCCTCTGCTCTTGGCCAAAAGTGGGTGCCTAGCAAAGCGTATCAGAGCAATGTGTAATACTTCCTCTGTGTATGTTTCCAAGTCTGCTTCCAACTGAGGGACATCCTGAACCAGGAGTTGTTTTGGTACACCTGAGTCACTTTATTCATCAGCTCGTTCAACCTCCCTCTGAATCTACCTCAGTTCACAGCAATGCCTTGTGGCAAGGAGCTCCCCCATTCAGCTGTGTGTTGTGAGAAACAATTTGTCTGCTTTGAACCAGCTTCCAATAGCTTCCTTTGGTGCTCAAGGTTCTTGTCTCAAAAAAAGTGTGTGCCCACCATCTTCGTGGCACTTGCTGCTTTTATGGGTCTCCAAGTTGTGGAGAGACTCTGAGTCTTCACAGTAGCCTGAGGATTGTTTGTATTTTCTGCTCACTCATCTCCTAGGGAGTCCTAATATTTTCAACCATAGCAGGCTGCCAGTCTCTGGAGTAAAATTTCCAGAAGAAATGTATATTAATGAATCAGTTTTGAAAGGCAAGGGCCATGTGCACACACTTGATGCCATGTGTTCTCTTACTTTTGTCCTGCGAATCCTATTGGAAGAATCATCTGAGTGCAGCTGCTAGCTGACAGGAGCAACAGTCTGCAAATGGAGATGAATGGTGATCTCAAAGGTTAACAGGTACAAAAGACGATACCAAAAATCTGTGGATTTGCGAGGGGAAATCTCAGGCATGGATTGCCAGAAAGCACAGGGTCTTCAGATGACAGGAACACATCCTATGAACCAGGCATCAGAGCTCCCCTCTCTGTGAGCCCTATAACACCAAAATGAGACAAATATATATATTTTTTTCTGCCATCATTAGAACCCTTATTTTTCAGCCAGTTGGAGATGCAGTTTCCTTCTTCATCCCTGACAAATCTAACAGCACTCAGCTTTTCTCTCTATGCTTTCTGACCAAGTTCTTTCATTCCTGATTTTCCAAAAGAGACCAGTTGCTCAGGTCCTTGAAGAGGGAGCGGGCGCAGCCCTGCTCTTCCCTGAAGCCACGGAGATGCTAGCTGAAGGTGTTGATCCAAAGAGGATATGGTACAGCATAAGAAATCACTTGTCAGAGGCCAGGCTCCATCTTCAGTGGGCTGGAACTTCAGATTTCTTGGAAACATTGATCAGTGTAAGTGCAGGTCAATAGAGGCATTTAAATGTTGATCAATCACATTTTATTAGGAGTTTAGCCGGACTGTGAGTGTGCGTGTGAGTGCAGCAGGTGGGTAGTAAAGCCTGGCAACGTCAGATGAGGCAGCAGAGGGCACATCTTGTGTCTGGGCAGCGGAGCTTCAGTGCCACAGCAAAGCAGGATGGCACCTCCTGGGCTTCAGCATAAAGGGGCAAG
The DNA here is from genome assembly GCF_047663525.1 of Anas platyrhynchos. Lineage (NCBI taxonomy): Eukaryota > Metazoa > Chordata > Aves > Anseriformes > Anatidae > Anas > Anas platyrhynchos. Next base: position 86,996,623 of record NC_092587.1, on the reverse strand, counting down.
AGGTAGGGGAGATACATAGGTGGTGATCATACATACTTTGAAACATACCCCAGCACGCAGAAAGTTGCCTGTGGTAATCCTGACTTGTGGGAGGGCTTTAGAGAGTCACGGGATCTGCTAAGTGTAGATGTGGCCAGTGCCTCTTCATTCCACCATCGGGCTGGTAGCACTGGGTATGGTCCTTGATAGCTTCGCATCTCTTCTTGCATAACCCAGGATGGGATAAAAGCTGGTCCCCAACTAAAGTGCCTGGCCATGGGTTACAAACCAGGACTACAAAGGGTTATTTTCCTGGTTGCCACATTCCCTCTCTTCAATCCCGAGGGAACTACTCGCTGAGAGGTGGTGCCTGACTGCTGCTGCACCACGTTTTGAGGCAGCTGGGCACATGGGGCCGTGAGGCTGCCTGCTAACTGTGAGCGGCATCAAACTGGAGCGACTGGGAAGATCTCATAGTCCTCGGAGCTTCTGCTGATCAATACCGGAGTGAAACCTGAAGCACAGGCTGATGAATCAAAACAGCAAAGTAGGGGGCAGAAAGCTCTGGTGATAGGTAGGTGACAGCTTGAACAAATTGATAGGAAGAGGAAGACAGACATCCAGGAGAGGCAGGCAAGAAGGCAGAGCATAAATCCCAAGGCTCAGCGAGGGACTAGTGAATTGCAGAAAAGCTCTGGAGTATATATAAAACGGGCCTTTTATTGTGACTTCCAGTGACATCTGGAACAATGAATGAATGAACAAACCAGAGATAAAAATCTCCAGAAAGAAGCGTATGCATCCTTCTCTCTATATAAATGTAAAAGCCTTCTTGGAAACCCGTGCTGAACTCTTTTTGTTATTCTATCCCTCCTATAAGAGCACAGGGAAATTATCACCGGGAAAGGCCAAGGCACTATTTCAGTATTGCGTTTCCCAAAGAAAACGAGAGTGAAATACAACTGTGGATGTAGTTTTACTGCCTTATGCAAGCAGTCAGACATATGCTCGTGATTATTTTAATTGTAAAGGGATGGCTGCTTCTCCCGTCTTAAGGAGAAAGGGAATTCTTTTTACTCCTGATTGTTTGCAAGGGCAGGCTCACATCAATAAAGGCCCACAGCACTTCCAAAAATCAGGTCAGGCGTGCTCTGGCAGGCAGCTGGCTTGCCCACCACTTTCCCTAGGAGCTGGTGTGACAGCCATGGCTGAAGGGGGCACTTCATGTTCCCAGCAAGTCTCTTTCAGGGGCTTTAGCTGCCACGGTGAAAGGCTCATGTCTGAGATCTGGCTTCTCCCAGAGATCAACCTTAAGCCTGCAACTGTCAGAGCGCAGAACAGGGCTCATGTCTGAAGGAAAACATCTTCCTAGGTAGGGAAAGCGTCACGCCTTCATTTGTCATATTCTTTAGATAATTCTAGCTGTCTGCTTAGAGGTATGCGCTGGATAAGTACAGTATCTATGCACACAGAGAACTTGCTTCTGACAGCTCACAGTCAAACTACGTTTCCTGCCTTTGAGACGTCTGTAAGGAGCAGTGGGTACCACCCTGATGCGTATTTCTGGTGTACCCATCAAAGAAGGGAAATAAATGACAGGATGGTAAGGGTGAATAATACCTTCTAAGCCATGTTCAGAATAATACTCAGCGTTTCCTGCGCAATATTTCAGATGGCATGGGGTCCCAGAACTCCAGAAAGTTTCCTGAGCTTAATTCAGTTTATAGCCTTGCTTTGAGCCATAAAAGAGGTCAGCTTCAGATAGTATCACTGAATGTCCCTAAAGTATACAAACTCACCCGAACCTGAAACTCTCAGAGAAACTCTGAGCTGTAAAACTTTGCAGAGCTCACTGACACAAAAAGCCTGCACATCCTTCTGACTGCATTGAAGAACAGCCTTGGCTCTCACATACAGAACTGTAAGTCTTGTTACCCTGCTCTTGTCCAATTTTCTGTCTTTAAATTCTCAAATAGCTCTGGGAAAGTCACTGATTATCTCCATGCCTTTGGTTTTCTAAAACATAAATTAAAATAATGGTTGCCATCGCTGTGATGAGATCCTGATTTTTCATTCATTGGTGTTTTCAAAGTTTGGGAACCAGAGTAAAAAGTATAGAGAATGCCACAGTGATTGTTTATACAGAGCAAGAAAGTATATTTTAGCTAGAGGCAGGAGGCATTGGTGGAATAAGGTCAGAGGGAGATGAAATGACTCAAACCTTTGGATTTGAGAAGTCATTAGTCTATCTGAGGACCTGCTGTCAACTGGTGAACATTTTGCCAGCAGTTCTCCTGAGGACCAACTCTGACACAGAGAAGATTCGATGATCTGCTGCTAACTGGAGTTCCCAGCGAGCTGAAGCTCTCAGATGCCATCCAGACATCAGCGTGTCATAGGCGGGCAGCTGGATTTCAGGAGGCTCTGCTTACTTATGGGCAGGCTCTTCACCACAGACAGCACTTGTCTCTGTGTGTTTGAATCTGGCACACCGATGAGCAGATGTAAGCGATGCGGGGATCTCACACAGAACAGCTTGGGTGACATCAGAGTGACTGTGTGCTTCTGATGGGAAGTGGTAGGATCAGGGCAGAGCAGGTGTGAGTCATCCCCCAGGGGAGACAGGCAGAAAAAAAAATAGGAGATGGGGAGGGGAGGAGGAAAGCAAGAAACAGATTAGCTCATCCAGATATATTCCCCTTGCCTGGCTTCCCCACCCTTTGTGCACTCCCCTCTCCCTACACAACGCGCATACATAAGCACGGAGATTTGGCTGCTTGGGCTCACTTCCAAAGCCGCATCAGACAGATAATTCACTGCTGTGTTTTCCTCCCTTGCCCATCTTTGCCCCAAATTCAAGATCGTTTAATATGTGGCTAGATAAAACTTGAGCGATTCTTCAGTGTGCATTTACTTTCTGCTGTGCATTAGTCCCGTTCAATACTTCCCGTGGCAGGGACTCAAATAAAAGTGGAGTGGGGACCTGGACAGAGTTGGCTGCGGCAGGCTTGCTGTATTTCTTGAGTGATCAGCTTTCACCATATCCCCAGTGTGTTCCAAGTGCCTTGCTGTAATGACTTAAATACAGAGGGTCATGATCAGGGCAGGAGGTGCTTTGAGTCTGTTGGATAAGACGGATGAGCTGTATACGAGGTGAATGGGTGGGAGGGACAATGATCAACATATGGGAATGGACGTTGCACTTTGGTGGCAATCTGGCTGGTGTTGCAAACGTTCCCAACCACCCCTAAGCTCCCAAAGAGGTACGTGTGCTCCCTGTAGCAGGCAATGAAACACAACTTCCAAATGAAAGCACAATCTCACTTGCCAGCCCTATGAATCATGCTGAGACTGTAACACCACTATTTAGGACAATGGAGCAAATAATCTCTCCAGAAATGGAATGGTACTCAAAATATTTGTGAGATAAAAAGCTAAAGCAGCAGAAGAGTTCCTGGGAGGAACAGATTAAAAACAAACAAGACAGCCACAGATCCCCATAGAGAGTCCCTGCTCTACCGAATGACCTCATGCCAGTGTAGCGTGCCAAATTCTGCCAGATTGTTACCAAATACAGAATCGGTGATCTTAAACTGCATTTAGAGATGACTGTGCACCTTGAGAGACAATGGAGAAGAAAAAAAATAAAAGGTAGGGTGACGCTTTCTCATTTAAGTCCCAAAAGAAGAATATTTCGTTTAATGATGAGAAGAGACACAAGAGGCAATAATGGAAAAGTGCCTGGCAAGGAAAGAAAGGGGGCACTGCAGAACAACCATCACTAGAGAGTATTAGTGAATATATTAAAAGGGGTCAAGTTGGAAAGCATTAGCCTGGGCAGGTACTTGTACTATTGTGTAGGCCTATAACAAAGCCCAAAGTTTTGTCTCCTGCTGGATGTTGACAACGTTTTCCTCATCTGTAATGCTAGTAGGTTTTCTATTTGGGAGTGGGGTCTTGTGTCTGTATGTCATGGAGCAAGTGTTGCTAAGTGAAATGAGAATGAGTGAAATTTGACCGTGCTCACCAGTCCTGAGAGAACCCCTTTTTTTTTCTTCTGCAAGTGCTGAGTGCATTCCATTCGCATTATCTGAGGTGACGGGGAGAAGTAATTAAGACCAAAATAAAGAGAATCAAACCACTGCGAAAGTCTTTGTAACGCCAAAGGTTTCGTGTTCAACAGCAGACTGAGATGACTCATATCTGTAAGCGCTCTAAAATCCCCCTGCATGTTGACACAAGCCCATTGTCCTGCTGTTCGGTGTCTGTGTTCCAGTTGTCACAGAAAATGAAAGGACAATAGCTATTGTTGTGTTGCAGCTGTATATTGTGACTGATTCATACTTTCCCTTTTGGGGAGGAACACATGCTGGTCTTGCATGTTCTCATGCATTTGCAACACACACGTGTAGTTCTCACATTATCTGAGGATGGCAAGCCAGCGTTAATGGACAGTGGCCATAAGCTGTTGTAGGCAGCCTATATGAGTGCTTAAAGGTGTAAGTGAGGCAAGGTTTTTAGGCTGGAAAATCTCTTTATTAGGTGAACTGACACTTTTTTTTTTCTGGAGGGGAACACAACAGAAAAGCCTTTGGGAACTCAAGACCTTCTTCAGGCTGAATGCTTTCCAGCAGAACCTGAAACAACAACTGTGTTGCCAAATGGAAATTCTGTTTTCACAACAAGTTTACATTCACTGTTAAGAATAAAAGAAGGTTTTATGTTTTTTTGTTTAACTGAAGCCCTGATATTTCCAAAGAAACATGATATCTGTCTGTCTGCCTTTCAACTGATATTATTTTGTGGAGAAATCCTTTCTAGATGAACTCTAGCCTGACATAACATCAAAGTGCATGCTCTCTCTCTCTCTCTCATTTACATAAATACATCTTTTATTATCTGTCGGTCCAGGAACTATTCATCATGTAAGGCATAAAGAGCTAATAAGCAAACAAGTTGGATGCTTTGCTGGCATAAGTCAGCAGAACTCTGTGAGTTCAGTGGGTCTCCATCACTTTACATCATCTCGAGGTCCAATCCAGAGACATAGGCAGGAACATGGGCCAAATCCTGGCTGAATCTCCATTATATTTTCCTCAGCTGTTGCTAAAGCTGACTTGGATGACGGACAGCAGAAAGCAAGCAGGAGTGAGCCCATACACAGAGGCAGAGCATGTGAGGCTAAGTATGCAGAATGTCTTCTTCATTAAGCCACTAATAAGCATGGATGCAAATGAAAGGCAGGTACGCAGAGTGAAACACGTATGGTTGTAGACACTGCTCCTTGGATTTCCCTGTCTTATTGTTCATCTCTGTGTGCTAGTGTGGCAGACACACAACTGTCTGCCTTTCAATAATTCAGGACCCAGTCTGCATGCATGGCCAATCCTGCTTGTCACATTTTCTCACCCGATCACAGGTTCATCTCTCCGTAAGTGAAGCAAGGGTTGTAAGGAGTTGCAATATCTTTTATTAGACTGACTGATGTATTTGCAGGGGGAGGGAAGGACAAGACGGAGAGCCTGAAAGCTTTATCATTTTTTTTTCTAACCATATCAACTGGTCTAACAAAAGATATTACTTCTCCCAACAGCTTGTCTTGCTGATTTCCTTAGACTGCCACGACTACCTTCTGCTATTGTACCGACTCTGCGTTAAGCTTGCATGGAAGCAGAGCTTTCCTGCTCAGGGCACACCTCCATTGACATCTCTGTGCCACTTTACCACTATGAATGGTTCTACTGCAGTTTATAGGGTTATGGGAATAAACAAGATTTGTTAATGCTTGAGGAAAGATGATTATCAATGGTTTGTCACTTCAGGATGAGAACCACTGATTTGCCCACGCAGACCTGAAGATTTTAGCATCAGAACTGTTAAAAAATGCACATTGGTAACAAAATAGAACTCAACAGTGAAATAACTCAGTCTGAGTCTCGGACATGTTTTCCCTGTGTCATGTGGATTCTGCACTGATGGACACTGTTCTTTGCATTCCGAAGTAGGAGAGCTTACATTAGAAAGCTCAATAGCTGCACCCCTTTTAACCCATGCCAAGACATTTTTTGCTTAAAAAATATGCTTTGCTTCTTCATATTCTGCTCCGTAAATAAAAGTTTAAAAGATTTCGCCCTCACAAAGTCAAGTAATAACAATAAGAAGTTCAATAACAAGTCAATCTTTGCTTAAGTTACTATAGAAATAGTATGCTATTGAATATAATGCATGTAAAGGCTTCCGAATAGTGACACAATGTGCAATATCGTATGAACATACAGGTATAAGCTATTACAGATCTTTTGCGGGGTATGATCTCATGCTGTGCAGAAGGGAGAAGAAAATAGAGCAAAGAGCCAAAGCAAAGTTGAAGGATGTTGCGAGTATCACAAACACCTGACTCATGCCTGTCCTCTTCATCTTTTCTTCCCCTTTTCGCCTGGCTCATGTGGTGTGCTGAGAGAAGCCTTCCTTTCCCTTCCTCTAGGCAGCTCTTTTACAATCCTAAGCACTCACCAAACAGGAGACTGTCCCCACGGAGATCAGTCCTGAGAGTTTTAAGCTAATTGTGTGTTTTGAAATAACAAGGTTTGAGTTCATTTCACTTGCCTTTAGGGTGCAATTGCTTTGTGTTTCCAAGCTTTCATCTACAACCGAGCGCTGGGCGTCTCCTTTAATCTCTCAATTTAAGTAGTGTGAGGCAGAGCACTCTGATTTCTGGAGTCGTGGCTCCCACTCCTTGCTCTACCTACTGTGCTCATGTTCAGCAGGTGCCAGTTACAATTTCTGTATCTGTCCCGTTAGCAACTCCGAGAAATCTTTTGGATTATACTTGAGGCTTGCTATGGTTTATTCTTCTGTTCCACTCCCAGCTTTTATTATATACAAACATTTATACATCCATTTAGTCTGTTTTGCTCCCCTGTCTTGCCTTGGGTTATATTTCTGACTTGGTGCTTTCCGTTTTGATTGAAGTGGTGTCTAGGTGGGTCTCATCTTCTTCTTGGTTCAAAGAACAATTCATTATTTGTTTGTGTCCAGGGAATAAATGCCTCTGTATGATGTGGTGGGAGACAGATGGATAAACATCCCTCCCGGCTGATTGATAGTCTTATTAAAGATTGCAGTACCTGAAATAATCCCCTGTAGCTTCATAAGGGTAAGAGCCCTTTCTCTTTTCCTCTCAGATTGGCTCTAGGGCATGCTTGGGACTTGGCTTATGCTCTGTCCAATCTTGTAGCATTACTTAATTAGCCTTTATTGAAAGACATTAGCATTGATCAACTGGTGGACACATTTTTATTGGGGGAGATGACCAAAGTGAGCAGTTTATCTACAAAAAATGCAAATTCATTCAGTCCAAAACTGAATCAAAACGTGCAAATTTGAGTTTAGTAATCTTTTGCTATACTTGTATTGTTGATATTATTTTATAATGGGTTTAATTGGTATGCAAGGGTTTTGAGCCCTTAGTTGCCATACATAATATGCAGAAGGAGGAAGAAAGAGCAAGGCTAGTTTGAATCCCTAGTTCCACAATTCCTTCTTTGAGTTTCGCATTTTATTTTAATATTGAACTTCTTGCCCTCCTCTTAAAGGGCTTCTTTGCACTCTTTCCCACCCTGTGGTCCATCACCAGTCGCTAATGACACTGTTAATGCATTCATCCTTGCTGTCTTCCTCCTGCTTCCCTCTTACTTTTTCCCTCTGTACCCTTCTGGACACTGTCCCCCTCGTTCCATAGATCCCTCATTGCTCCTTTTTTTAATTTTTTTTTCTTTCTTTTTCTTTTTTTTTTTTTTTTTTTTCCTCCAGGCAGCTCCCAGGGACATTGATCACCTGACTGAATGTCCTTTCTAAATTAATAATTAGAAAGCAAACAAAATGTGTGCATAGCCAACACTGTGTTCAGCTGTTGTGCCTTACTGATCCAAACGATGTGAAAATCAGCGTGGACCCCTCCTTTTTTGATTAGGTTTTGCTGCTATGTTTCTGATCCTTGCTATGATTTTTTTTTTTTTTTGCTTGTAATGTGCTGCTGCAACCCATATAATAAATTAGATTATAATCCCTGATGGGCAAGGACCTGTCTTTTTGATGTGCCTGTGCATTGTTGATCTTACAGTACATAGGCGCGTTTGCACGTTCTCACCCCCTGCCCCCAGCACGCCAGGATTTAAGAATGAAATGAGAAAAGAGGTGGACAGTAATTTTTTAATTATTAGCATGCAGATGAGCCCCTTTAATTAAAGAAATGATATACGCTAAAAAAAAAAAGACAGCAAGTTCCTCTGTCAGACTGCAGCCTCGTAATGGCTTTCTGTTTGTACAATTAGGACCAAATCCTGAAGCCACCAAAGTCAATGGTGGCCCTTAATGGGATTAATTCTTCATTTGTGGGGTGATGGGCTAGATGATCTAAGAGGCTTTTCGCGTCTTGTGCTTCTCCAATCTCTCTCAGGGCAAATGACACATAATGGAGAAGACAGCTGTTTTCAAATAAACTGCATTAAGCGTCCACATGTAATTCCTAATGCAGGTTAAAAAAAATAAAAAATAATAACCAACCCTGTCTCTCTGCTGCATGCGTGCCCCTCTTACAGAGCAGGTCTCTTCCGTGCTGCAGATACCGTATGAACTCGTCAATACCCTGCAGGTTTCTGGGGGGTATGTATCTCTGCATTTCCCGCGATCCTCTGGGAAAACTCTGCAGCGAGCTCTAATCAAATTGAACCGCTGTCAAGACTTCCTGTGAAGCTTCGAGGAAACATTTCTGAATATTAGAGGTAAAGGAGAGGAGAGTAAAGGCTGGGGGAGGGAGGCAGGACAGTTTTAGAGCTTAAGTGGATTACATAGCTCCATAACCCAGTTATGGGTCCATGGACTCGAGTGAGCTGTTTTTTCCCCTCCTCTGGCTGTCTGCCTGTCAGATCGCTCCCCTGACAGGCAGGCGTTATTAGCCTCCCCCAGCTGCCTCTCTCAGCATTTCTTCTTTCCCAGTGCTCACATCCCCTCGCTGCTCGCCTCAGCCCTTCTGGTACCTCCAGGTTCCCCAGGGTCCTTCCTGCAGCTGCACCGGCTGCCTGCACCCACCGAGGTCTCCTTCTACCAGTGCTGGTGGCAGGTCTCTGATCCCTGTCTCTAAAAGGTTATCCACTTCTGACCCTCTGATTTTAGATAGCAAAGAGGGATAGATTAAAAACTGATGAGCACCTGAGCTCCGGAGCGATAAAGGTGGTGTGAGGGAGCAGCGACGGCTCGGCACATCCAGATCCATTCATATTTCTGCACCGTGCAAAAAACGTTGGGTGAGCACGAGTTAAGCACCAGCCTGGTTGTTCAGCCTTGAAATTTCCCCTCAAGACTGAGGTGTGAGCCTGACATCTGCTGGGGACTGCACCACTGCTGCAGAAAAAGCCAGGCCGTCCTTTCTCAAAGCTCCTCGGCCCTCAGGAGGGCTGGTGGCTGGGGCAGCGCAGAGGGGCAGAGCGGGGCTGCACCTCCAGGCTTTGGTTTTGCTGACAGCTGGATATTTTCCCAAACCCTGCGCTTGTGCTGGGGGACCCGGCGTGGTGGTGTGGGTCCTTAAAACGTCCCTAAAAAGCGAGGGTTGGTCATATTTGGGGCTGTGCACCTCTGTGACTGGAGCCGAAGTCATAATTGCTTGGGTCTGCTTCGGGAGGCTGATCCTTAAGCAATGTGCAGGCAACGTGGCAGCTTGGAAGTCTGTTGATAGCTGGCTTATCAGCGATGCCTTCGGGCTTTTTGCCAGCCCCTAAATAACTGGAAAGCGTTACTTTCTCCTAAAACTAAACCTGGCCTTTGTGCAGCTTAGTCACCGAACGTACTCGTTGCTGGCAGAAACAAGCAGATAAAACACGGATTTGAAAACCTCGAGGAGAAGAAAGAAGCTGGCAGGTCTCATGGTTTTAGCAGGGATCTTATGACAGAGCTTTTTTTTTTTTTTCTTTTCGTGAAGATTCATATTCTAGAGGAACATGACTAGTCAAGGATCTTGGGTTTTATTAATATTTTTAGAGCAAGATTTTAGAGCTTTTGGCATGGAAGAACGCTAAGAGCTTGATGCCAGTTTAACCTAATGATTCAGAAACCATAAAGCAAATAATAATAAGCCAACACATCTATTTTTAAACCCATGATTTAAACCACTGTCATGATTTTGATGGGGCCTGACATGTGATTTTCCAGCATTTGGGACTGGTAATAAAGCTTTTGTATACAGATTTGAATGGAAAATCCTTTTAAAATTGCTTTGCTTGCCTTAGTCAATACTTAACCAGAACTCAGTTGCAGCAGCAAAAAAAAAAATACCCAGCAATCAGGACATTTTCCTTGCCTCTCTCTTTCTCTTCCCACATAGAAAAAGAAAAAAACAAACAAACAAAAACCAACCCTGACACACAAGGGTGTGAGGGGGGTTTCAGAGATGAGGAGAGGGGCACAGTGCCCCTCTACAGGCTCCTGCTGTCCCTGCGTGGGCACACGAAATCGCTTTTCAAGTGGCTGTGGCCATGGAAGAGTGGGAGAGTGCCAGCTGGTCCCCGTGGTGTTTCATTTCTCCTTGGGAGCTGATTGAGGCAAATGTTTGTGGAGAGAAACCTCCGAAAGCAGGAAAACTGAGCTGCCGTTCCTACTGCCCCCAGCCCCTTGTGCCCTCGCAGGCTGGGTCCAGATGTGGACCTTGGCGTGAGACATCCTCTTTTGCTGCTCCTAGACACAACCCAACTTCTTCCAGCTTGTCAAAGGGCCGGGGGACCAACGGAAGGAGCAGCAGGGCTCTGAGCAAGCCAGGCCCATCTCAGGGCTGCGGTGAAGCACTTGGCTTTCTGGCCAGCGGGCATGCTGTCATTCCTCTAATATAGAAGAATAAACACACGAGGAATATGTTTGAAAAAAAAAACAAAAACAAAAACACAGGTGACTCATACATGAGAATAGCCTAATTCTGTCATTAGCGAAGGGTAATTTGCCATGTGTTTGTATCAATATTACACAGGTCTGCACAAGGCTTCCCTCCCTTTGGGCCGTGCGTGCGGTCGCAGCTGCCTGCAGGAGGGCAGCAGGGGAGGGGGCGCAGCCAGCCACTGCCCCCACCTCTCCTCTTCATCTGGAGAAGGCAACAGGGAAAAACCCTGATGCTTGGCCCTAAATCTGCTGGGAACTGATCTGAGACTTTGGGCAGAGCTTAGCTTTTTCCTCCTCCTATTAAAAAGAAAGGGGACGGTGTTTTATAGATCTGTTACGGCAGCGCCTATGTGGTGATCTGGAGAGAACGGCATGGAGAGCCTTGTGGGTTACTGCTGGGCACAGCGCTGTCAGCAGAAAGAGCACCTGAGATGAAATCTCCGAGAAAGAATGAACTGTGGACGGCCCTGGGTCAACATAATAGGTGTGTTCACTCTGAGGACTAATGATAACATTTCAATGAAAAAAAAAGGCACCTCCTTATCTAGAAAATATCTCCCACCACTGCCCTGCTGAAGGGAAGCAGGTTTATGAAGATTTTCTTTTTCTGAAATGACTTAGGAGTCTCAGATATATTTAAAAAAAAATCCACTTATAGAAATCTCTTCATAAAGATTTTTTTTTTCTGTAGTTTTTGAGGCAGAGATTTCAGTTTGGGTCTGGTTTAAATCAGACCTAAGCCCAGGTAGCAGCACATACATAGAAAATCCCAGCTCTACAGCCAGCAGCATGCACACCACCTATTCATGATAAAATGAATGGACTGAAGGTGAAAAAGCAGGATGGGGAAGGACTGCAAACTCCTACACCAAGCCCAGGTCGAGCCCTAGCCAGCGTGACCGCAGAAATAGAAGGGACAGCACACTTCCCTGCTCAGTTTGGCAGCAGCATGGTACTGCTGCTGGGGGCAAGAAGGGGGCATAGCCTTCATTAGCACTCTACCTCTCCTCTTATTGTAAAGAGAAATACATTTTTTTGGAGACTGGAGAGCAGGGCAAGCTTTACCTTGGCAATTATCTTTTCAGAAGAATGATCCCATTGTTTTTGGCGAAAGCAGTTGGCCATTTCCACCCGGTTTTGTTTGGTCCACAGCAGTGAGGAAGCTCACAAAGAACTGGTGTGGAAGGTGGAAATCCCCCGGCGCCTTGGCTGCTGCCGCTGCCACGTTGCTTCTTCCTAAAGCTTGTCTTGAGGAAAGCCAGCTGCAGGCTTTCAAGGACCGTAAAGACCCGCTTCCTATCCATTTAGGTAGCAATCGTGATTGCGTGTAACCACTCATCCATTTTCAAAGTCCCAAGTGGGAAGGGAGCCTTCCTGCTTGCAGGTGAGTGCTTGCCACTGGTCTCTCCCAGCAGCCTCCGATCCGCAGCGGATATGGCTTTGTCACTGCCCCGCTAATTTAGTTACCGTGATATAAAAAATATTTCAAAAGACTGGCTCGCTCAAATTGCAATAGCTCCAGGCAAGCAAGCTGCCAGAAGGGAGCTGCGTTACGGCTCGGCTTGGAGGAGCTCAGAGGTAAAGGCAGGTCCAGCTCGCTGGCACGCCCTGGGCTGTGCTTGTGCCAGTGGCTTAGGGTGAAGTCAGAGACGACCTGGCACAGTCCTGGGCATTAGGGACCCATGTTAGGGTCTCTGGCATCTCTAGGTCAGATGGTGTCTCCTTTTCTGGGAGCTGGTGATGGCTGGAGGATGCAGGGTGTCCCTTGTCAGGGTTTGCCAACAGGTGCCTGCTTGAACATGGGCTGGAGGGCTGCAGGCACAAGCAGGTGCTCCTGCCAGCCTATCAAGCTGGTGTGAAACCCCACATATCCAGCAGCCCCTGTGAAGCAAAACAATGCCTCCTCTGCCCTTCAAACATCTGCACATTGTCCAGTAAAGCAATCTCTGGTGTTAAGGTGCTGTTATGGGTTCTTTGTGTGGAGCAGGAAAGGCAAGAGAGCCAAAATCCCAGCACCTAGAGGTGTAGAGGTGCTTTCCTTCCTCCCGCTGCAGGCCAGAGCCCGTGCTCCCTGCACCTAACTCCCCCCAGGAAAATATGGTGGTGCTGAAAGCTTTGCCTGTGTCTCCAGCATGCTTCACTGCGCTGCCTGCGTGAGCCTGAACCTCCAGCCAGCGCAGCAGTGGCACCACCACACCGTGCAAAATGCAGAGCCACGCTCCGCACGGACACACGTGTCTGACTTCATGGGCACGGCGCACGTGGAGGAGGTCTGGTCCAGCACGCAGACCCCCTGCTACGCGTGGTTTGGTAGGCACAGGACCTGGGGAACCTGCCTTCGGGCAGTGCTGACATCTTGACCACAAAGGCAGCGCCTGGTCCTTCCCCGCAGAGGGGGAGAGAGGAAGGAGCAATTTCAGGCTCGGCGTGCCTGGTGCACATATTGGTAACGGCAGCGTGCTGGGAGCTCGGTGTGCTCTTCCTGTTGCTCATTTGCCGGCGAGTGTGAAATGCAAATCCCTCGGGGGCTTCTGTCTCCGCTCAATATTCACAGGAGCATGAAGGCTCCTGCGAGGAGGGGAGGGCGAGAGCCGGCAGACAGCGGAGAGCTTTGTCTCCTCCTTTGTCTGGAGTTTACGGGTTAAAAAAATCTGCTCGCTCCTGAGGCTTTGCAGGGAGTCCCAGGGCTGTGGCACCAGGGCTGTGGCTCCATCCAGCCTGGCAGACACGGGCGAGGCGGCGCGGTGAGGTGGTTTTACCCGCAGGACTCACCCCAGAGCGGGTTTGCCCCAGAGAGGGTTGGGTGCCCATCCCTGCCCTGCGATGGTTGCAGCCCAAACCCGGCAGCTTTCTGGAAATGGCAATGAGACACTTGTTGCCATGGAGATCCCTAATACTTCTGACTCAGATGTAGCGTTGCTGTGGCAACTGCATCCGAAGCCCTCGGGAGGCAGCGCCGGCGCTATTTATTTTTCTCTCCTAGCAGAAAAAGGGCTCCGAGAGCCCCACTGCGCTCCCTCCTCGCTGCAGTGCGGTGACGAAGGCTGCCTCGTTACTCTCCCACTGACCGATGGTTTTGATCCTTCACCAAAAGGGTCTGCTGCTCTGCGGGGTAAAACCTCTCCGGAGCGCCTCACTACGGGTGCACTGTAAGGCGTCCCCAGCCCCTGCCTTGCAGTGGCTCACCAGAAAAGAAATCTATACATATATATATATACAATAAATATATATATGCACATTTATTTTTCACAAGGGGCAGTGATATTGCTTCCTAGGTAGGAACCAGCTCCTTCCATCTTGGGAGCTCAAGGCCAGACCCAGCTGGGGCGCGTGCACGGTTTTAGGGGGACGAGTTTCGGTGGCTGGGAAAGGAGAGACAAAGGGAGCAGAGTGCGAGGGGTGGGTGTGCCCGGGAGAAAAAGCCAGGCTCTGTGTGCAGAAAGCGTGGCCGTGGGCACGGCTGCGGCTGTGAATGGGAGAGGAGCTGCTGGGAAGGGAGAGGCAGAGTGGAGGGTGGGTGTGCCACGGCGGCTGGCGTGAGCGCTTTTGTGCGCGACGGAGAGCACGGGCACGGGGAGAGCAGGTTCACGTCATGCGGATATGCTGGCACGCTCATTCAGTCCGCTCCTCTGTCATCTTTGGGGAGTACAAAGAGAGCCACGGGTACACGTAATGCCTGGAAGGCACTCGAGTCCCTGCAGGGCTGATAAGCTCAGGCGCGGGGGATGGATGCTCAGTCTGCTGTTACAAAGCTCGCTGCTGCAGGCTCGAGCAGCCAAAACCCTTTCGCAGGATCCTCCTTGGGCAGAGGCAGGTGAGAACGTGGAGTCATGCGAATTCTCCACGTGGGCTCCTTGGGACGTACACCTCAGCCAAACCCCAGCCCTGGGCACGGCTCCCAGGGGATGTGGTCAGTGCTTTTCCTCAGTCAAACACCTGGCGGCTCAGGCAGGCAGGAGGAGTCACCAGAGAGATGGATAAAGTTGCCCTGAGGTCCCAGGGGGTTCATAAACGTTCTCTGTGGTTTTTCGAGCTTGTCAAAGAATCACAGCAGCCTCTCTAGTGCCTGACATCCTGGCTCTCCCAGCCACCATCTTGCACTGGTAGGGCACGGCAGGATGCCCCAGAGCAGACCTTCAGGCAGACTGGGGGGACTGGAAGGATGAAAAAGATAACAAAGTCATCACCAAGGTGGGAGATAATGTCCCTGGAATGGGGCCACGTGCCTGTATGAAGGTCTTGTGCACATTAGGTTAAAAGGGGGAAAAAAAGCAGAATGAAGGTCTGAGCTGTGAGGGTTCCAGCAGAGAGAAGCTCTCAGGATGGGAATGAACAGCAGCACCTGGGGCAGCAGCAAGGTTTCAGGCAGAAACTGGGTGTGAGTCAGGAAATAGCCAGTGTAAGATTTCTGGATGGGGATGGAAAGGGAGGAAAGCCAGATGGAGGGGCTCTAGGAGTGAGCCTGGGGAGCTCAGGAGCTTAATAGCTGCTTGTTCAAAGAGTTTAGGGAGGTGTGGAGATGGGAAGGTAATTGAAGAGACATGGTCAAAGGGAAGTTTTAAACATGTGCAATGACATGCTTGGTATGCAGGGAGAAATTCATCCCCAGTGTACGCCTAATGAAATCAGTAGCTTTGGCTTTAGCTCTATCTGTTAATTCCACATGACAGAGGAAGAAGGAAGGGAATTGTTTGTTCTCCACAAAGCAATGATATCAAATGGTTTTGAGTGCCTTTCTTACCCATCAGAAAATACAACCCCAAATATTACAATGGCATGTGTTTTTTTTTTTCTCTTCCTTCACCCTGCGCTTTGCCTGCTTCCTTGGAGGAAACCTCTCCCTGCTCATCATCAAGGTGGTGGTTGTGATGGGACACAGCAGCGCCTGCACTGGACTTGTGCTGTCACATGTGGACCCTTGTCACATACGGTGGGCACAGCAGTACCTCTGCCCTGTCACTGCACACGAGTATTGGCCAAAAAGCTGGGGCCCTGTGTGGTGAGGTGCCCGATGAGGTTCTTCATTGCCCCTGGGAAACAGCAGCTCCCTCCTCGACACATGCTGGTTCTTGTGTAGGATATGGCTTTAAACTAAAAGGGGGTAGGTTTAAGATACAAGAAGAAATTCTTTACTCAGAGGATGGTGAGGCAGCTGCTACCCTCTGCTCTCCATGCTCCCATCTAAGCAAAGTGAGGAAGCCTCTGTAATGATATTGATGCAGGAAAGATTTTCCCTCCCTTGTTTGTCTTTGGGACAGTTCAGTCTCTTTCACAGAGCAGCATTTTTATTAAACAAGAATTACTGTGAAGTAGCTGCGCATTGAAAAAAGGATTTTTTATTTTTTTTTATTGAAACACTGCACTAGGGATCTCCAGCAACTACCAGGTGCATCACGAGTATTTCAAAGAGAAAAAAACATGCACCTGCTGGGAGAGGACTTGGAGGCTGGCTGGGGAAAAGGCAAGATGAGACTGAAATACTGCAGCTGTCTCACCTGTTGTTTCTTACTCGTAAAAGAAATGTTGTGGTATTGCTGTGCAGGTTCAGCTTGACCTGAGCTGCAGACCTTCCAGCAGTGTTTGAATCCATCAGAGACGAAAAATGGGCAAGATTGGTAAGGGCGTGGGGTGGGAGGGTGCATGTGTGCTGCAGGGGTGGAAGGGGAGAAGAAGGTTGTAGGGCAAGGAGCAAGGGAATGAGGGGTGCAAAGGAGAAGAGAGGGCAGTCGTGTGACCTGAATGCTAAACAGGGTCTTGGGACAACATCTACCTACTCTTGCTGATGAAAATTTTGTATGTTTTTGTTGTTTATTTTTAACAGAACCCTTTATTCACAGTAAAACACCCCCTTAAAGCAAAGAAACAAACAAAAAAGCACAAGCAGGCAGTCAGAAACCTTGATACTTCCTGTCCCACGTGCAGTTGGGCTTTCTTGCTTTGAGGAATTACACTGTAGTGGGAGGTCAAAGCACAAGAGCCATGAAGGTTTTGTTATTTTTTCTTCCTCGTGCTTCTTAAGCAGTGATGCCCATGAGATTAGTATTTACCTTGATTTAATGTCTCATCAGAAGCATGACATCCCCAGAAACCCTGCTGCAGTGCTACTAAATGAAGCATGCCCTGTTTCCTCAGCTGGGATTTAAACCTCTGCCCTCAGAGACCTGAGGGGTGGGGAAGAAGGATGGGGAGAGAGTGATAGATATTGACCCACCTAGCATGTAGGCTAAATTAAATAACCAGGCTTTATTCTTTAACCTATTTAAAACAGTTACCGTTCTCTGCACAATTGATGTTTGTGTTTGTGGAGGTTACCGAGGTGGCAGCTGCTGCAGTGTGAGCTTCCCCTGCTCCGTACCTTTCCCCTGACTAACGTGCTGGGGATGACCTTCGTGCGTAAGGACAGCCACTGTCTTAAGGAAAGGGAGAGCGGGAGAAAAGCATTTTCTCTGCCAGTTAATTGAATCCAGGCCTTCCCTTCAAGGTGGGCAGGGAAAGCTTTATTTTCCTCGAGCAGCAGGGAAATGGTTGCTCGCGGGGGAACTGAGGAAATGAAACCTTCTAAAGTCTCTTCACTAAAGATGTCAAACTGAATTTGAAGTGCATCCACTCTTAAACCAGAACTGACCGTCGTCTACAGAAGTGCTCTATTGCTTCTAGTACAGTACTGCTTTACACTAAGCAGCAATATGGCTTAGTGTCTATCTAGCCGGATGACCAGTTTCTCATTGTATCCTATATTTTCCTCTTTCCTGCTCTTTTCAGCACATCTGCCCCATACTGAGTCCCTAAGAAATATGACTCATTATAAAACCCTGCTTTGATGGCCTGTTGTGACAACTCTTTGAACTTTTGTGCTGGGAGAGCACAATGCACAGGGCAGAATTATGGGCAGCTAAATTGCCTCATTAAGAGAATATTATTAGGTCCTATTTGGTCTTTTCCTATCAAGCACTTTTGAATACTTTATCCAAGACAGTTTTATGTTACAGGATATCCCCCCATCTCCCCTGAGAGACTTTCCCTTTGCTCTTTCCTCTTCATGTCTGTGCTCTTACAAGGGCTGGATCCGACCATGATGTGGAGAGGGCGCAGCATCGTTGCTATTCTCTTGCCACAGGTCATCCAAGAAGAGCTATCGGGGGAGGATTGTCAACAGTCCATCACTCCCACTACAGTCATATTCTTCTGTACCAGAACCTCTAGTGTCTGCACATTCCAAAAAGCAACTTTCTACTTACAGCTAAAATTGTATTTTTGTTTTTCATTTTTAATCTCATAGCTGTGTGTCCCCCACTGTGTTTAGTTTGGTTTAGCATTGCACCTCCAGCTAGAAGCCACAGGATCTTCATGATTCCACTCCTTAGTCCTTTGCCACAGTGACTTACCCCACTGAAAACTTGTAGGTTGTACCTTTCCCGTCCTGACTATTGCACATTTCTGTCTTATGGAGTCCCAGCTATGAAGACTTTCCAGAAATGGTACACTAACACTTCACAAATATTCTGAAATCTTCTCTTACTTACCGTTCTGTGCTTGTGGTTCAGAATTGCCCCTGTAGCCTCAAGAGCCTTGTCACAACATTCCTGTATTTCTCTGACTCAGGCCTCTTTCTTGGCCCTTACTCACACCTTTCTGCAGCTAGCAGTGCCCTACAAGCAAGTGCTGCTTCACTTGCTCCACTGACTCCTACGTGATGGTTTGCCTTTTAACATCACCTTAGCCTGTAGGAGAGCAGCTTACCCCAGACCAGGAACTTGTGTGTGCTTGTGTGCTTCTGACCACCTTCTAATTAAGAAGGCCTTCATTTACAACTTCGCATGTTCCCTGCAGTGTGCCCTGCAGTACTGCTTAACATCACCCCACCAGGCTGGGAGCTCTACTGGCTTGCCTGCATCGAGGAAGCCACCAACTGTGCTTGCAGGAAAGGTGCCTCAGCTGCGGGAGCTGGGGTGGGAGACGGGGGGTGTTTTACCACATGAGGTGACACGGGTTTAATTTTCTCCTGTACTGTGTTTTTCAATGCACACTGAAATTGTACTGCCTGGATTAGGTTCTGCTGCTTCCCTCCAGCCCAAAAGCCATGTTTGACCCCTGGTCAGCTCGAAAATCATGCTTTTGTGCTGTGTGCTGAAACACACACAGTAACCTACAGCGAGGATAAGAATCAGATCCTCAGCCAGGGTAAATTGCTTCAGCTTCAGCAGAGTCAGTAAAGCTAATCCATTTTCTTCCAGCTGAGATTCGGGGAGCATGGATTAACTATACTGTCTGGAGTCAGCCTTGATTACAAATCCAGGCATAATGAAGGATGTGGCTTCACTCACCCCGTTGTTCTGCAACGTTTCAAGCATCTCCTTCGTGCAGCGGGGCTTTGAGGCTGGTATCTCCTGCGCTCCTACGGTGCGTGGTAGAACAACCTGGCCGCTCATTCACAAAGGGGACAAAAGACACAAGGGGAAAGGACTTTCTGTTCCAGCGCTGAGACACACGGCAAGGCAGTCTGAATTCACGGAGGCCCTCTGATTGATGTGACAGGGAGGGCATGACAAGCCTGCTGATGTGCGAACAGCATTTTACTCCAGCTGATCTTGCCAAAAAAAATAAAACACCCATGACAAAAGCTAAACTAGCTGGCTTACTTAGAGCATAAATGTCCAGGAATGGAGAACTGCCACCAGGTGTGAGTTATGAAGCCCTACCTTCCTCCGTGAAGATGACCATGAAAAATCATGGCAGGTCTAGGCAGGGTTGGCTTCGCCCGTCTCTGAAGGGCTGCCAGCCTGTGGTCTGCAGTTCAGCCCTAACTGCAGGCCATGAGATGAAGGGTACACGTGTGAGCCTGCACATGTATGAACAAGCGTATGGCTTCTTGTTTACAGCTTGCTTGAAGTAGCAGGGATTGATTTTTCCTTTAGGAAATCTGAATTTTCCTTGCCAGTTTTACCACAGAAGAATTTTTCTTGGACTGGGAGGGGGGTCATGCTGCGTTTTGGTGGAAGGCCATGATAGCTGGAGGAAATCCAGGCCATTTACCCCTCTGTAGGAGAAGCACAAAGCATTCGTTCCACGTCTCATTTCTCGAGCCTTATGGCAGCCATCTCCTGAACCACCCCATGCCACCAGGGCTCATGATGTGAGGGGGCAAAGCAGCTGCTGGAGTCTTCTGTCATCATCTTCTCTAGATTCTTCTGGCTTTTCCTCATCACTCCCATGTTAAACTGTAAAACTAATACAGCAGACCATGGTGTCCATACTGGCTTAGATTGTGATCCATCTTATGCCTGATTCAGAGTAAGGCTTCCCCCCTGAGCTGGAGGAAAGCAGGAGTACCAAAAGTTCTTGTTGTCACACAAGGACAAAATAACAAAATATTCATTTCCTCCTTCTCAGTATGTGAGTGTGAGCTGGGTCTGCCACAGCTTGGAAAGACTGGCAGCGGCCTAGTTTGGAGGCTTACGGCCTGGTGGCTCAGCCATGCTCTTCAGGAGTGACACCAGCAGCCTCTTTCCTCTCCTTAGTCTCATTTCACATGAAATTATTTGGCAAATTCAGCTTGAGATCACCAAACACTTTGGCGTCCCAGAAAGTGCAGCTCACAGGAAACAAATGATTCAGCAGATCAGAGAAAAAAATTCACCTGTCTCATTGCTGTCACACTTGCTTTAACCCAGCTCCTGATGGATCTGCAGCAAATTCTTCCTGTCTGTGACAAGCCTAGACTTACTTTTATTAGTAAAATAAAAACTGCCATCTGCCTTAGGAATCCTGAGGTAGTTTTTGTAGGGTTTTCCCTAATTTTAATAACGTCAGAAGAGGACTTCTCGCTGACCTCGGCAGCCCTCGTGAGGGTTACATAAATCGGGCGCAGCCGCCATTTTGCAGTCACCCGCTGAGGTGATCTGCTTGGGAGCGGGGAAGAGGGGAAGGCACAAGCCCCCCAGGCAGATGGCTACACCCAAACAGACCTCCTGAGGATCGAAAGAGAGACCCAGACCACATGAAGTCGGCTCAGTGTCCCACCTGCATCAGCACCAGTGCCACAAAAAAGGCATGAAGGGTGTTGGTCATTGGAGATTCCTCTCTGAGGGGCACTGAGGCGCACATTTGCCATCCAGACAATTTCTCCAGAGAAGTTTGCTGCCTGCCTGGGACCCATATTCATGACATTATGAAGAGGTTCCCATATCTGGTGAGTCCCAAAGACTAATACCCCTTCCTACTTTTTCACATAGGATCAAATGATGCTGTGACAAGGAAACTCCAACATATCAAAAAGGACTTTAAGTCCAGGTTGGATGACGCCCCGGGCAACCTGATCTAATGGGTGGCATCCCTGCCCATGGCAGTGGGGTTGGAAGTGAATGGTCTTTCCCTTGATATATACATAATCTATAGATTTCTTTCTTTGAAAACAGGAATGGATAAAATATTTCTTGGATAAAATATTCCAGTTCTGATTGCTCCAGTGACCTTTCCTTTGTTGTCTACCATTTCTCGTGTCCAGTATGGCTTCAAATTCTGCAAGCAATGGGGCTTCCATCACTTTTTATGACAATTATTCCTCTGCCTAATAGATCCCCCATTCTCTGCCAGGTTACACTGAAATGGTGTTTTCATTAATTTTATGTCAATGCATTTGCTTATGACCATCTGCTTCCTGTCCTTCAGTACTCAAAACCATTGCATTGTTTGTGTTTCCATCTTTGAGGCTTGTTTAAATCTGTAATCCTCCCATGAAATTATCACTTGATTAAATTGTAGAGAATTACTTTTTGTTGCTTTTCTCTCTGTAAGTTTTTGATCATTTTTGTTGTCCTTCTATGAATTTCTCTTTGATGCTGTCAATCTCTCTCTGGCTTTCAGCATCCAAAATACAATGCAGCGTTCAAAATCCAATCCAGTGCTCTAGTAGTGCCAGAAAATTGTACAAGGAAATGATCATTCCTCCACATCAAAACATAAGTCTGTAAGCTCTGCCTTTTTTCCTGCTTCACCACTATACCTTGTCACCTCTTCTTCTTAAAGCGTTAACCATTTGTTCCATTTAATAAGTCCATAGTAAGATTTGAAGATCCCTATGCATATTCTGCAAATACCACTCTGTCATAAACAAACAAACAAATAAACAACAACACGCTGCCACCAGCAGCAAAAAACAGACATCAGACATCATATCAGGCTATAAAAGAGTCATGTAACATAGCAGGTCATATTGTGCTCTGAGCAGGTAAAACCTAGCTGAAACATTGCATCCAGTTTTGCATGCTGCATGTGAAGAAATATGCAGGCTATCTGGTGAGGACAGCAGAAAAGAGGAATAAAAACGATCTGTGGTCTAGAAAGCACAACCTGTGAGGGAAGACTGAAAGATTTGTGGTTGTTGGAGCCAAAGAAGAGAAGACTGTGGCTAGAGAGAAGGAATAGCAAAACATAGATCTTAAAATATATAGGAAAATGCTACTAAGAGAAGCATTCTTCTTTTCCAGTGAGGATAAAAAAAGAAGCATTGATCTTAAATTTCAGTAAAGGAGACCTAGATTAAATACCAGAACAAATTTTAAGGCTAAAGAAAACATATGTGAGGTCAGGAATAGATGGCCTAGGGAAACTGTGGGAATTGCCAGCACTGGATGTTTTTTAGGATGGGTAAAACAATTGTCTGTTAGGGGAAGTTTATACAAATAGTGGTCCCGACCTGAAAAGCTGTATTTTCTGTGGCTCTGAGGGCAAAAAAATGACTACAGGTTGCTGACATTTTCAAGCAGCTCCCTTCTTTTAAGTAGATTCTGTGTGTGTGTGTGTGTGTGTGTGCATGTGAGTGCATGTGGATGCTGCTGGTGTTTGTGTGAAAGAAGCTGGCAGATAACACCCAGAGAATGTTGTTTAATTCCCTTTTCCAACAAACAATTGCCTTATACTGTTTATTTTAACCTTAGGTTACCAGGAGAGAAGTGATAAGGGAGAATAAGCTGAGCTCCACAGGCTCAGGCTTGTATTGCTTGTTCAGCACATCTGATCATAGCTCCTTCCTGCATCACACCTGAAATTAGGTATGGGATTATCCCAGAACGGTAAATATTGTATACTTGTTGGGCTGATCTGTGAGCAGAGATGGACAGAGATGCTCACTGCTCGTCCCTTGGCTCAGCTTACTTGGCCTCAGGGCCAACTGAAACATTGGCCACGTCCTTCTTGTTATTTACTCATGTGGGATGTGTCCCACTCACCCTGTCTTTCCCAGTCTAGCTGCATGCCTCTCCCCTTGGCTCTCAATGAGCATCCTTTGGTGCAAGTGAAGAGCATGTTGGAGCTAAAAGGACACACAAGGCAAAGATAAAGATCCCTGTGGCCTTTGACTTCAAAGAATACCATAGAGGAAAGAGGTGCTTTTGATTTGTAACTACCAGAGAGTGGCTGGCACCAGTATCTCTTGATAGAGACACCCTTGGATCCTGGGTTCCTGCACGGCTTAGGTAGGCTGCCAAAGTGGGTTAAAGAAGCAAGTATCAACCCACAAGGGCTGCCAAGAACTGCAATGAACTAGTCCAGCAATGAGGAGCTAGATGTTCTGAAGGGTATCCTGAATATACCCTTTCATAATGTCCATGTTTCTTGGGCCTGGCTTTGACTTAGTGCTTAAGTGAGCTCCTATGTTTGGGATGAGTCTGTCCAGTCAAGGGGTTTTCTGCACCTACTGGGAGAGACGTGCTTAGCGGTGATCCAGGACCCTTGCTACCTTCTCACAAATGGCTTGGAGAGTGGTTGCTCTCTGGTATAAGAAGAGAGGAGCAGTGAATTACACTAGAAGCTGAAACACTCGAAGTCTTCAAATGCATCATATGTGTGGAGATCTTTGCTGCAGATGCTGTGGATCCTATATGCTTGCTTACATGGGCTTGAGAGGGGTCTGGACTAGTTCAGGGAAACTGAATACTGTGGTCAATAAAGATATCAATGGTTCAAGAAATCTCAGTCCTGCTGGAGATGTCAGAGTATTCTGGATGTTACAGATCTACATGTGACTTGTGCTCTCTGAAGAAGCACTCTCCAAGTATTTTCTTCCAGTCACTGCTGGACACATGCTCCTGGCTAGATGGACCATTTCTGTAACCCAGGAAAGCTGAGTAAGTTCTTATGTCAGCTTGATCCGTAATTATTTTATTGGAAATGCTGGGATAATTTAATGCTTTGGGTAAAAATTGACACTGTTGGGTTTAGCCAGGTAAAAGCTTCAACAAAGATTTCTAAACAGGGACTGCAAATGTCTGCTCCCAATACAAAACCCCCACATTAATGTAAAATGTGTTAAAATTCTCATCCACAACTCAGCTAGTCTTTGGTGATTTTAATCTTTTCGGTTGTTACAGGCAGGAGTTTATAAAAGGTGTCTTCGCAATATATTGCAAATCCCACTGTGGGCTATTGCAAGAGTAGGGAAAAGTATGTTAAATCATAGTAGTAAGTTCAGGATCACACAAGCACATGCTTCCTTTTTGAGGAAGGTTGTACATGTAGCTGCAAGTGACTCACTGAGAGCTGTTTTTCACTGAACGTTGTTTCCTCCCCCAGCAGATAGTGTTGTTAAAGACCTTTGCACTTGCTAGTGACAACCAGGTGTGAACAGAACTGACAGAAGACTTGGATTGTGCTTGACCCTTTTCTAGAGTGTGATCAGACAATGTCCAGCCAAAGTAAGGCAGTTTAATCTTTTCTTGAACTCTAAAAAGTGCCTTAATAGCCTGTATAAAAACCTCTATCTCTCTTTAAAATTGGAGCCTGTCCTTAAAAACTGATTCTGCCAACGTACGGCCAATGCTCCATAAGACTTGATGCTCCACATAAAACCATGGGGCTACAGAAAGCAGGCAGCACTTAAGTTGTTAGGTGGAGAGTCTTCAGACTGGGCTTTGCCTTCTTTGGGACAACGTTTTTCAGATGCAGCTTTGTATCTCAGGCAAATAGCTATTGCCAAGCTGTTTTTCTGAAGGTGAGAATCAAACTGTTCCCTTCCTGACCCCCTCAGCTATCTCCCTTCAAGTCAAGGCTGGCAAAGGCAGCAACCTAAACCACTCACAAACAGCACAGTTTTGCATCAATTGGGTCCATGCTGTGCAATATTACTCATAAGAATTTTCCATATTTATTTCATTTTTATTTGATATTATTTGTCTTCGTATTTGATCTCCTGTGCTTTTTAAATATGCACAGTCCAAAGCTGGGTTCAGGGGCAGGTTTGTGATGTGCGATCCCAAGGCGTGCTCCTGTAGACAAAGCCACTTTGCTGTCAGTCTTGCAAACAGTGCTGCTGGGAACTGAGGGAGTGCACGTGTGCTTCTTAGCTGCCCTGATTGTTCGCTGTTCTGTGTGAGCACGGTGCATGGATGTAATAACCAGCTTACTGAGCGAGAAGAGCTGGGATCTGCCAGGGTGCTGAAAATTTCTGGACTGATTATCTGTAGCAGCCAATAAGCATAGATGTATTTTTCTGCTAACTCTGGTTCTCCCTGAAGCCCCACGTCTAGCAGTGCAGCTTATCAATTTTCCACTGCTGCGTGTAGATATAACCTTGGACAGTATTTTGGAGAATTTTTATTCACTTCCACTCACCACTAAATATGACCACTTTTGCCATCTTTCTGGAGGAAAAACTCCATTTCCAAGGGGATTTTTTCAGAATTGCATGTACCTGTATCAAATTTGGACAGATTTCTGAATGCACCAAATCCAAGCTGTACTACACCAGGTCTGGACCTGGGGTTTGCTTTTCTGTTGCTTTTCTGTACAAGCTTCTTTTAAAGAGCAGGAAAATAAAGCCTGGATAAAGATAAGCAGGAACATCTGATTCACAGCTTCTTCGCAGAATATGCAGCTATTCAATTCTTTTCCTGTGCTTTCTTGTAACACCGCAGGAACTGGACTGCTTTCATAAGCACTTGATTATATCCCACCAGCACTCTCATGCCCCATGAGGTAGCGAGTTTGCTCTTCTAGACTGATGAGAAATGAGAACTACTAGAAATGTTGGAGAAGAAGCCTCCCTAAATCTTAATCTGAACTACTGCCTCCTAGCAGTATTTAGGAATCTTGTTTGGTCCCTGATTTCCTGGAATATCCTGCTGCATCTTCCTGAACCCTTCTGATCAATATCTTTTATGGCAATATTTGCTGGGGGACAGAGGAGATAAATGGGAGGAGATTGGTAATGATCTGAGTTTTCAGCTAAGGAAGAAAGGAGCTGGACTGATGCTCACAGCAGAAATGAAGGGGGCAATAGTGAAGAGAAGAGTTTGAAAATTAGGGAAATGTTCCTCAGGGTGAGATCTCAGGGGCTGGAGAACAACCTTATCAGACAAAGGGTAGCAGAATAGGCCCTTGGTCTTGTGTTTCACAGCAGGTGACCAGTTCTGACACTGGAAAGACCTGTACCACAGGAAAATGGGGAAGAAAGTGAGCATTGCTGTATGGCTTTTGCACTCTTTCCTTGCATAGCTGTATTACCAGGAAACCCCACACTGAAGAGGATAAGCAGAGGTGACAAGATGAATGTCCACTGGTACCTGCCTATGAAAAAAAATGACAACTGTCAAGTGATTGTGCCAGTCCAGGAAAAAAACACTCCTAAATCCTACTACGTGGTCTGGGGCACAAGCACTGCTATGCATTATTGAGAGACCTCCCAGAGTACTAATCTAATGAGAGCCCATGCCTACGAATGCCTTTGACTTTTTGGATACAGATGCAGGACAATGTATCCCATACTAATGTTATCCCAGGTTAAGGTCCAGTCTTTACAGTGTGACAACGTAGTACCTACCTGTGGACATGCTTTTACTTACAGAAAAGGTTATTTATTTGGCAAAATAAACAGCATGAATGACTGTACATGCAATACGGAGAAAGAAAATTCACACAGGCCGTTACTCCAGAGTGGTTGATACTCTCTGCAGGTTCACAAATAGCTTATTATAAGCTAACTTTTCTGTGTGCTGGTATTCACAGATTCCCAGGGAAGGACTGTTGAGTATGAGCAATGAGAAGCATGTGGAAAAGCTACAGAAATGGAGAAAAAAACACAGTGTGTTTACAAACTGTAAGGCTGGCTCTGAAGCAAGGGGACCAGGGAGTTATACCGGGACAGCACAGAGCAGAACTGCTGTTGTCTTGGAAACTCAAAGAGAAAAATTAGCATACAGAAGGATTTTATTTTTCAGATGTGATCCACAGACACGCATGCATGCACATGCACACACACACACACTATATATATATATATATATATTCATCTTCCTCTGCTGTTTTGCTGATGACTTTCTTGCCCAAAGCCAGTCGACATAAGAATTCATTGCGTCTAATATTAAAAGTGAAAATAGGAAAAAGAAACTTTCTGTTCGATATAATGAGAACCGATCTTGTGCTAGCAATTCAGAGAAACAGCTATTACATATATAAATGAATTAAAGTTAGAGATAACAACAATTTAGCTTTCTGCTCCCCCCAGAGAAGAAAAGGAAGGAGACCCATCTTAGATTATGAGTTGGAGACCTGTGGGCATAGTTTAAGGGCTCCCTCATGCATCACACTGAAGTTTGAAGAGAGCCAGGAAGACTCACTTCCCTCAAGTAGCTGTGATCACAGGGATGATGGACATTGGGGATGGAGAAGGCTTGTGACCTTAGCTATGTCTATAGAGATTTCTGCCTGGTCAGTGAAGCAATTTTCCTGCTGCGGAAGGCTGAATGGAAGAAGGGCCTGCAGAAGACTCTGAAGACATCTTTCAGCACTTTGGGAGGACAGCCCCTTGCCAACAGGGACAAATTTGTTGCTGCCTGAGGCGGAGGCTGGTGACAGTATGTGTGTACACCAACACATGTAGAGTGAGGCACACTACTTGGACTGAAGGCAGCTCAAGCTCACGTACCTCCTCTCCTCCTCTTGTACAGCTGAAATGAGGTGATATGAAGAGGAAGCAGTGGTGGACTTGGCCCCTCGACTCAGCTTTATGAACCTCTGGCACAGGCAGGCCCTGGCACTGCGAGGAGGAAGATGTACTGTCCATGTGAAAAAAGACTGCTGTCTCTTTTGGTTCTGGGACTTACTGAATGGGTAAAAAACCATGCTGGCCTCTCCCTTCTGAGCAAAAATGTATGCCCATTTTGTCTGCCCTTGCCAGAATCTTGGTGAAATAGGTTTGTAATTTCCCTCTTGCCCTGTTGTGCACTGGTTTGGGAAGGCAGCCAGCAGCACAAATCCAGGCTCTGGCATATGCATGCACTCTTGCATGGGCAATGAATTCCTTTCATAAAGATTTATTTTACTCTTTCCCCTGCCACCTCTCTTTGCCCACAGCTATACATTATCACAGCACCCATAACAACATGTAACTAGCTCCTTTAATTACTGGCCTGTATTTACTCTCCCTGTTCCTAATGGCCTGGAATTCATGCTCCCATCCTTACTGTTCCCACCTCCTCCACTACCAACAAGGAGCCACGTTGTGGTTTTGTTTGAATTAAGTCTTTTGGTACGCTGCAACACTCTCCATGGGCATCTGTATCTGCCCTGGTCTATGCCACGCTGGTCTGTTAGGACCTGGAAATTCAGGGTCTACTTTGATGGTCCATAGCAGCTCCAATGCTTGGTACACCACTTAGCTGTGGTCTCCTGTGTGACTCACAGGTTTTTTTTTAGAGACACAGCTGTTCTCAAATTGCAGTCCTCTCCTGGCTAGCTGGTTGAAACAACTTCCATCATTGTGTTCACTTCCACTCCCCCTGCTCCAGGTTAGGGTTTGTTTTCTCCTGAGCGGTCTGAGCCTGGCAGACTTTGCAGACAGGGATGTTGTGAGATGAGGAAGCCTGTTATCAGAAGGGAATATTCAGCCCACTTGGAGTGTAATCTACCCTCAAAAAATAACTCAGCAGAAATAACACAGGTGGTAGTTTGGAGCACAGATGCTGGTGTCATGAGTAACACGGACCTTGTGGCTAAGCCTCCCCTAGCGCCTCCCACCAAGAGATGTGAACAGAGGTTGCTCTTCTATTAATTTAAACCAGCAGCAGCTGGCTCTCCCGAAACCACTGCTGCTATCTTTCTGACAGTCTCCTTATCTGGGAAGAAGGGCGCTGATAAAAGACACATGAAAGCAGTCTGTCATCAAACATAACTATCTTCCCACTGCAAGTCAAAGCCACTGATTTACTTGTGATCATTTATGACGGAGCATCAGCTGTCACAGGCATGACCTCAGCAAGGAGTGGCTGTAATAACACTCGGGGCATGGTTAGTCCCTTTCAACAAAGGACACTGAAATGAATATTCAGAGCCTTGAGTGGGGGAAACCAAGGTGGTGTTGCCCTAAGGGCATCCCAGCAGTGAGGTAGCTGGGTTCACTCCCCAAACCACTGCTCCTTTGCCCTGGCTGCTGCCTCTTGAACAGCTCAAGGAGCAGCCCTCCAACCAGCCAACACTGCAACAAATTTCATAATGTACCTAAGACTACACCTTTTTTTTTGTTCTTGTCCATACCATTTTATCCCCAACTATTTTATACCAAAGGGCTATTCATCACAGAGACGACAAAATGGATGAGGAGATGGGGGATGTCTTGGCATCAACAATTTAGTAATGGGTTAGACAGCATTTTCATGTAGAGTTTGCCAATATGAACCCAGCCCACACTGGCAGGGACTGCAAATTTCTATCAAGTGCTGACTGGCTGTCAGCCGATAGGAAACGAACTCAGTCTCAGTCCAGTTCCTACTCAATCAGTGAACGTCAGAAATACCACCGGTGCTGGAAACTGTCTCCCTCTTTCACTGGCAAGCCTGGCAGAGAGGCTAGAAACTAAACAAGCCGCAAGCTACTCTCTCATCTCTGGGGAAAGTATCTGAGACATATTAACATCAGGAGCTGTAAGGAAAAAGCTTACTCAAGCATTGCTGGTATTAAACCTGCTCTGTCTTGATGCTTGTTGCTGTTACTTCAATACTTTTCATGTTTAGCACAAGCACAAAGAGGTTCTCAAGAAGAAAGGGGAAAATTGCAGGTGGTGTTTCAATGGCAAAGGCACTAAATGAGTAGTCTAGGCAGTTTTAACAGGTGAATGAGCTTTCACCCAAGAGCTTGAAGATGTCCCAAATGCAACAGCTTTGTATTCTGAAGCCGTGTCAAGGAGAGACAGGACTGCTCAGATGTCACAGCCAGGCCTGCCTGGGAGTTTTTCAGCTGCACTGATTTTATTGAAATAGTGCTAGCTCGCTAAAAGCCAACGTTTCTCGGTAGTTCTGATTAAACAGCAGTTAGGAAGGATTTTTCCAAATTAACAATTGAATTCCTATCCAGAGTGATTTTCTGTCTTCCCCTAAATAGAGAACCACTAGCCAAAAGCCTTCTCGTGCTAGACACAATGTCACACCACAGAAATGCACACGAGGAACTGCAGTGGAGAAGCAGAAAAGAGTCAGATGAGAGCACTGACACTGTGCCGCCCCACTGGCACAAAGACAGCTTGCTTTGCCTTTCACACCTGCACTGTTGCGGTGGTCCTAAGAAACACAATCTCGTATTTCACCTGCATTTTCTCGCCACATCCCTGCCTGTAGGAGCAGATCTGGAAGATCCCTCCAGACTTCCATCCAGCATTATTTTAGCTTCTAGTTTAGGAATTGTTGGAAAAATTCTTAGGAATTTTGGTACCTGTTCTGACTTTTTTACTTTTATTTTTTCCCTCAAATAATTTCTCACCGGATTCATTATTTTGACAACTGGAAATGACAAGAAAGGTGATAGCTGGGTTCATTTCCCAACCAGTTTGAGATTGCATTAATTGTAGCATGATGCTGCAGACTTCTGATAAGTGTTGCTGCATCTATCCCACAGCTAGGGGAGCCGAGGCACACGCTCTTGTCCTCAGCCATCAGAGACAGCAGAATCAGAGCCAAAATCCAGAACTCCTGGTACCTCGTGCCCTGCACTAACTGCTCAGATGCTGCTTACTCACTGAGCTTACAGTCACATCGCCTGCTTTCACTGCCTCTTTCACATTCCTGTTGATCAGAGCTCTCCCTTTAGCTATGCCTTTCAAGTCTTAGAAGCTGTAATGAATATGTATCAGCATTTCAAAGCCGTAGATCCTGTGGTGGTGAAACAGAAAGGGGACGGTACAGACAGACACATACAATCTAGCTCATTTTTAAATGTCTGTAATTCATCCAAGAGCATTATCAATAATTACTAGAAGAAAGCGATAACTTGCATCATGAAAAATCCGTGCTTGGGCACAAAGCTGGCAGAAGGCCTCACAGATATCTTGCACGTACAAAACCCTTCCTTAGCATGCTAATCAGCTGGAGGTGCAGGGGGAAGGAGACCTGGCTGTCTGTTCACTGCTCTGGTGGCCTCGGCAGGGAACCCTGCTGTTCTGTCAGCGCTGTGCCTACGTCAGGCACTTCGTATCCTCCTGCAGACAAACTAGGAGGATGAGTACTAGATCTAGTCTCTGCCAGGAGTTACGGGATTTCAGAGGAGCTCTGTGGGAGCTGGATGCATTATTCTCTTAAGCCTCCCTTGGAAGTTCAAGCCTGGATGCTCACTGGATATCCTCTTGGAGTTTCACCACTGCCTCCTCTCAATTGTGCTATGCTTATGACAGGGCGATGGGCATCTCTAGCAATCTGTTACACCATTTTTAAGATCCTTCCTCTTAAAGTAGTGTCTACAGTTGGCAAAGCAGAGGAAATGGGTCCGGAAATGGGTCCAATTTGCAATCCCCAGCAGCTATCTCCCACCTGCAGACCAGAATCTCCAATATAGATGAAGCCAGGGAAGGGAGAACAGATGGGGAAAGGGCACTCAGGGAAGGGAGACTGTTTGTGTTGGAACTTGAGTATCCTGCTCATCTGAAGCCACTCACGGCTGCCCAGTTCCTGCACATGATGCTACCAGAGCTGCGGCATTTGGATCTGCTCCCCTCTCTTCCCATCCATTCTCTCACTGCTTCTCTCAGTCCCATATTCATGGGCTGCCAAAACTTGCTTCAAGCACAGCACCCTGGGAGGACTGGGGTTGAGATGTGAGGATGCTGTGACCACTTTGTAGACCTTTGTGTTATCCTGTGGAGGATGAATAAACCTCTCCCTCCTTCCCACCACAATACCATAACCCATGTGATGCACCTTTACTTTGGGGCAGGGGCAGCTTTGGGGCTGTGAGCCTTTGCTGCAGCCCCCAGCCTCCCTTTCTCCTGGGCTCACCAGCACCTCAGTGATGACAGAGATTCTGGCATAGGTCCCATGGGGAATCCCTGAGTTCGTATCAGACCCAAGGCACAAAGACAGCTGGGGCCACATTGTCCTAAACCTAACAGCTAGGTCTGCTGGGGCTGATCAGTTTGAAATTTCAGCCTCCTCCACAGCTAGGGCTGACCAAAATCTCATTGCAGCACAGACAGTCACAGCGTTTCAGTCACCTCTGGTGCAGACCTCTGTGCTGGGGTAAAAGTGAGGAACATTTGGCAGTTTCAGGTAATATAACAGCAGCTGCTGGCTCTGTGGTGTGTGTCCCATGAAACCGCCAAACACCTGTACTCTGCAGTCGGCATCTAGTTAATTAATGGATAAAATTCAAGAGATTAGCTTTCTGCCTAAAGACCTATATTCTTCAAATCCTGCAGGTGCATCTGGCACCGCAACTGGGAGGAAACTATCTGGGCTGGCAGCCTTTGAAAACAGGTATGGTAGAAGACCCTCTGGTCTGGAGCCACCTGCCTTGGTGGTCTGAGAGGGCAAGGATAGCTCTTGGTCCACCGGTGGACAAGCAGCTTTCAGACCATGCAAGGATGTTTAAAGAAGATGGCATTCTTTTTTTTTTCTAGATGCTGTAGCCAAAGTCTTTATTTGAACCCTGCCTGTATGTTAGACGACAGTCTTCTTATATACTTGGCATGATCTCATACTTTTATATGCACCTTAGGGGCTTGATAAATGCATTTCATTTAATCACAGAAACCAAATGGTTTTTAGTAGCCCTTGCTGTTTCTTGTGTCATAAATGGGTCATTTTGCTCCAGCCTGTAACTCAGGAGTCCACAAGCTCTACAGACACTCTCTGTCTTAAGCCTTGAGGCATCAGTTCCCTTTCAAAACAGGACATTTTTCTCGTTGACAAAGTGACCTCAAGTAAATGCACTCATATAGTTCAGATAAAAACATTCCTCAGTCAGAAAATGGGAGTTTACCGCAGTGAGGATTTTCAGCAGGAAAACACCTCATTTTCTCTCTCAAATAAATAAATAAATCGGAAAAGGTTGGCCCAACTCCATCTCCCCCCATCCCCAGCTTTCATTTCGTTGTCTTTGTTCTGTGTGCCCCCCTGCACAGGAGCAGCATCTCATGGGAAACACAAATGCCCATCTTCTGTCAGCTCCTTGCTTCCCCCTACCACTTGTGCTGTGTGCTGTGCTCTCTTTGCATCTCAGGAAATGAAAATGTGCAGAAATACCCATGTTTCCTACAAAGTGTGAAGTCCTTTGCAGATGATCAATTGCTTGGAGAGACTGGACTGGAAGCTCTACCCAGAAAACAGAAACCCAGGGTTTTTTGTTTCAGCCCTAAAGTTGTGGCTCAAATACCACAATAAAGGCAGTGAAATTCCGTGTGAAATTCGGCATCGGAAAACCAGGCCAGAGCCGTGCCTGCTTCCTCTGCTTTGTAAGCGTGGTGGGTAATGGTTGGAGCTATAGATTGGCCAGTAAATGACTACTCAACTGGTATGTCACGGTACTGTCATTCCTGTATCCACTCCGCGGAGCAGTATATGTAAGGTTATAATATTGGCTGCATAATCAGTGGGTGTTGCTGCTATTTTTTGCCTTAAGCATATGGTGGACAAGCAACTTCTCCACTGTACATTTAAACCGCTGTCATTGTTTCTATTCATCTATCCAGGATAAATTATATGGGGGAAGATGTGTAGGTGATGAAATTGCCCTCCATTTTTATCTTTTTTTTTTTTTTTAAATGACAAAGGAGAGACAACAGATGAGGTGTGTGTTGACACAGAGGTGGGTGGAAAGCATAAATAACTTGTGTCACCAGAAGGAAACCCTAAAAGCCAGCTTGGTTGTTTGGGGCTGGAGGCAGTTTGTGCGATAAGATGGCGTTCTTGTCTTCTTAAATCTTTCTATCTAGGCTTACAATCTCTCAGCTATATTTTTTGTGGGTTTCTTAAAAACAAAACCAAACAAAGATCCCGTTTCACAGGGATTAGAGTTTCCATGGAGAGCTGGTAGCCCTTGGCGCCTGTGGTAGGTTGCGGCCTGGCTGTAATGATAGCCCTCGCTTGGTCCCATCAGCCCTGGGACACCGACATGCACACGGAGGAACACACACATGCACACACAAGACACCTTGTCCTTAACAGAGTTTTAAACATTAATTTTGTGCACGTGGGAAGTGCCAGGTAACAACTCTGGAAGCAGGAGTTGAGTGACCATGGATCAGGTACGCGATTTGAGGTGGCATGAACAAGGAAGGCCTCGGTGGCCTTGCCAGTCCGCCAGTGACGTCTGTGTCTCCACAGCTTGGTTATGCCTTGGCCTCTTCAGGAAAGTGACCAGCAAGAAGGCCTTTGAGGACCAACAGTGCCAGTGGTTTTTCTGACGTGGAGGTTGACCACTAGAAAACTAGAAAAACACCCTCTTCAAACTTCCTGACGTTTCTTTCTCTGCCCTTTCTGTGTCCTGATCTCCAAGGCCTCAGGCCAAAATGAGCCTGGACTAGAGAGATCAGCAGCTGAACAAAATCAGAAGGCTTTACAGATCCTGACTGGTTGCGACAAAAGAACAGGGATTTTGAGAGGAGCAGGGTGCAAGGGGAAGATGAGAGGAGATCAGATTGGCAGGAAGGAGGCTGAGATGGAGACCCAGGGATGGGGAAGGAGAGGGACTGATGGTGGATGGGGTGGGCAGAAGGATGCTGCTCCTCGCTTTTCTAAAACCTGGTTTTGTCACACTCATGAATCAAAAGTAGTAAAGGTTTCACAAAGAAGCACCTCAAAGTTACATATTACTCAAAAATATCACTTAAGTGAGAGGAAGGCCTCACGGTGCTATTTTGCCAGCTCTATAACTCTAGCATGTTGTAAAGCTAAAAAAAATACTCAAAGTTTGGACACTCATTTCTGGCCGTGCTGTCTCCAGAGAGATTAAAGTGCCACCTGAGAAGGGACATGGTGGTGTGGGAAGCAGAAAAGAGGCACTTGGTTTTCAAGTCCGGATAATGAGGACTGGCAAAGTTTTCTCACATGTGCTGGCAGCAGTGTTTGGAGGGAGCGTGAGTAGGGTGCAGCCTCCCCGATATCAAGGGAGGGTGGCCAAACACAGAACCAGGTTGGGGGGAAGGGAAAAAAAAGTGGTTTTACCCAGCCTCAGTTGAGCAGGAGATTTGTGGAACAGAGTGACTGAAGCCGTAATAGCAGACCGGTGATCAAATTGGCTGTACTGGGCTATGCTACGCTGTGCTGTGCTATTCTGTTCATTCCTCCTCTTCTCTACAAAGGATTTTCACAGCTGCACCATGACTGAATTTATTCATTTTAGAAGATAGGCGTATTATCCCCATGACACCTGTAGACTGTTGTTCTCCTGCTGTACTGGCTCTCTGCTTACTGGCGTACCTCACTGCTGGGAGGAGGCGATGGGGACTCTGACAGAAGGGACAAAAGCCAGCTTGAGGCTTATCTCGAAGCGCTGAGTGACTATCAGGAGGCATCATTTTGCAGCACAACAGCAGTAGGTAGCTCTTGCATTGCAGGCTAGGAGCATGTGCTGGGCAGCGGGAACAGCAGGAAAATCAAGACTTGATCTGCTCCTGTTTAAGGCAAAGGGGATTTCAGTCATTGCCTTCAGATGGAGCAGGACTGGGACCTGCGAGCGGACTCAGCCTGGCAGCTTGTTGTTTGCCTACTGATCTCACGCCAGGATCGTCTGCGCTGGTGCAGGGGACTGCAGAAGCCCGGTCGGAGGCAGGGGGGGGGAATAATTAGCAGCGCTTATTAAAAGCTCTGGCGATTATTCATTACTGCTGCTGCTGTTGGCCACCCTGTTTCTCCAGCGTGAGCTCTGAGGTAGGAGGCAGGGGGAGGGGGAAGGAGAAGCAAATGGGGGCCTTCTTCACCCTGGTGTTGCAGCGGACGTCTCTTTTCCAGAAGACGGATGTTGCGCGCTGAGTACCTCTCCAGAGAGCTAATGGCCGACATGGCATTATTACCAGCCTGCAATGAGCTCCATTTTTTT
Organism: Anas platyrhynchos; assembly: GCF_047663525.1. NCBI lineage: Eukaryota > Metazoa > Chordata > Aves > Anseriformes > Anatidae > Anas > Anas platyrhynchos. Next base: position 86,960,431 of record NC_092587.1, on the reverse strand, counting down.
TTTTATGATAGTAATTTGTTACACCGGTTTGCCACACGCCCGCTGCTTCCTTGTTAATCCAATAATCTATATGAGAAAAGCAATTTGACATTCCTCCTTCCCATCTGCCACCCATCACCCAATCTATATCTTAACTATCAGTGATTTATTAATGGTGTCTGCATTAAGCACATCTCCGCTTCATTGGCGCCCTCGTTCCCTCCCTCCTCTCTGGATACATTTAGAGAGCAGAGTCAGCATGGAGAGGAAAAGCAGCAACAAAAGCAGCCAAGCCAGGGGACTTCAGGTGCTTAGGTCAAATAATCCACCTGCTCCCAGGTGAGGGCATCTAACAGTCCTAAACCATTTCACTTGAGACTCAAGTGCACGCTCAGCCCTGCAGCTCCTCCTGGCACATGAGGAAATGTAGGAAAATACCACTTTTGTGTCTATAATCCCAGTATCAGTTGCATCCAGCATGGGTCAGTGGTCAGGGGCTGGTAGGATAGCCTTGTGAAGGGGCTCAGTCTGGTGCTTGTTGGGCAATGCTTCAACAAGGTGAAACAACCACATCCGTGAACTGCAGCAACAAAGAAGCACGGTGTCCAGGATCCTGGGTTCCTCGAAGTCTGAAAAGGGCGAGTTTGTTAGCCTTTCTGTCAGAGGCAGAATGAACAGTGCATCCTTTGTGCGAGCAGCTCTTGCCATGACACTTGTAAGAACACCGTACCTTCAATGCCCACATCCTTCAGCAGGGATGGTTTCAGATCAGCCAACGAGCTCAAAAGCTATCGGAGGTGAAGGGCATCTGAGAGGCTAGCGTACACGCACACGGACACACGCGCTCCTGTGTGCTCACAAAAGCCTGGTTTCCTTAGAAACCCAGCTAAAAATCTACTGCCAATATTTCAGCCTGCTTGCCACTATCAGCAAGGAGCTCGGGGAGCACTTGAGTTCTGCAAAATGAAATTCTCTTTTCCTTTCGAAGGAATTCTCCGCTTGAAAATTAGATTTGGGAAGCACTGATTCTCGCACCGCTTGAAGCCTGCACTGCTCCACCTGTGCGGGTCGTGGGACTGGCGTTCCCCGTCATTCACCTTTCGTTCTCAAAATTCAGCTGATGTTCTTGCATATACCAGCTGGGTATTGCAAACAGGTTTCATCGATTCAATTATTCCCCATACAGCAATCTCATCCACGCTTACCATACAGCTCCGCATCCTGCAGTATTTCCTTGTATGCAAAAAGCATGCTTAATGACTTTTAATTTTCATTTCCTTATGGGAAAAACAAAAAAGAACATTCAAGTTTGCATCAAAGTTCATCACACACGTCTTTCCTGTCGTACTAGTGGAGATTTAAGGGTGCAGAGTGTAATAAGCAGATCTTCAGTGTTACATAATTTAACACGAGCAGATTTTGTCACGTTACAATCTCTGCTATACAGAGAGTTCATACTGCTGGTTGGATACAACAGGGGGTGCGGGCACCGTGGCAGAAGATGTCTTTATTTCGTTTATGCCAACAGCTTTTTTTTAAAGGGAATTCATTCATTCGGAGCAGCCTAGCAGGACCTTTTCTGTAGTTATTATTACTTTTAAATTCCAGGAAAAAAAAAAAAAAAAAGACATTAAAGAACAAAGTGCTGTAAGGAGAGCCAGATTCCCAGGGAATGAACCGTTTACAAGCAAAACTGAAACGGAGTTCAGTGCTTTCTGCAGCCTGACTGGAAAGGATGCAAAGAGCGAGCCACTGACACCCACATGCTCCAGATGTGGAGAGGCAGGGGATGAAAAATTCACCTTGGTTGCTGGTGAACTGTAGTTGAGATGCTGCTCTTACTGCTCGCCTCCCCAGCCACTTTCAGTGCCTCCAGATGCCAGTCTTAATATTGCTGAAGACTCCCAAGGTGAAAATTGTTGCTTTCCCCTTCCCTCAAGGCTGAGATTTTCACTGGAGATTTAGGAAATGAGTTAAACCACACTTAACAAATGTCAGTATCATTTGGACTAATAACTCTTTTAAGGCGTATTGAAAAATCTTGGGATAAACAGACTGGGAAGAACTTGGCTGTAGACACATCTTTAGGAAGTGGGTCATCTGGTTTGGGGTTTTTCTTTTTTTTTATTATTTTTATTTTTATTTATTTTTCCCACTGTTGGATGTGTCTGGGTAGTGTTAAAAGACCCTGAGGAAGTTTCAGGTTTTAGCATGGCACTGTGCAATGACTGTACTGAATGTCACAAGTGCCACCCCTGATTCAAAGAGCATAGCACACAATTCAGAATGAGACAAAAAGAAACGTTTTTGGTAAATAATCTCTTCATAATCATGAAATGAGTCAAGGCCATACAATAATTACGTCTAAATCTGCTGAATAGCCAAAAAAAAGTGTTTTATTGCCCCCCCCAAGCTTCCTAAACTAGAGGCTGATGAGGAAGGGCCCATATTAACACAGCCGTCTGCTCCAGGCATCCACCCACACTGATGGAGAGACAGACTCCATCCCTGTCTCTGCCTCATTGGCTTGAAATTATATTTCAACCCAAGATTTTCTAGGATAAATCTCTTTTATTCACTCCTGCTGGCGCTGCTCCACTTTCCTATAACATATTTAAATCCTTTTTGTGCTGGATTTCTAAAGAGGTTGGCTACATGCACTGCATGTGTAGTACAAAGCAGAACAATGTGAAGATTGACCTTAAATTGCATAAGAACCTTCTACAGCAGAGGAGGTAGACCTAAAATGAGGAGCCCTGAGTATTTCATAGTCCCCTCAGATGGCAAATGCTGTCCATCTGTGCTTTGTGTGTTTTAGCACTGCGCTGCTGAATAAAGCAATGTCTGCCTCCAGTCATTTATTCCCATCATTTGTTGCTGTTAAACTTACTGAAAATGGAAAGGAAACATTTCCTTTTGAACTGAATGAAATGTTTTCTTTGAGCCAAAATAAGAAAAAAAAAAAAAAAAAAGAGAGAGTTTGTTTGTTTGTTTGTTCATTGATTTGGCAAAGAAAGTCCCCTAAGCATTTGAATTCTGGCTCAGATCACAGCTACTACAATGTTTTGTCTTTTTCTTGTTCATCTGTTAAACAGCAACAATAGTTCTCTACATAGGCATGCTGGAAACGCCATGCAATGGCTCAGGGTACCAAAAGATAGATAAGGGATGGTTATGGCTAGTCAGGTGTGGGGTGTGTGGGGCACAAAGGTGTCAATTCAGCTGAAGAGAGTAAGGCTGGGTTGTGTGGAAGCAAAGTGCATGAGCAAATCCGCTCCCCTCCCTCCTCTTCCCCAGAGTTGTTGCTTGTAGTCCCTGCTGCTCTCCCTTCTGGGAAGACAAATATTTTGAGAATGGCATGATGCTGGCTTCTCCAGCTCACTTCCTCCGCGTGAGAAGAACAAAACCCCAGAAAAATAAAAAGGCAACACAGGAATAATCCTGGAAACCATTTTCATAAAGCATCCTATAGGCAAAGATGGGAAGCGTATCTTTGGTTTATGATCCTGAAAAAATAGATTGTACATTGTAGTAGGAAAAAAACTGTATATTTGCTCCAGGCATTCCCTCAGGCTGCTGTGCCTTAATGGCACAATGCTAAAGAAAGCTAATGCAAGAAAGAAAAACAACAGAGAATATGGAGGGCAGGGAGAGAGCTCAGGCTGAAGTTAGATCTTCATTTCATGTGTCCCTTCCTACTCCAGATAACACCAGTTTGCCTGATCGGTAGCTCTTACAAATTAAGGCTTTTGATAAACCATTGTCTCAGAACCCAGGGTTACCCAGGATATTCCCTCTACCAGCACAGCTCTTTAGCAAATATTGCAGAGAAATTACTTTAACCTTTATATCATCATCTGCATCTACAGCCTTATGCTAGGAAAAAATAGAAAGTCAGCATTTTGCATTGTAAGACTGTCTGGTGCCGAGTCTTTCATGAGCTGCAGAGGGGCCAGGTGATGGATTATTTGCCCTTGCTACTGTGTGTTGAAGAGCTCATTTGGCAGTGCCATAGGAAGAAAGATTTCGTTAATGGCTGCAGAGAACACAAGTGAAAGCTGAGAATTACTTGGGGGGGGGGGGGGGAGGGAGTGTGGTGAATGAGAGGAAGAAGGTTGATGTCATGGTATTTGTAGCTTTGTAGATCTCTGCAATAACCTTTTCAGATATGAAGCTATTTTATCCTCATAATCTGCTGGTGCTTTGTTTTTTTTTTTTTTTTTTGGTTGTTTGTTTGTTTTTTCTCCCAAGGAATACTAAGCATGTGTGAAATTCTTACAATCAAATGTGAAATAGCAATGCTGGAAGGATAATGGTGTGACAACAGCCACGCATAAGGTGTCTGAAACTTTTTTTGGTGGAAGATATTATTGTAATCATATAATTAATCTTTTCCTTTATAATTTTCTTAAGACAAATAGAAGAAATAGAAGAATCTTAAAAAGGTATTTTACCTGTTTGTACTGAAAATGTTTTGTGCTGGATGAAAGCTCTTATTTTTACAGTGAGCCTTTAGGAAACAAACAAACAACAACAACAAAACAACAATTAGCAATTCATATTTTAGACAAAAAATCCAGAGAAAAAAATAATAGTTTCTGACTTTAGTTATCATGTATTATTATTTTTTTATTAAAATCTCCATTTCTTTGCATTTATGCAGCTTATTTGACAGTCTCTGCTTGTCTTTCCTATATTCACTCATCATCATTTCACAATCTCTCTTTGTGCTCTACACTTCCTCTTTTTAATTGGAATTTTCTTCTTTCCAAGTCCTTCACCCTTTCTGTTTCAGAACTCTTAGATGGTAGATGATCCTAATAATATCTGAGTTGGAGCTGAACTTTAGACTCATGGTATAGCTGAATTGTTTTGAGATAGCTAAAAAATATTAAGAGAAAAAAGGCAGACACAAGACGTAATAGAATATTTTTGACCTGATTTGGAGAAGCAGAAAGGAGATGCAACAGCTTCAGCTAAAACAGAGTTCACATTTCTTTTCCATTAGAGCTAATAAAGACTAAGATTGTTTAGATGGGAGAAGATATTTATTATTTATAAATATATCTATTTATGTATTTGTATTTTTATAATGAACACTTTCCATTCCAACTCTCTTCTTGCCCCAAAATATGTCAGCCAAACAACTTGAAAGATGGCTGAATCAGTGAATAATGGAGGTAGGAACAGACCCCTGGAAGCCTTTTGTCCCACCTTCTGCTCAAAACAGGGCCAGGCAGACCAGGTTGCTCAAGGCTCCATGCAGGGAAATTGTGAACATCTCCATGGAGGGGGATTGCACCGCTTCTCTTTGTGCACCTGCTCTGATCTGTTGCAAAAAGCAGAAGACAGCTCAGTTTGCAGATGTTGTCTAGATGGGAAGACTGAAGATGCATTGGGCAAAGCCTCGGCCTCTCATTTTGTTGCGTTGTGCCCACACTCTATCCATCAGCTTGAAGCAAATCGGAGAAGCCATTCTGGTTTCCACCTCTCTTCACCGTATAAGTGTAATTCAGGCTTCAGTGAAACACATGCAGCCTGCTCAAGTGATCCAGTGAAGGAGCCTCCAGGAGGAGAGATACAGAAGAAGAAATACTTTGGTTGAACCTGTCAGAGGGAGTCTAGAAATCTGGACTATAAGGGACTCGTACTACTGGAAAGTAGCATGAGGCAAAGGAGGAATAATGGGAGAAAAGACCTTTGGGCCTTTTCCTGCTTTTTGTGGGCCAGGAAGAACAGCAGCACCCAGTAAGGATGGATGGTTGGGATGCTGGCATCAGACAACCTTGGTCCCCTCACCTTGTAAGTGCAAGTCCTTGAGCTGTTTCCCTTTTGGAAGGCCACATGCAAATAGGATCAGTCTCTTATGATGCCCTAAAAACTCATACAGCACTCTGTAACAACACAGGCTCTCAGGGGGTGGATGTGCAGCTGCCCAAGTAGCAGTGTGTTTTGCTGTGTCCGGCAGAAGACGGTGAAACCAGAAGTCTTGCTGGGTGGGCCCCAGCACTTGTGGGCACCTAGAGCAACCTCCATCAAGCCAAGAGCCCTCCAAACACGTGAACCTTCAGGATGAAGGAGCAGCTGAGATAGCCTCACAACACAGACATCTGTAGCTTCTTCTTTAACTCCAAGTGGGATAACCTCAGTGTATTATGGAAAAAAAAAGATGGCCTGTGCAGCAATCGAGAAGAGATTTAACAGTCCAGCCATTTTATTTTGTGATAGGATGTATGTCTACTCTTTAAATCAGGAATAATAACCAAATTTTGTATATTGAAAATGGTGGGGTCTAGAAGTATATGAAACATTTGAAATGAAACCTGAAATGGGCTGAAATTGGACTGGTTTCAGCTGTCACTACAAGTGTAAAACTCAGGTAGGGCTCATTAAGAAGTTCACCTGACCTTTTTGACTGAACCCAAGGCTGATTTTCTCTTCTAATCCATACAGAACATCTTTTTTCTTTCTTTCTTCATTTTTTCCCCCTTTTTATTTTCCCACTAGATGAAATCTCACTGATTATGAGTAGAAGCTCCTAAGTTTGCTCAGACCCAAAGTTCAAAGCTAGTTCAAAATACAGGAAGCATGTACCCATGAAAATGGGAATATTTGAGTTCTGAATCCATAAGATCAGAGCAGCCGGAATTTGTACTTTGCTGAAGCTGCCCGAGCCAGAGCGCTCTGAAAAGATGAACATTAAATCCTGATGAACAGAGAAGGATGAAGAGGCCCTGGCTTTGGCCTTGATCTTAGGTAAAGATGGTTAGCTTTCTTAAATGGTTTTGCAATGCAGATGAATCCTATCCACTAAATATTTTGGTAAAGACTGATGTGAAATACACTAGAAATGAGTAAATTGGTGCATAGGAGAAATACGAGAAAAAACACCTTTCCTGCTTGGCTGTTGAGCAGAAAAATAGCATGTTTAGGTGAGATCTAACTCCACAGAATGATCTAGTTTAGTCAGGACTGGTAATCTTAGTAGAAGTCTAAGCAGTGCTGTTCATAATCTGCCATAAAGCATTCAGGCTCACCCTAGGGAGTGGTGAAGCCATCACGAGATTGCATTGCTAAGCTGAAGATAAAGGCAGAAAACATGCATCATCCTTGCTAGGGAGTGTAGGTAAAGCATGTGTGAGAGTGCTGCCACTTGGGGAGTTACAGAAACAAGCAGCAAGAGAAGGACAAGTCTTATGTTTAATTTTTTCCACTTTTCTGGAAATGGATAGAGTTATAGGATAGAGTTAGGATATATGATATAGGATAGGAGTTATGGATAGAGTTAGGATATACTTTCTCTAGTACAAAGTATTTACCACAGAAGCTTCAGCATTGCATTCTGCTGCTCCTTCTGTCATGCCACAGTGCAGGTTGAAGTTAGTTCTTATGTATTCTTTTGGAATGGGCCAGTACTGGAAAATGGAGCTGGGACACAGTGGCATTGGTATGTCTGCTTCTTGTCACCATCAGGTTGTCCTGAGAAAGACTCACAGGAAAGAGGTGCATGCAGCGCTGGCTGAAGATGCCCATTGCAAAAATACTGGACAGCAGCAAGTCAGAAACAAAACAAAAACAAAATAAAACAAAACAAGAAGAACAAAAAGGGGGGAATAAAGAGTGAGAAAGAAATGGACCCGTCGAAGATTCAGTTCTGAAGGCTGGAAAGATCCACCTGTGTCATCTTGCCTGATCTCCTTCCCAACATCAAGCAAGAAACCACAACCCACGGCCCCCCTTCCTGATACAGAATACACATTAAAACAAAAGTGTATCATTTTAAGAGTCTTTATCATCCAGTTTAGGACTGGCTTGGTGCTGGCAATCCCTAGCTCTGGCTTTATCATCACAGATAAGGGCCAGGGACTGTACTGCAAACTAATGTGACGTGTGATCTGCTACATTACCTCATCCTCTCAAGGGATTAGAGCAAAGAGCTAAGTCACAGTGGTCTCCTAGCACACTTCACTACCTAATTCTGGGTTGGTCTCAGGAGCCCCTTGCAACTCATAAAAAAAAACTCCAACTGTCTCGTATGCTTTGGAATAATGCACTGCCTCTGTCTTTGCCTGTAATGTGGAAAGTTATGAATGCGTTGGAGGTGGTAGAACAGGGACGTGGACACAAGCATAGAAAGATTGTTTTCAGTACCCTAGGCAAAGGTTTTCTTCCTGTAAGCTGCTGCTCCCCCTGGTTTGAGTCATGTGTATGCCTGCCAAATGGTATGGGTGTCAGCCATCCAGCACTTGCTGATTCTTCTGGTCCTGCTGTAATTCAATCAGAGAGGTGCTCTTTCTCCTGCCCCAGGGGCAAAGCGTTCACTCTGGACTGAAGAAGAATAATGCTGGCTCTTCTCTTGCTTGCACCCTGCCTCCATTTCCCTCCTGCTGCTACTGAACCCTCTGACCCTTTCGCAGGCAGCTCAGCAGCCTGCTCCACCTTTTATTGAATTGAATTGCAAATCTGAGGAGGCCGCGGTGGGAGCGAGCCATCCATTTCAATTCCCTGTCCCTGTTGTCCCTCCCATGGGACCAGGGCAGACCCCGAGGAAATGCAGCCAGCCTTTGTTGAACGGGTCCTCTGATGAGATTAACTCCTCGTTTAGTAAGAACTCAGTCATACAATCCCAGCTGTATTTGGTCCAGCCGAGGCTCAGTCATAAGATGGAACAAAATTTCTGGAGCCCCGCATACCCTAAACGACTCACGGGCAGTGTCACACATTTTTGGCAGTGTTAAAGGAGTAGAAAGCTCTGCCACCCCTTAGGAAAAAAAAAAAAGCAATCACAGGGGACCAATGTAAACAGGACAACCTGCCCACCTACTGTATGACAGGAACAATTCTGACACAAGCACCCTTCAGCAAATTGCCTTTCTGCTGAGGAACCATGGAAGATGGATGACCAACAGGAGGAGCACCATGACCTGCAGCACATGCTGCAGGGAATTACGTTGCCCTGGTCCCAAGGAAATGAGCACAGGCTGCAGTCCCAGGGCCAGTGTCTTTACTTAGGGTGACTAATTCCCCCCCCTGACTGCCAGAGGTGAGGGGTCAGAGGGAGAGGTCAGAGTTGGGTCGCAGGTCAGTGGAGAGAATACAAATCAAAAAGAAACCCTTGGCCTTTCAGCTTCGTTGTATTAGCGGTCGGATCTATCTTTGTGTTTGTTTTTTTAGCTCCAGTCTTGGTACAAACTGCTTTCCTCTGAGCACCTGCAGAAAAGTGGTTCTGAAGATGGCAGCCACAATCACAAGGCTGATGCTCGACACCTCTCTGTGGTGACCCTGTGACAACAGGATTTCACTGCCAGGCTCCCTGGGGCTGCTCTCACTTCGGTGACAAAGCTCCTAGCCTTTTGGAGCCATGCAAGGCTTGCAGTGAATTGCAACATGTCATTGCAGCTGGCAGCTCAGGCGAAGCTCTCCTCTGTGGTGTGCCGGGTGGCACTTTGGGCCTTGTGCGGCCTGCTCGGTGCCCTGCGTTTACATGAGGCACCAATGCCCCCTTCAGCGTGCTGTGGTTGTGGTGTTACTTGAGACCGTTCCCTTTCCGCCTTCCTGGGCTCCCAAGGGTGCTCATTACTGACTCAGGGATGGGGCGTGGAGAGCACAGGGGGAAGGAATTACCTCCTTTCTTTCTGTCTCAGCCTTTGTGTGTATTTGTGTGTTTGTTTTTCTTTCAGTGACGACAGCAAATAAGCCTGCAATCCTGTTTCAAAATTAGGAGGTTTCCTTTCTTTTTTATTTTTATTTTAGACGTTTGGAAGGTCTTTCTCAAGCAGAACCCTTTCAATCTCCGGTTCTTCTGTGCCACCCCTGCAGCCCTTGCTATGGCTGTCTTGAAAGCAATAGTCCCATTTCGTAGAAGATTTGGAGTCTTTAAAATCAGGTTCATTTCTGAAACAGAGAACTGAAAGGAGTCTTCTGGCTATTTCTTGAGGCAGAGTGTTTTCGCCCCCAGGTGCCAGTAGCCCAGTGGGACTGGCATGTCCTTATGGCGTGGAAGAACCAGGTAATGCAGAGTTAAGGAGAAAATGTGCTGCCTTGCTTCGCTTTTCTCGGTGGCATCTCTTTCTGAGGAGATGGCAGCTCTTTCTCCCATTCCCTCCTGCCAGGTTTGGTTGATTTGGCAGGTTTCACAGATGCCGTCTGGGGTTTTTCCAGTCCCTTGGGCTAAGATGTCTGGCCCTGGGGGACAAAACTGTCAGCGCAGTGCACATTCAGAGACTTTGATGGGGAGCAGGAGTTGCAGGTTTGCATGGGGACATGTTCTAGCTGCGAAAGACATAGGGTACATCTCTGTGTGAGCAAGGCAGTTGTTACGTTGATAAACTCAGCCTTGTCGACAAAACATCTATGGAGCATATTACTGTAGGCGGTATTTTTTATCCTGTTATATCTCTCCCTGTACCTACTATTAGAATTTGCTATCTTTGCTGTCTCTCTTGTTCCAGGCCCGGTGAGAAACAGTAAGGTCAACAATCCTACAAGGCATCCACGTCTCAGCAGGCTCATTCTTTTTGTCTCGACAATGGCCAATAAATCTCAGAAAGCTTCCTTGAAATACAGGAGAGATGAATCTGTTTATAGCCTGCATGTTGTTACTTAGAATATTACCCGCTTTTGTCAGGGGAATAATCACTTCTAGCTGAGCTGGAAGAAAACCAGACTGTCCCAGGAAAAGGTGGCCTTGTGCCCAGGAATGTGGTGGTTTCCATGGAGAGAGCTTAAGATGGGCCGTGTAGGGCCAAATCAGATCCCAGCAAGCCCCAAATGCATCTGGGGCATTGGTGCCCGCTACAGTCAGCGAGCACCAGCACTGTGGTTTCCAAGTCTCTTTGCTTAGCTGTGAAATAGCAGCTGACTCTACAGCTTGCTAGGTCTTAACCAAACTGGTCAATATTGTTGAAAAAAAGCAGTGGTGAAACTAGTGCTGCTTCATAGAGGGAAGAGGAAAGAGCTTGGCCTTGAGTTGTGGCAGCTCTGGTCATGACTGTCAGCATGGGAATGTGGGAGAAGGAGTTTGGGGATTATTTGGTCCCATATGCTTCGGGTACAGGGACTGGAATTTTAATCCTTTTGGTGCTGGTAAGTTTTTGCATGAGACTTACAGGAAACTTGAGATAGACGCTTCAGGATGGGAATGTCAGTCTGTTTTCCAGAGACGTGTGTCTGCGTTGGACATCTGAAAATAGAAGTATCTCCACTAATGGACAGACAAATCACATGTGAGCTTTTTAGGAGCAGTAACAGGAGGAATTGCTTATTTGGAGATATTTTAGCATGCTGGATGGCATCCATCTTCTTTTCTGATTGTAGGTTGTTGAGATGAGTGATTCTCTGCATAGGAAGAAAACTTTTTTTTTTTTTTTTTTTTTTTTGAGAGTAAATTTGGTTCTAGTTTGACTACTTATTCAGTAACTAAGTGGATATTCCTTTTCTGCACAGCTTCACACAGAAGGCAACAAGACTGTTGCAGTCTCCGGCATAAGTCTCACTCATGTCTTTAATGAAAGCATGAGGTTTGCAACTGCCTTCCTCGACAGGCTGCCTTGGTTGTTGTCCAGAAAGCAACTCCAAACTATGTATTAGCAGCTTGGGCTATTTTTGAACAACAACATACTTTTTAAAATTAATAATTTATGCGCCTAAAAATTTCCCTGTCATTCTTCCCCTCAGAATGGGATTTCTTTTATTAGCTTCCTATTAAGCAGATTATGTTTTGATTTGGGGAGAGATTATAGCTACTCCTTGATGAGAGTAGAGAGAGGAATTACTGGGAGCACACTACATTTCTTACCGTCAGTTGGCTGCATTTGTCTGAACTGATGCTGGATGACATTTTCACTCCAGTGCAACACAGCACACGTCGTCGAGTGCTGGTGCCCTGCTGTGTGGCAGTTCATAACCTAAAAACTGACATCTCACCACTGGGCGGTAAGATTGCCTTGTTCATTTTTAGGTTTTCAGCCTGGCCACCTGGAAGTGCTGAGGGAAGACTACAGGGAAGAGAACAAACAGTGACCAATCTTTGCTAAGCACATCTTCCCAGCTCCCAGCTGTTAGCAGGTAAAGAAATTGAAATGTGGCAGATAGACTATAAAGTTGCATCCTCACCAGTGGTAAACCTGTCTATTCTTTTTCTGGATCCATTTCAATCCCTGCCCTGCATTACTTCATATAACAAGAAGATATACATTTATTTAAGCACTATCTGAAAGAACTACTTTTATCTAAACCTGACAATTCTGGTGATTCTTTATCTGGTGAACAATAACTCATTGTTCTTTAAGTGCCCCTGGCTCGTAGGATTTGTTGATAGTCATGTCTGATTATCTATACAATGACTTCAACCATAAGCTATTGTTTAGTCTTCTGATCAACACTATGTTATTTTCACGGACTTGTTGATGGTCCCAGTTCAGTGAGGTCAGTCTTTGGCTGCAAACTCACTCATCAGCAAATGAAACAGTATGCAAGCCTCCAGCACTAAAGATTGTGACTGGAAGGATCTTTCAATGTATTCCTGTACCTGTCATTTCCATTTGTTTTCCTTTTTGTGAGTAAGCTGGAGGCTGTCTCATTTCCCTTAAGAGCCAAGCACCCCTGCCAGACACTGCGGCTGGTGATGCACTGCAGCACACAGCTGCAACAGTGATGAAGTCCATTGACATTGGTGGGCCTTGTGGGGGACACAGTCCTCCTGAAGACCCCAGCAGGTAAAGGGAAATAGGAGCACAAGTCATTTCATACGGGGATTCCTACAAGACACCAAAACAGCACTGCAAACTCAAAATTTCATTATTGTCAACCAGACCATTTTCGTTCTGGGATGAAATAGTTCAGCTTGCAGTAATCAATAAGGAACGCTCAACTTGCTTCACAGAAAATTTTGATGAATTATTCTATTTTTTCTCTTTTCACTGAGATCTTCTCTTAAAACACCTGACAGCAATTTTCTGACGTTGCTAGGCTGAATCTCTGTGCAGGTGTTTCCACCTTCCCACAGCAATTTCTCAGATACTGAATTGAAACTTTTGGGCAACTCCAGCGATATTGGCTTTCCTGGCTCCCTTGCCCCATTGTCTCCTTGTCTGTCACAGCTGAAAGAGAAATACAGGCTAACAATTTCCAAAGCAGCCAAGTCCCCTGAGCCTAAGCTTTATTCAAGGCCGGTGTGATTAGTGCCAGCTTTACAGGCAGCTGAAGCAGGCAGTTGCCTAGGGCAGCAGACTGCTGGTGGCAGCAAAGCAGTCCCTGTCCCTCTGCCTGCTTTTCTGTCTCGGATCCATGGAGAAGGAGGCTGCCTGCTATTGCCAAGCCCATGGGCCAAGCTGTGAGAGCCAGTGGCTGGTGTGCACCGTCTCCTCAGAAGCAGAAATCCCTGCTTGTCCTCCTGCCACCCCAGAGGATGGCACCTCTCACAGCCCGAGTTCTGCCCCCTGCTCACCCTCCCCAGGCAGTGAGGGCTCACCTTTGTTGCCTCTCCATGAGGTGACAAACCCCAACTTCATCTACACTGACACAGGGCTTTGAGGTGGCTCTGCAGGAGGTTCAGCCATGTGAGGTCTGCCTTATATGTACAAATGAGACTTAGGCAGCGTGAGCATGGACACGGCTCCTGTAAAGCACTAATCTGGGCAGTAAGTGGATTACATGCTTGGTGTTGTTTGGGTGGCTTGCCTTGTGCAGTGTGTTGGGCCTCGGCAAAGGACAATAGCAAGTCAAATGGAAATGCTGTCACCGTGAACACAGCGCAGGGCAGAGCTGTCTCACTGCTCCAGCCCTTCCCACTTCCCCCTATGGCTTTCTCCCTTTTGTTTTTTTTTTTTTTTTTTGAGGGTGGGGAGATCACTTCATTTGCTGAGTGACCTCCCCATTCCCTGCCCGCAGTGCTGGAGAGAGATTAGCACAGATGAGAAAACACAGAAGAAACCTGCTGGAGCCAATATGCGAGAGCCTGCGACGGGAAGAGTGAGCAGCAAGGTGTCTGAGCACGGCCTGTTTGTCCCCAGGGGACACAGATGCAGGACGGTTTCAGGCCCTGGCGCCACTGCTCCAGTGGGGAATTGTGAGCGCTTTAATTAGGAGCTGGCTTCAGCATTTCTCCAAGGCAGCGGGACAGGGGGAGACAAGCCCCTGGAGAGGAGGGGGAAGCTGGGAACAAGGAGCCAAGAGCACAAACTGGAATAGATTTTCTAAAGGAGTTATCCCTGTTACCTCCATGGATACCCTGCACCTGGAGATCTTCCAGAAGGCCATCAAGAAAAACAAGAGTGGTTGCGATTAATGAAAGAAGAACTGGTGGGGAAAGATTTTCTATTTCCAAATATCAAGAGTTTCCAAGTCTGTGTGGGTCATCACATGCTTAAAGCATGGTTGGCTTTAGACTACGAGGCCTGCATGCTGATTACCTCGCTCATCTTCATTTGCAGTGCAGCGCCTGAGAAGTTGCTCGAGGGCCTCCCTGTGTCAGTATCAGGCTGAGGTGGAAAATAGGGCTGGAGGAGCTGGCATATTACCAGAGCCTGCAGTGAGAGCCCTGAAGTGAGGACAGAGACCTCAATTTCTCATGAAAGACCAAAATTTCTGAAGAAAGAACCAGCTGTAGGCTTGCAGGCTACAACAGTAGGTACTGGCAGGAGAAATTGGATAGTGTTGGGTGCAGAGGGATCTCTGGCAGAGTGTGTGTGGGATATTACTAACCTTCTCCCTGCAACCAAATCTTGTATTTCTATTGCTGGACATAGCTTGCACAGAAATGGCTGTTCCCTGGGTCCTAGCCAATATTTTAAGGGTTAATGCACTGGGTAGTGGCAATAAATTTTGCTTGTATGACAGAAGAGTGAGCCGGAAATGTTGCTGAGGAGAAGCTGCTGTCAGCATCGTGCCTTTCATTAGCCTGTACATTCCTCCCTTGCCTCTAATGAAATGCCCATTGACATTTATGGTCTTGTCACCTGGTGAGAAAGCCATTGTCATCTCCACACTGCCGCTTCTCCCATCACAGCAGGTCTGATTCTTGCACTTGAAAGTCATCACCTCTTTTCTAAATGGACAAACCTTTCCTGGATGGCTTTTCTTGCTCCTGGAGCAAGCAAACATTGCTGCGTAAAGCTCAAGACAGCAGCAGAATGGTCCTGTATGATGGCAGTGTTTTCTGTGAACTACACCCGCACTCTTCCAGAGACACCCAAGGAGCTTGTCTTCATGGACAGTGACCGTTTTGTTCCCTTAAGTGCTGTAAACAGTTACAAAAGTTTCATCTTCTTTCTGCTCTCTACTTAATTTTTTTCTTTCTCACAACTGTCTTTTGGCTGCTTTTACTTCAAAACAGCTCTTCCTGGCTCTTTTTGTGAGGAGTTCAGGTCTCAGAGACTATCTTTGTACAGTGACCAAGCAGATGAGAGAGAGCATCTCAGTGTCTCAACAAGGAAAGCACAGAGATGTGGGCTCAACCCTGATTAGGCATCAGGGACTCTATACCAGAGAGAGCCCTTGAAGGCATCCCAGATGCAGAGAAAGCTTCTCTGTTTTCACTCAGTCACAGGATGCAAAGTGTCACAGATGGGTAGCAAACTGTGCTTCAATGGTTGTGGTATTCATGGACATACTTACTTTATCCTAAGGTAATGTATATTATTCTCAAAGTACATGGCTGTATGTGTACTGACAAACAGTTGCACATTCCTTTGTAATGGGTCTTGGTCAGACATATACTCATGGCATTTTTAAAGAAAAAATCAACCCATACCTCCCATCACTGAAGAGGTTAATAATTAAACTTTAGTCTTTGCTCCGTTGCCTTCACAGTCTTTCATTTTCCTTTGTTTGTTTGTTTGGTTGGTTTTGGTGTTTTGTTTGTTTGTTTTTGATATTTTCAGCTTTTTATTTCAGTATTTCTTGTTAAACCCTTTGGCATAACTAGGCACCTACTTCCACAGCTGGGACAAAGAGTTTGCAGAAATTCTTTCAAGGTCTCTCAGAGGAGCTCCTGGGTTGCTGGTAGGAGTCTATGAGTGAAGAAGGCTTCGTGCTAGTTCCATCCCCTCCTGCATGTGCAACTCTAACCATCAGATTTTTCACAGTCATGGGGGAAGGTGCTTGATTCTTTGGTCCAAGTGTGGTACCCAGGCAACTGTTGCCCACCTCCTCATGGTGGGCTAAAAGGAGGGGTGGTTCTTGTCTTTGGACAGAGCTGGACCTCTCTGGTATCATGTTTACACCTTGACAAAGTACTACTCCTGTACATTCTCTTCTGATGATGTATTTCTGAGTATGAAGATGAACAGGAAGGACACTTCCTAAGTCTCAGGTTGCACAGGTCTCCCTGCTTCAAAGGGAATCTGAATTTAAAGAAAAAAAATCGTTACTCCTCCATATCACTCCTTGAAACAAAGGCGAGAAGTTTCCTATGATTTTAAAGGCATGATATGCAAGGAAGAGAATTGTTTCATCTCGTTTCAGTTAATAACATGCATATACTACACTTACGAAAACAGCCTCTTATTGATTTAATCTCCTAGCAGATCGGTATTTATGTTGTGGCTAAAACTGTCTGCCAGAAAGGACTGTTCCTCATCTCTGTCCTGATTCTGGTTTCAACAGTAACGTATTCACTTACATCTTCCTTAGGCCAGTAAAAAGCAGGATCATTTAATCATTTTCTTTCCAGTAATTCAGGCCCTTTCCCCTTTTTGGACCTTTGTCTTATGATAGCTGAACTGTGGGTCATCATTATTTTTTCTTTCAGCCTTTTCTAAGTATAATGCTGGCTGTATACCTTTGAGAACACCTTCCTTTCCTCTTTTTTCTCTCTTTTGTTATTCCATAACTAACTTTCTGGCCTAGGCATAAAATCCTAGGAGACATGTACTGTGGTTTATTTACTCTAAATAACTTTTTCTTCCAACTCTTTTGTTAAATCCCATACAAGTAAATCAAAATTAACCTGTAAAACAGTGGTTTAAAAATAATGCGGTCCTTTTTTTTTCTGCAGGATCAATGTCAGCAGAAACTTTGAAGATAGTGTACGTAAAACAAGTTTTATGTACAGACCATCCTTGAAGATATCCTATCTTTGAAAGACTTGCACAAAATTTTCTGCTACTCCACCTGATGCTAGGCAGGAAGGGCACTGCTGAATTTCAAGAATAGTTTGAAGTTTCCTAGAAGGTAACAGGCAATTGCTGGCAGAGGAACCTGTTTAAACCCCATCTTTACTGAAGTTAAAGGCATAATTCCCACTGAATTCTCAATGGCAAAAAGGTTTACCTAGAGTATATAGGCTGCCACAGGCAAGAAAACATGTTCACTAGAATCTTTTCACAGAAGGTTTTATTTTTGGATATGGTCTCTATAGTCAAACAATGCAGTGTTTTACATCTGCACAAATAAGTAATTTCTTTTTCACAAACTTACAGTTTTGGAGACAGCAGGGACTAATATACTATCATCTAATCTGACACATGCCAGACATTTATACAGCTATTTTAGTAACGAGTCCAATAACTTGTGTGTAGTTAAAATGCACCATCCAGTAGAGCATCTGATCTTGATTTGGGAACTTCAGAAAATCACCAAAGTCAGCATATTATCTGTACATCATTTTTGTACTTTGTTCTTTTGTTTGGGCCCCTCCACTGTTAAAAAACAAACAAACAAACAAACAAATCTAATTTATTTTTTGAACGTGTCTGCGTCTAGCTTCCCATTAGTTCATGGTCTGTACTTTCTCTGCCTTACTACAGACTCATTAAGGGCACTTGTCTTTAATTATTTACAAAGGTATGTTAGACACCTCTTGGTCTCCTCTTTGATATGGGGAAGAGACTGAGCTTTTGATAAGTTACTCTCCCCATCTTTGAGATGTGTGAGCTGCCTGATGGCATGCTGTCTTCTTAGCCCAGTTTTTACACTATGGCTGTGTGCAGAAAAAAACGGGCAGCACAAAATCCCTGTGCTTTGCCGATACCACCTCTTTTGTCTGTGCCTTCCTCATTTGAGACTGGGCCTCCCATCCTATCTGTAAGATGTGCTTTTTAGAGTTGTTCAATTTTGGCTTGTATCCACATCTTTTTTTTTTTTTTTTTTTTTTTTTTTTTTTTTTTCCTGGGGGAGTTCCTTCATTTAACTGAGCCCAGAAGTCTCTGTGTGTTCATGTTTCCTTATGTGAACAATCTGCATCTTTTTCCAAGAGAAGGTTGTATGTAGCAACAGGTTCTGGAAAACTCTTTCTCACGGCTATAAATGTGAAGAGATTTTATCTTTCTCTGGGTAAAATCTTTGAAAACAGCTGTTGTCTCCATTTGAAAGAAAAGAGCATAGATAAGCCATCCATAAAAATGCATAAGCATGGAAAGTTAAAATAACATTTCCAGACATTCAGAAACTAATTATAACATTTGGACTGTGCTTGGTGTGAAGTTCTGTGCGGGATGAGGAGGTCCTTACTTTGTTCAGGCCTATTCACCAGTCCCAAAATACTGCTCTCAACTTACCCATCGTAAGAGGACACCCCTGCAGTAGCCTTTCTCTGTACAGCAAATGAAGACTACCTGAGGCAGATCTTGGATTCTAGCCCATTTGTAGTACATTTAGAGCACCTAAAGAGGATCTTTAGAGGATCTCCAACTGTCTAACTATCAGAAACACTCTCTAAGGCATCCCTCTTTGCCAGTCCCATTGTGCAATCTCCTTCTTCGCTTTCCGAGTTTCCTCATAGGAATTCCTGAACAAGTTTGTCTTCATTTTTACCAATAAGTGATGCCCTTTGGGATCCCCTGTGGAGCTGTGAAGCTCAGGGTAAGTACCTGCTAGAGAAATAGAGGCATCCTGGAGCAAAGGACATTGGGAAGAAGGCCAAGCAACTCAAATGTGATGCATTTATTACTATGGGGCTGTAGGAAAAGCCCTCTTCCCTTTACCCATCCCAATTTTCTTTTTCATTAGCCTCCTGACGCTAACCTCTGAATAACTTCTAAAGTAAACAGCCCATAAATATTGCACGAGTCTCCAATACTAAAAGCTGATAAAGTTTATAGCACTTATAAAATAAATAGAAGGAAATGCTTTTCAGTTTCCTATTTATAGGTCTCAGGAGGAATCTCAGGTATGATTTATCACTTCAATTTTAACTGTATTAGTCTCCCCCTATCACATACACACAACTCTTTTCCTTGGTCATTCTTTTTTTTTTTTTTTTTCCTCATACACAGCTGCTTCCTCTTTTCCCTGTAGACGTGCTCACACCCGCACAGCCATTTGCCCTCCACATCCTTTGCTAACAGGCAGGAGACTGTGTGCTCTTTTACTGAGTGTTGAGTGCCATCAGTTTTCACCAGAGTCAGCAGGCGTTGAGGGTTCTCAGCATCGCACAAGGGGCTCTCAGCAACACATAATGCAAAGGAAAAAAAAAAAAGCTTCTTTTTTCAAGTAAATGTGGCTTGAGTCCAAAGAAGGATTAAAAAAGAGGGAGGCAACATTTTGGATGTGGGTGGATCATTAAAGCACAGAGAATATAGTTAACATAGGGTATGTTTCTTTTTAGGGCATTCCTATACACTCTCCAAGTGGTAATGTTTCTAAATATGCAGTATTCATTCTCAATTGCTAGGGGATTGCACTTGAACATAGAAGTGGACTCTGGCTAATAATACTCTTTTTTCCTGGGGGAAAAGGGACATAATTTCTTCTATTTTACAGAAGGGGAGGGAAGCATACTTAGGGCCACATACCATGTGTCTAAATAATTGTATTTTATTCCAAAGGTGCACTTCTTAAGTGAATCTCTTGGTTGTTCCCCATTTACTTGCCCGTTTAAATGGAAAAAGCTGTTTCAGGAATATATCTGCTTCTGGGCACTCAGCCCATGGAACCAGACTACAGCTAGACCAACCTAAACCCTCCAAAATGTGCACAATGTAGACATCAGATCCTCAGTACTAACTGTTATGCTTTAGAGCTCCGTCCCTATTACACTGCAGTACTTGCTAATGTGGCAAGCCACACAACCACCACAGCTTTTGACACCACTGCATCCTACCTGCATCTTCTTTTCCTGGTTCTGTCTTAAAAACAAACAAACAAAAATGCCTTTCATGGTTGTGATTGAAATAAATACGTTTGAAAATCCCCCAGGCTGCACCTCCTGGGTTTTCCTCCCCAGGAGGTCGTATCGATATTAGAACAGGAAGAAAGTTAAAAGGGTGACTGCCAAAAACAGGAGCCCATGGAGGTGGAATCTAATTTACCTAAGGAAATAAGGAAATTAAAACTGCTGCTTCTGATGCTGCTGATGTGAAGCTGCCACCTCCACGTCACAGGAGAGGGGAACTGTGGTTTCAATGACATGAAACTGCTCACTAGAAGTGACCAAAATGGACGAGGAAGGCGAGGGGGAATGGATCACAGCAGGAAGGTTCAACAGCACAGGGAAAGAAGATGAGAGCTGAAAACTTTTGGCGTGGGGAAAGGGGAATTATTCAAGACACACACCCAGAAAAAGAAAATGGTGTGGGGTGAAGAGGATGCTGCAGACACAGGGTGTTTCTATCCCCGTGTGTCAAGAAATGCTGCTTCTGTTTGGAACTTGTAAGGCCCTTCTTACAACTTCATATGTCTTCTGGTATCAGTCTCTCCTGCCTCTTCTGAAATATTGCCTTGTCAGCACTGCCATTCTCCATGGTCTATCCCCTTCCTTCTCCAGCCTCCATTGCTCTGGTGAGGACTACAGAGCTCTCCCCTCAACCACATCTGATCAAACCACCTCCCTTCTGTTATTCAGGCTATCAGGCAGCATGAATAAACCTTTAATTGTTTGCTGCTTTATACCCCACTGACCATGCTGTTGTCTCCTATTGACAGCAGCTACGGATGCACTTCGCTATCTGCTCAGGGCAAAGGCAATTAGTCAATTAATATCAACTCAGCTCCTTTCCAGTTCAAAGCTTACACAAACACTGTGGTCCCAGGGAACCACTTCTGGACACCAAGTGTCATGTTCTGGTTTCACTTGTCTTTTACCTTATTTAATAAATCTGGCCCACTGCAGAATATTGGTATGCATCCATTACTTTCAGGAAACCGTGAAGCTTTAAGAAGGCAACCATAACTTCAGATGATTTGTACTTCCACCATTTAAATCATCCTGTTGTTATTTTGAGACTGCTGAGCATGAGGCTTGTTTCAGCTGAGCTTAGACATCTAAAAACCAGGTATCTGATATGCTCATTAATTCAGGCTCTCTCTGTAATCAGTGGGGAGACACAAGTGGCTACAAATGATGCTCCTTGCATCTGTTAGAGACACCTCTCAGGATCAGACAAATGCTCCCTAGGTTAGGAAGCTTGTCTGGCCATGTTGCCCATACCATTAATGCAATGTGTGGGCTCCTTCAGAGGGATGATTTAAAGAATACTTTGCTGCTTTGGGATGTAGGAAGAGGCTGGAGAAGGCACCGAGAAAGCTGGTCTGTAGCCACAGGTTTGGCAGGGAGCTAGCTTTGTGTGCAGATGCCTCTCTTACTAAAAGATCCCACTGAGCATCAGCAGGGCGGTGCCTTTTGGTTGCAGTCCAGGATCTGACAGAGGAGTTATTCAGGATTTGCACAACAGCAGGGAATTCCTGAGCTTCTTACACGGTAGCTGCTGGGTGATCCTTTTCTCCCAGCCTCGCTGACCAGGGCTCACTCTCCATCTTCACAAGGCCTTTCTACAGTGCGTCTCTCTTACGTCAGTGAAGAGGTTAATGAAAAAGCCACCCACTGCAGTCTGCCTGGGATAATAGCAGTCTCAGATGTTGAAATGCCTGGCAGATACTGCAAGGCCGAGCGGCAAATAAATACAGGAGCAAAGGAGAAGACGTGTGTGCTTGCTGAGGGGAACGAACGGGGTCTGGAGATGGTTGGGGGAAGACAGCCTGACAGGCAGCCATCAAAAGCCAGGTGGATTTATTAGCCTGCCAAGAAGCGACAGGAGGAGGGAGATGCAGGGAAAGCAGTATGTTAAATTTAAATGTCAGTCAGAAACACGAGCTATGGAGCACTGTGAATAGCCTCTAAAGACCAAGCTGATGTGCCAAAGAGGCTTCCTTTCCAGCGGTCAGTTCTCCTGCCTGTCACTGAGCTGGGAGAAGGGAGAGAGCCTTCCAAGTCCGGAAAATGACACGGTTCCTATCCAGCCATTTTATTCTCTGCATCCTTAGGGTGACTCATGCTTCCTGATAACCATATCTCCGGCCATGAAGAACTGCAGGCATCACAGAAGAGCCCGGTCAAGACCAGGACTCATTTGGTACCACAGAAGGAATCACTAAAGATCAAACAAGGCAGAATTTCCCTTCCTAACCATTTGGGAAGAAGAGACCAGGTACCAATATAGGGTTTTTTATCCTTTCTGGTTTCTCTCTTGGAAGAATGGGCTTCTGCAAGGTCAGTGATCTTCCTCTATGCCCCTTGGTCCACAAGCTGCTTTCTTGCTCTGTCCTCAGAAGAGAAAGAAGAGCAGGCCACTGAGCCCTATAGTTATGTAGCTGTACCTCTGCATGGTCGAGCTCCTCTGCAGGAAGAAATACCAGCATGGAAATTGCTCCATGCTCCATTCAGCCTCACCACTGAGATTGCCAATGTGAGTGAGTGCAGCTAGCTCCAAATGAGCTGTGGTTTTAGTGGTATGGGCACCTGTCCACTAGGAAGTGCGCTGAAACCTCCGATGCATTTCACGGGTTGTGCCAAAGACCCATCAGACACTAATAACATTCAATCACCGCTAACCAAGGCTGATTTTGGACCAGACGCTTGGAAGTGAAATACTACCTATCCCACGACCAGCCCCTGCCATAAGTCAATTATACATTGTAGTATTTGAGAGCAATAAAACAGAGCTTTTTATTATATCCCATGGCTTTCCTTGGAAGGTTCTGCAACCACAGTTGAGCTTGGAAACTTCACACATAGCTTATTTTATTTTCCTTAATGACTTTATGCATATATCTCTTGTTACCGATCCTTTTATCCACGGGATGTTATTTTTTCAAATTGCAATGAATATTTTGTTTCCTTCTATTTCTGTCCAGCAATGAACTTCATGATTTTATTCTTTATTTAGATGCATTTGTTTGCCAATCAGACAGCATTAGCACTGCCCACAATTAGGATTCACTCTAATTCAAACGCCATCACTTACCGCGCTCCCACCCACACAACAGGCAGCGAGGTCACACAGACCTTGGAGCATCTCGTGCGTAGTACCAAAAGGGGTTTGGATCCACACAGAGAGCTGTACCCGCTCGCATAGGGTCCAGCCACTTTGCTGGGCAGTCAGATGTCATGGGATGCAAATGTTAGCCACGGGTTGAAAGTGATTTGTAGTGCTTGGGCAGACTTAATGCAGAACTAGTTTATGTGAGGGTAACCTGCTGATGGCTTTGAAAAATGCCTTTCGGATGGACAAAGCAGATCTTGTCTGGAGCTTAGGTAGCTCTGTATGGTGAATAACTGGATGGACCTGATGCTTCACAGACAGAGATCACCTGTCAGCCCCCAAGAAGGAGGAAAACTCCTGGAAGAAAGAAAATTTGGAGAACAAATACAAAAAACAAAACCACTAACCTGTGGTTTTGGTTTAATCTGAATTTCTAAGATGAGGTGCGTCCACAGTTTCAGTGCTGCAGTGGAAAAGAATAACGATCCTTAACGGTGAAGAAAAGGTGAAAATATCACTCTTTTATTTATTTATTTTTAATTCCAAGAGGAAAGTGATGGAGGGAGGGGTGATAAACTGGATACAACGTATGATGTGAAAGCATGCTAAATGAAAAGAAAGACTTTCCCTCTCTCCCTGCCATGTTAATAAAATAAATAATAAAATAAAATAATTAAATCAAGGGAAGCTGCACTAGCAAAAGGCAGGCCTGCACAGGGCAGGGAGCTGCTGCTCTGTGGTAAAGGTGAGAACTAATTCCCACCCCATGCCCCGCTCCTTCTTCTCCCCTGGACCTCTCGCCGCCCTCCCCCTTTCCCCTCCCCGTCCACCAGCCTCCAGCCTGCCATCCTTCAGCGGCTGCTCCCCTCTCATCCTGCGCTGTCTTTTTGACTTTAAGCAGTTCCCTAGCAACAGCTGGCTGCAGCAGGGAGGCAGAGCAGTGGACATTTTGCAGGCGCAGCCATGGGCAGGGCTCAGCTGGGCTGCAAGGGGGCTGGGTGTCCCCAGGACAGGGAGCGAGGTGGCCCCAGCCTGAGACAGGAGGCTGGCACCTTAGGCTTGCCCCGTTCTTTTTGCTTGAGAAAATGTTGATCATTCTGCTTTATTGGAAGTGTTTATTCTTCATGACCAAAATAAGAGCACTGATTTTTACAGATAATAGCAGACAGCCAAGGACCTAGGCACCCTTCCACCAGCTCTGCTTCTGCAGATGCTTTGGCAGAGGGGAGGGTGGACATCATCCAACATCCTTCCAACCTCACCGTTATTGCTGACATTTTTGTTACTCTTATTGTTGTTATCATCATTGTCTTCCCCTTTTAATTTGCCCCAGAGAAACCAAACCTAACCCTGTGTTACTTCATGCCATTCCTTTGCCACCCACAGACTTCTCCCATCCAAGACTTCTCCCCCTCTGAGCCTTCCCCAGTCTTAACTTATCTATAATGCCTCTGAAATATAAAGCAACACTTTTTAAAGCACAGAGGGTGATTTGGGAGCCCAAGTGAAATAGACGTGTAATAAAATTTGATCTCCTAAGTGCTGAAGTTACTCTGGCAAATATAATTCAAGCTTTTAAGCCATTTGGAGCAGCTTTTCAAAATTGGACCTGAGCTCAGCACTGCAATATCCAGTTACTCCAGAAGACAATAGTTAAATCTGTGAAGTGGGCATATACTTGTAGAAATCTGTGAAGCCAAGTGATCAAAGCACCTGACAAGACCCACGGTGTAACCAATCCAGTTTAAAACCAAAGAAGAAAAAGGACACAGGCGGACAATGTTTTTACTGGGTTCCTGGGCTCTCCTAGCCTGAGGAGGCACTACCTATCTTCTGCTTTTGCTGTCCTCTACATCAGCAGCAATCATAATTCCCACTGCCACCAAAAGTACCACTATTCCTCCCCCTGCTTCCCCTCTTTTCAGCCTTTGGGACCTGCTCCCTTGTCCTTCTGCACCGATGCAGAGCTCACTTTTCTCACCCCATAATGTGCTGATAGCAGGAAAATTCCCTGGGGCTGAAAACCCTTCAGCTACTGGGGCTGCGACCCAATAGCCAGGAATTTACCTGCCAGGCAGCCTCACACCAGCCATGCCTGCTGTCACACCTCTGTCAGCTGCAAATAGCAGCTCCCTCTTTGATCCTACCACTTCATGGAGGCTTCCGTGGGGATGAAAACACGCCCACGTCCTATGATCACACTTTTTTGCCTTTTCTATCCCTTCCAGATCTCTGTTGTTGTTGTTGTTGTTGTTGTTGTTGTTGTTATTATTATTGTTGTTGTTGTTGTTATTATTATTATTATTATTATTATTATTATTATTATTATTATTATTATTATTATTGTTATTATTATTATTATTATTTTCCTATTCCCTGCTCCTCTGTATGTCTTTGGTCCTTCCACTTCTGCGTTTCCTTCTTTTGGCAATATTAATTTTTCACCTTATCTCCAGTCCTAAGCTTGCTTTGTCAGTCACTGGGGCTTGGCAGCAAGCTAGTTAATTCTGACTAAGTGCCCTCATTGCACTTTAGATGAGATTAGTGGTGGAGCCCAGGAGTTTGCATGTCTCAGGCATTGTTTTAAGCTACCCATTGTCTCAGGCAGGGACCACTGCTTTAGTTACACCAGCTCGCATTCAATAGGTTGTCTCCCAAACCAGAGAGGCAAGACTTCTTTTGTTTCCAAAGGAATTCTTATGTACTGCAGAAGTTAAGTATGCCATTTGGGCCACATAAATGTATGCTGGCCAGATGTTTAATACGCCTGTTTCAATGTGTTTTGCAGACAATAAAAGAATAATGAATGTTCCTGCAGGACAGTTTGATGTAGATTAGGATACAAGAAATGCATTTTGACATACGAGTGTGTAAGAACAGCAAAGACAAAAAAAAAAAAAAGGAAAAAAGAAATGTAAATACTGTTCTTATTTTTCCTCTGTGAGCTTGATGTTTTATCCATAGCTCTAAGCATAGCATACGTTATGAGTTGACCAGCAATATGCCATAAAAACAAGACAAGCAAACACCCCAAACCCTGCACAATAAATGTCACATCAATCATCTCAAATAATGGGTGTGAAGAATTTGTTCTTCCTGCCTATACTCGGTGAGTATCAGTTGCATTCCAGCAAGACTGAACTTGGTCGAGTAGGTAATAATCTGGAGAGTGTGTATGTTCTACCTATAGAAATGATGACCTTAAAATACACCGAGACTACAACTGATCAAACTGTGCTGTAGTTTATATATCTCAAAATGCTGTGGGAATTACTGGTTCTGTGTGGTGTAACTGAAAGCAGTGTTCAGCCTAAGATTTATGGAAGCAGTTTAGTACAGCAGTAAGAGATTAACACAAACGCAAACACACAGTTTGTGCCTTCAGTAAACCGCTACCAATCCCCAGCACTGCCACCAAAAGCAAATAGGATCTTCTTGTCTGCAATAAAATATATTCTTTCTAAATTTGGTACTAGAAATGTTTATTCCTTGCACAGCTCAAGCATATGAATAAAGAACTGAGAACGACTAGATCGATTCCAACACAAATCTGCTGGTATGCAGCGTATTGTGTGTCATATGGAGTACTTCAAGTTACACGCTCAAATATGACACCAGTCAACATATTGGGAACTCGGAGTATGAAATCCTGGTTCTGCTAAAATCTTGGTGTAGTAGTCCCACGGTTTGGTTCTGGACAGGCCTCAGTTGTTATCAGTGCTGGCATCCTTTTGCAGGGAATGGGCTACAGATGAACCTGGTGGGTGTGCTTGAAAGGTGTTTTGCAGACAGAGCTGGCCGCTAGTGGTGTATTATCTTCTACATATTTAGCTCCTGTGGCCCCTAACGGCATTGTAAAGGGAAGATGGACACTGATACAGAGCTATAACCACCCTCCAAAGCTGGTCTGTTGTCCATCGTTGGATTCCAGAGCTTTTCCCTAGAAGAAAGGGCACTTGTCCATGAAATCAGGAAGCTGTAATGAAAATGGAAAAAATTGCGTTCAGAGGTATGACTTAAAAAAAAATGGAACCAGACTAAGTGACATGGCATGAAGTTTGTGGGTCTTCACGTGTGGAGTCACGAGCTTTTTTCCAACACTTCCAACAGGAGCAATTTATTCCTACCTAGTTCTCCCTTTCTTAACTGTGGCGTCTTTTCCCCTATTTATTTATTTATTTATTTATTTTCTGGTATCTAGCTTTTCTGAGGAACAACTCGTTGTTATAAGGTACCACAGTGCACATTGTAATGAACACCCGATCTCCGTTATGACACTAAGATCATATAGCAAACAAACTAAAGGGTAAACAGGGATGAAGATGGAAGTATCTTCTCTGCAATGATATACAGAGATCTGATGTCACTGAAAGCTGATGTCACTAGAAGCCTCTTTTGAAATGCCTCTGTTTCCCATAGGTGGGATTTCCTTGCCAAGTGTGTAAACCCAGGGGACTGTAGTCTCAGCCTGTGTTATGTAAGAATATGTAACAACAGCTAAAGCAGAAGAAAATATTTAGTGTAGTTTGGAAACCTTTCCCTGATAGTGGCCAACAGTGGTACTCTGGTAAGAATACAGAGCAGGGAGAGAATATAACAACCTTTTCCATGTATTCTCTCCCAGCCTCCAGCAAGTTTTGGCTCAAGAACTCCCTGTATAATACAGCAGCAGAGCTGCATCAGATAGCTTCAGATGTTTGTTTCTTCCAGGACTGTATCCAATTAGTTTTGAAACTCACAGGAACTTCCAGCATCCATAAAATCCTGATGAAAGGCACTCCGGAGCTTAACTGTGCATTGCATAAAGGAGCAGTTTCCTTGCTCCATTTTGAACCTGCCACCTGCCTGCCTCAAACATGTGTTGTGCTGTGATTCCAGCACAGTATTTCTGGCCTCCCCCCCGAGCTGAGGTGTGGGAAATCATGTTTGCAGACTCAGCAGTGCTATGTAGCGCACATCAGTGTGGGAGATGCATAGGAGGTGGTGTTATTTTCATACCACTCCTCTTGGGCTTTCGAGAACTGAAAGGCTCCTGGCCTTCTGGTCCATCTTATTAACTGTATCTGGTTTTCTGGTTTTCATGGATGGATGGACGCGATGCCAAGCATTCCTGGCATAAGAAGCGACCCGACTATGAAAAAGGAATCTGAAAAAAGTCTGCAATGATTTTGTTCCTTCCTCTGATTCACAGGCATGTTTCACTCTGCCAGTTAAAGCCCTGAAGTGACACGGGAGGTTATTTGGGGCCATTCTGTGGCGATGCAGCTGAGCAAAAAGTATGGTTTCCAACCTTACTAGCAGCTGTGCATGCTAAATACATGACTATCTTGCCAGCATGAAGAAGTCATGTGGCTCGACCAGCTTTTTCACTGTAGAGGATGGAAAAGATCTCCCAAGCTGTGCACAAAGCTGCACAGTACAGCCTCCGTCCTCCCACCACATCGCTCTGTGGTGGGTGTAAAGTAACACATTAAACACACCTTTATGGCCATTTTAAGACTTCTGATTTTCGATAAAGGTTCCTGGTATGCAAAAAAGAGTCTTTACACGCTTTTTCAGGCCTGGGTCACCAAGGTTCAGTGCTGCTTATTGCAGAAATGCAAATGCAGGCTCAGGTCTGCTGATAGTGCTGCAGGGCCTAATGAGATGAGCACACTGGGTTGTGCTCTCCACTGTCCATACACGCTGCCTGCCTCAGTACTGACAGTGACCGTGACAAAATGTCTGACAGCAGAAATAACAGTAACAATGCTGCTCTGAAACTGGAGTTCCACTCTTTCTATCTTTTTGTCTTTATTTTTTTTTTGTTTGCTCTGACAAAAATGATCCCCTCTTCCCCATGAATACCCTGCTCCATGCAGTAGCGTTGCCCCTCTTTCTTCCCCCTCTCCCCTCTGCCTCTCAGAGCATCACCACCCTTCAGTAGGAAGGGCTGTCCTTGTGCTTCACCCCAGGTGTCTCCCGTCCCTCCCCTTCACCCGTGGGAACGGGCCGTTTCTTCTTCTCTCCTTCCAGTGCCTCCCTAACACATCCACTGCCCACAAACCACTGAAGCAGCGCCTGTGCAGCACTGCCTGCCTTTAACGCCTGCTGCATTGTCTGCGCTGAGCACGAGTTGGATGTGGCAGGCGAAAGGCTCGTCTCTGCCTTATGAGCAAGGTTACAAGAGCAAGATGACAGTGTTAACCGCTTCTTCCCTGAGCACACTGCCTGTGCCATGTTTCCAGCTCCTTCAGGAAACACAGATGAAAAACGGCTCGCCTGCATCTTCCACTGCGTTGGGCTAGCCTGGGTACTAAAACAGGTCCTTCTTAACAGAAACACAGTTGTGAATACATTTGCATCTTACACCTCACGTGTATGGCTGCTGGTGTGCAAAGGTAAAAGATCCTTTTTCTAGGAGTTTCGGCCAGAGTGGCTTTTCCTCTGTTGTAGCCCAGAGGATGCTTTCCAGAGACCCAGAGCCAGTTGTCTCTGTGCACAGCAATATAAAGAAGGGATTCACCAAAGGGGGGAAGGCTGTGGTGGAAAGAAGAGCTGATAAAGGACGTGGGGCTCTTTCTGTTATGGAATATTTAGGAAAATATATGGAGATGGAACCAATAGGGATGTTCCACAGGTTTCAAATATAAAACACAGGCTTTCTGCACTGAGAGTGAGCAAGCGAAAGAGGGTTATATATTTGATGGCTGAAATACTGCCAGTCTCTCTCCCCCGCCTCGAAATATGTTCATGACGCCTAGACATAAAGTTCAGTGTTTCATTCCATCTCAATAGGGATTTTATGACTAAAGTGCCGAGGGTAAGAAAAGACCAATTTGTAGTTTTATTGATCAGGCTAAAGGTCAGGGGCAGACGTGTAGGTCATGGCGCTTCCTCTGAGCAGACGTGGGACCGAGCGCCTACCTTCTGAAAGCTGAAGGATGAGGCAGGGGAGGGGGAGCTTACACTGATGAAACATGACAGCTGAGGTGTCAATCACGACCAAATTGGACAGGCTCAGAGATAGGAGGTCTCACAACAACCATAACTTTGCCCCCATGCCTGCACGCTCTGGCAGAGGGGCTTGTACTACATGTTTGCTCAGGCTGTCATGTGGTGTATGGGCGAACGCCAGGACACAATTTAATACAATAAAAACATAATTCATGCTGACGAAGTTTATGAGATCAAGTTTCCCAGCCCTAGCTGAACCACATAAAGCATATATTGCCACTACAGGCATTTTGGCTGAAACAGTAGGGGCTTCTGCCGCATGGAGATAGCCTGGAAGGTATTCGTCATCATGGCCCACTCTGGGCTGGCTGCAATAGTAGAATAACACAAAACTACATTGATTCATTGTCAGGAATTTACAGTTGAAACTTAAAATGTCATGAAGTGAAATGGTTTCCACAGCGATGTCAGTTTTTCTCCCCTATATATATATTAATTTTGTCCTTATTTGCCCCTGTGAATCACCACCAAAAGCAAGGCTTGGTCTCTGGAGGATATTCTGTTCTTGGTGTCTCTGTGTTACATTTGCAGTGTAAACCTGTTTATAGCTGAGACTGTGCTTGCTGTGAAAGAGAGATAATCCAACACAACTTTAATTAAAAATGGTTGAAAGCTAATTTTTGTTCTGGATGATCAGAACAATGACAAGAAGTGGCTGGTATAATGTTGATGGTTACCCCATTATGTGTAGAAATAGGAGGGTGTCATAACTTTCCACTATTTAAGGTACATGCAGGCCAGGTAAGCAGGTGGCTTAATTTATGTACTGCATTTCTTGACCTTACTTCCTCAGGTTTAATCCGTACAAAGCAAAATTGGGGGGTTGTTTTACAGTAATTTTAATTTTCAGGTACAAAGGATGATAGATTCCTAACTCATAAGTGATGGGCTAATACAGCTAAGCTTTCTGAAGAGGATCTGGAGAGCTAAAACTTACCCCTAAACTTCCCTTTCCTTCGCTAGGCTAAAGGCAAACTAAGCCTGAAAAAAGGCAAGGCTCCAGGTCCCTGATGAAGATACCTCATTACAAGCACTAAATCTCTCTTAAGGATTTATCCTACCACCCAGACTGTCAGATGGTTTGATTAACATCTCATCATTTCAGTAAATTTATAACCAAAAAAAATTTATAACCTAAAAAAAAAAAAAAAGATGGTCATCAGTGTGAGCATTTCTTGGTAGCTGATCCTGGCTCGTGGTAAATAAAGCAGACCACAAGATGTCTTGGTATCACTTCAAGCTCTGTTTTCTCTGATTTTGGATTTAATGAAGAAGCATTTGAAGGCCATGGGAAGTACAAGTTTAGGAATGATACATGTTACATGTTACATGTTAAGTCTATCAGGGACTGCGATGGTCCAACACTAGGATGTATTTGCAAAAAGTGCATGCAGAAATGTAGAACAGGCCTACTTCCATTTACCTTTCATATTCTCTAACTTTGAATCATTTTTTTTTCTTTGCCTGTGCTCTCCTTATCCTAACAACTTCTGAACTCCAAGTGAAATCTGATTTTGTTTTCCCCCCAATCTATTCCACCCCCCCCCCCCCTTTTTTTTTTCATCCTGTATTTCTTCTGCTTGTTGATTAGCTGAACAATGGACTTCATGATTGGATCTGAGGTCTAATGACATGAAGCAGTGAGTTGGTTAGCTAGCTACATAGCTAGCTGCTACACAACTTGGTGGCTACTGGATGGCACTATGAGACAACTGGAGCTTCTTCTGGCTACAGCAATTTAATTGTTGTGGTCAGCTGGGAGAGTGATGAGAACATGGATGTCTTCTCAAAGAGCTCATTCTAAAGGAATGGGTGCAGTTGTGTTTAGACAAAATCAAGTAATAGCTATTTACACCTCAGTAGCAATC
The DNA here is from genome assembly GCF_047663525.1 of Anas platyrhynchos. Taxonomy (NCBI): domain Eukaryota; kingdom Metazoa; phylum Chordata; class Aves; order Anseriformes; family Anatidae; genus Anas; species Anas platyrhynchos. Next base: position 86,928,390 of record NC_092587.1, on the reverse strand, counting down.
TTTATGCCCAACAGCTTTGAAGAGTTCAGTGTAACTCCCAGCACCCTCCTTCCTCCAATTTATACCTTTCCTCTGGACCTTGGAGCTAGAGAACTGGCCTAACATCACATAACAGGGATTGAATAGCCTAGGCTCTGCGTGTATTTAAATTACAGCCTTAATGCTCCATTAGTGTGCACTTCTATCGCCTTCATTACTTATATATTTGAATGCCTGGTAAATAGGTTGTTCTCATAGGGAAGAAGGAAGGGTCATATTTATTTAGTGTAATAGGAAAATATGAGAGGAGCAGAAAATAGAGAGCTGCCAGCAACTACACCTAGCATTTTGCAGCTGAGGGGGTTTGCGTTTAACATTCATGCCTATTAGACCACATCAGATCTCATAATTAACTAACGGCAGTGTGGGGGAGACATTCCCTGGCTGAAGCCAAACAGCAGCTGCAGTGTCTGTGCTGTGTCGTATTGGGGAGCGAACCCTCAGTGTGGGGGCTTGGGAGGACAACAGCCAAGAAGATCTTGAGCTGCAAATAGTTCAGTCAATGCCAGAGATGGGTAAAAGGCATGAAAGATTTGAGGGACAACACAGAGGGAAATCTGGGGGCCAGCAGGCAGCCACCACCAGTTTGATTTAGAAGAGCTGAGACAACAGGGCTGCTTCTCGTACGTGGGTAAAATCGTAGTCTCAGAAGAAGCTTATGTGCATGAAGAATCACTACTTTTGATCTCTGGTGTGTAATTGCAAGTTAGGGACTCTGTGAAATATTACTGAGAAATTGAGCAGAAAGATTCAACAGCTATACGCAGTGACATGAATGAGAACAGGGTGAGATCCAGGAGAGCTGAGATTAGGGAGGAAGACAGGACTGCGGCTAGGTCAAAATAACATTATGAATAAGTCCCAAATTAGAGATATATCCCTGGTTTAAGTCCCCAGGGAAGGGAAGCCCTCACCAGAAAAGAAACCGCCACAGGGCAGAGGGAACTGTTGAGCCACGAGTGCTGCCCATTACTGCCAGGTGCTCATGGCACCGGCTGGTGGTGGTGGTAGCGTGTGACCTATCTCCATCCGAAAGCCATGCTCTCGGGGGCACACAGAAAGCAGAATGAAGCCCTGAAATCAGCTTCGCACCCTACTTCAGCAGCAGCAGACGCGCTTGGCCTGCCAAAGGTGCACACCCTCTGCCTAAACCTCAATTTTCAGGGCACAAACTGGGGCAACAGCACAAGAGCGGGTGATGGAGGGATGTGTCTGCTCAGCCCCTCACAGCCCCACCACAGCCCCTCTGCTGCTCGCTGGACCTATGTGCACGGGCAGGGGGGCTATACGGGTTTGGGATCACACCAGCCGTCCTTTCCCTCCCCAGGGCAGTGGTGGGGGAGGCCGGGTGAGAAAATGGCGGCCTGGCAGGCAGGTCGCGCGGCCATGGCGGTGGGGGCGCAGGCGGCGGCTGATGGCGGCCGGTTTCCATGGTGACCGTGGCGGGGGAAGGGGAGATGGCTGCAGAGACGCGAGGGGGAGCGCGGGCGGGGAGAGATGGCGGCAGGGATGGTGGTGCAGGGACGGAGGCGCTGACCCTTTGCCTGGGAGGCAGGGGGCTCCCCGCAGCCTCAGGGTGCCTGTGGGTCCCCTGTGGGGCATCCCTGTTTCAGGACGGCGACTGGGTGTGCAGGGGAGGAAGAGGAGGAGGAGGAGGGTGTGGAGATGGCACTGTCGGCAGCACTCGTGTTCGTGGAGGTCTGGCCTGCTGGCTTGTTAAACGTGGCTCTGCATCCTCCTCCTCCAAGGAGCTGCCTTGTGGCAAGATTGAAGGACACCGGCCCTTCTCCCTGTAAAATATTCAGCGGGCCAGCCCAGCCGCTTTCTCTGCTGGCAGCCCCCATGGCAGCCCAGGGAGCATGGGGGCCCCTTGGAGATGCTCTGGGTTCAGGTCAGGGTGTTCAGGAAGGTGCTCAGCAAGGAGAAAAGGCTGAGATGCGGCAAAGCACAGCTGGGATTCGCAGGCAAAACAAACTGCCTGTGTAAATACATGGGCTTAGCATTCGTACAGGAGTAAGTTCCAGAGTTCAGAATGGTTGTTACCGTATAGAAAAGTGCTTATCACCATGGTGACTGAGCAATGCTGCATCTTCCTAGGAATGGAAAGTTTCAGTCCCAGGGATCTGCAGCATATGACCAGTGGGTTAAATGCAGCTGTCTTTACCTTTTAAAGGCAGGGATAGTGATTTGTGTGGCAACTGTACATATGCCCGTGAAGTGAATTGGTTGGAATCAGCATGGCAGCCACCTGGTAGCTAGATGTACACTAAAAAGGACACCACAAGTGCCCATTGGTGTCCCTTTCAGGCCGTGTCTTCCAAAAAACAGTCTTGCATAAACTAAGGCAGCAGCAGGGTTTTCTTTGAATAGCAGATTATGTTGCATCTTAAGTCTAAAATGTCTTGGATTGAGTAGAAGTTGCCATTCACCGTGTTGTAGTTGAGGATCTTGATGCCTACGAGAGGTTCAAGTCTATATTATAGGTAGGCATAAATATAACAGCATATATTTCTGTATACATTTAATGTAAGTATGTTAAATGTTAGGCCAAAAGGATCTGATGAAACTTTTTGGTTTTGTTTTGCTTGTTCTTGAGGCATTTGGGTAAAACTCTGCTATCCATTTCCAGGTGTACCAAGAACTTTCTTGGTAGTGTTCCCCTCTTCCTACCACCCACCAGGAGCAGCCCTTAATCTAATTAAAAATATATTACTGCTCCCTACAAACTTGATCCTCTTCAGGAATTCCTAAGTATCAACCTCAGAGCCCTGGAACCTCCCCTCTAAAAACCCTAATCATGGGTTGCTCCCCAAAAGGGTATCAATAAAACTGCCCTGAGTCACCGGCAATTTCCTCAATTACTGCATGTCTAGATAGGAAAAGATTAGCTCTAGCCATAGTGTAGAGACTCGCCACTCACTGGTTCTCATACAAGGGCTCTGAACCAGGAAAAACAAATAAACAAACAAACAACAATAAACCTTTGGATTCTTCCTTGTCCAGGAGTCAGTGTGAAGCTTGGCTGATTTTCACTGAAGTAGTAGAAGATTCCTGAAGCACGTTGAGAGGAACGGGTTGACGATGAGAGGGGTTTTGAGTCCAAGAGCTGCTCGCAATGCAAAAGATGGAGCCCATGAAGAAGGTGAAAACATCATGCATGAATGAGCGATGCAAGGTATGTTCAGATGGGCAAGGCAGCATTGTACTGTGGGTACATGGGTACATGGCACCAGGCAAGCTGCTTTATCTGCGCTTATCCATGCAGAGACACAAGCACCCTGGAAGGAAATTAGCCATATTAACATAGCATGGCATTGAGGTTAATCTACCCCATTCTTGAGCAGAATTCATTGGGTCTCAAAGCTGTCCGCATGTGGCTGTATCATTTCCACCTCTGGAGTTATATGGGACAGAATTACCCATGACCAACTCTGGGAACATGCAGAATAGGCAGTAGCTGTGTGAAGTAATGGTATACCTCTGACCCTCCTGTCAACTTTGCCAGAGTCATGGAAAGCCAAATTTGGCAACATCACTCAGAGAAGGGCTGAGATGTGTAAAACAGCATTTATGAGGCCTGATGTTACCAACATCTGAGAAATAGCCTTGTTGCTTCTGTTTTCTTCTTCCTGGAGTCTCAAGGGATCAGCATTCTAGTTCCTTTCCGTCTTCTTTCCCTTCCCAGTCCTCTTTTCTTTCTCTTTCCTCTTCTTGCACAGGACTAGTCCAGCTCAAATCCCCACATCATAACTGAACTTTACCTATGCTCCTGAGAATCTGCCAGTCACCTCTGGTACTGCCGCGGAGATCTGCACTGCTTGTAGCCACATCCTTTGAGACCCTCAGCTCAGGATTGCTTGCCATAGCTAACCCTGCAGAAACCTCCCTCCCTGTCACTCCTCCTCCCTTCCCAAGACACTGTAGAGCTGACAGCAGCAGCTGAATTACCTGGCTGCTTTTCAGAAGAACGTATCCCAGAGCAAAGTAAGGCAGTGGCCCCAGCCACTCAGTGTAATTAAACACAAGCATCATATTTGTATAGCTTGTGCCGTGGCAACCGCAGCAGTTATTCTCATTCAGCTGGAAGGTTTAGAAGGCAGACTTGTGGTATTTCACAAAAGATCCTCCTTGCAGGCAGTGCCTTAAACCGTTTCACTGAATGAAATACACTCACGGAGCAGAGAGTGCAGGGGTGGGCCAGGGAGGGTTGGTGGGAGAAAAACACACTGGGCAGAACCACACCATTTCTGGCTGCGGTTCAATAGCAGCTCTTGGGGCAGGACCTGATATACTATTAGAGTGAAAAAGGCTTTTTATACATTGCGTTTTGGCACCCAGATAGCATCTCTGTTTTTTTCTCTCTTTCTCTCTTGCGTCCCCCAGAGAGGCAATATATTGTCTTCCCTCTAGTTAAAGGGAGAGGGGGCTATTTGCACAGACAGGTCACTGTTTCTGTTGAAGGTGAAATGAAAAGGCCAGCTAATTCATGCACACAGACAAGAGGATATAGCAGAGTACTGTCAGCCATTACAGGAACCTGCAGCAAGACAGAGCGGAGTGAGGCAGCTCTGCACAGTTCACACAGCACTTGCCAGAGATAACCTTCAGGTCAGGGTAGCAGAAAGAGTGATGCTGATAAAAAAAAGCCCATCAGAAGGAAAGGGAAAAACAGAATACAAGACAAAGGGGTCAGCTTTTTTCTGACTGCTGTATATCGCCCTGTATCCTCCTGGAGCTGTGGTGGGGAGAGAAGGGATATGGCCACAGCACCTTGGCATCCCAGCTATCCTGGGCTCTAATACACCCAACGTACAGCCAGGTGGTGACATTGCCAAGGGCAGAGAGGTAAGAACAGTCTGGGACACGTCAAGGGACTGTGAGATCTCTCGTCATCTCTGATGGGCTCTATGTATTATGCTGGAGGTCCTGAGATGGACACCTAGAACCTGGGTCATGATCTGCTGAGGGAAACAGCAGAGTTAGGGAGCCTGGAGTTGGAGCCCCTGTAATTCGGGGTTGGATACTGCTGCCAAAGAATGCACAGGAGGTTTAGCAATCGCTGTCTGCTAGTGTAGGTGAATAACATCACCTGAATCTTACACAGAGCTTTTCATCAAGAGATCTCCTGTGTGTGTTGTTACTGCTAGTTTTTTATAGCTTAGGAAACAGAGTTGTGGAGAGGGTGAGGGGAGTTGTCCAAGACTGCCCGGTAAACTGGTGGTAAAATGATTAGGAAGCCTGCTGTCTCACACTGCCAAACTGAATTCACTTGTCACACACAAGGTAAGGAAACATACGGCTGCTGTCTTCCTCTCAGTTCTTCTGAGATAAAGCAGAAAGCTCTCTCTGAGGTTGTGGATACCGAGGTCTCCTGTGCCAGAACAGCAGATGCCTGCGCTGTGTGGGTCCCACGCCCTATGAGGATCGTTGTCCAGACAGCATGTCTCACTCTGCAACTGGTCTGAAGTATTCGTTCCTCACGTGGGATGGCAAATGGTGGGGAGGTAACTAGATTGATCTCCCTTGTAGGCCTTTGCCTGGGACTTGGTACACAAGTTCCAGATGGTACAAAGCCCCTGCTGCTTGGATCTGCACAGAAAACTGCTTCTTCCTCAGCCTATTTCACAACATATTTGGCTCTCTGTCGGCTGGTTGCTATTTGTACGAATTAAGCTGCACTGCCAGGAACGTTTGCAAACAGTGAAAAGCAAAGTGGGATGCACAAGGCAAGTCAAAATAGGTCTCGAATCTGGCAAAATGCCTGCAGGTGCTTATAACATTTGACTTACTCTAGCCCATCTATTACACACCCACACACTCATTCATCCAGCTTTCTCTTGCCTTCCCGCCCACACACACTCACCCTTCACAGGTTCATTCACCTTCTCTTCTCCCTCCCCACTTTCTCTTCCAAACAGTTATTCCCACACACAAATCCACCTCTGACACCCTTTGTTCCCGATACACAAACACACACACACCCTAATGAATGCTGGAGTGCAGTGGCTGTAGGTGGTATATATACAGCCATGCAGCAGACTATGCTGAAATCTTATACCTCTGCTGTGAAAAAGCCTCTGGGATTAGCGAGCTGAGAGCTCTGATTGCTCTCCCTTTCACGTGAAATACCACTGATCCAGTTTATGGCTCTGGTGGTTTCCGTCCTCCCTTGCCTCAGCCTGAACTCTGCCATCATTCTTCACCGACCCTCCCTTTCTGCTCAGCTTCCCCTTGCTCCCCTTGACTCTTTCTCCTTGTGCTTTTTCCTTTCCCACACCGCTCCCCGAGACCGCAGGTATTCAGAGAGCCTGGCTGCCCCTCTCCCTCCTCAAGACCGAGTGCTGCCCCTGGTTATCTCGCAGGGAAAGTGAGCAGGGGTGAGCAACGAGCAGGCACAGGGCAGGAAACCCTGCAAGGTGCGGTGAGATCAGAGGCAGAGACGGTAAGCGGTGGGGCAGCCCGCGCTGCCATCCATCCGAGCAGCGCTGAGTCCGCCTGGCATGGAGCCTGCCTCTAATGGAATGTGACCCACCGCTGGGAATGAGCTCATCTGTAATCCACTTAATTGAGTTTTATGAGCAGGGCTCTCACATCGGGGAGCCAGCCTGCCTCTTTCCTAGCACTCGCCCTCCTTCGCTTGCCGCCTGGGGAGGGGAAGGGGGCTGGGGGTGCGGGCAGTGCTCCACCCGGCTCTTGGTTGTCTGCTTTCTGACTTTCTCCCCGCTCTGGGGAATGCACAGGGAGCTCTTCAAGAGACCCACTGCCTCGTGATCTAGCATTGTTTGCTTTTGCTGCAGGCAGCGGGTGTGAAATGTCCCTGTGATTACTGTACGGCCACCAGAGCCTACGGTGCTCACAGCTTTTTGGTCTCTGTTCCAGTGTTGGGTACTCGGAGGAGAGGCTTTGATGCGCTGCACAGATCTCATGCACACATCAACCATCTTACCTGGGGGTTCGAGTGGGATGGGGATAGAGCCATGCTGTTCTCGCTCCCGCCTTTGGTGTGCAGTAATCAAGAGGTGGAGCTGTCAGGATGCCACAGGAGCCTTTGTTTACACTGTAATGTCTTGCCATCTTTAGCATCTGCATCATCACTCAGTGGTGTTATGTAAGTTGGTCACAAAGGGCCAGCAAACAGAGAGATCTGTCTGCTGTCTGCCAAGGGATTTGCCAGCTTGACTTTGGTGAAAGATGCAGCCTTTTCTTTTGGTGAAGCAGAACAAGGAAAGAAATATCAAGCAAGAGAGCCTTTTCCTCCTCTGGAAGGGCTAGTGGAGACCCTCTGGCATGCGTCATTTGGGAAGTGTTTCCTCCAGTGCTTACATAAAGGCCTATATTTGAGAAAAATGCTGGGTGCAACTCCTGCTACTTTCCCATCATTTCTAGTCTCCCTTGTACGGAGAAAACTTTGACGTGGTTTCAGATCTCATGTTTCATAAACCTTCCAGAGCAAGGACCTCAGCAGTCCAGAAATTTACAGCTTTAAGGAAAGGAGATGGCATGTGGAAAGGAAACTATGCTGATGCATTAATACAAACACTGTAACAGACCTATCCTGGGAATGGCGGTGTTACCACTGTGCATTGAGTGATACTTCAGGTGTTTCTTAAAATCCCCAGCCACTGGAATCTGAGGCTTACATGATAATAAAAGATTTCATTTTTGTAAATGTAGACTTCTGGTCTTCAGAGTTGCAGACAACACTAAAAATACACACGTACATATATATATATATCCATATAAACATATATATATATATTAAATGGCATGATTTTTCAGCCAATCTCACACAGAAATGCAATGACTTCCCACTGACATCCTGATGCTGAGACACTATAATGACTTTTCAGGATGGTTCGTTGTAGCTGTACAGTTGTGTAGTGCACGTTTGCTTCCCTTCTGCTTTGTGAAGTTAAGGACTCCCTAAATCAGCTGTTGCTTTTAAAGAGGAAGTCTTTTTGTTGCATGGGCATCTTAATTGTACATCCAGCTGGGTCATCAATTCTCCTGTCTTTCTTCATATTCTTGCAAAATGAGCCTTGCAGGACTATAGGGTTCCTCCAGTACCTTTGCTTCTCCCCTCTGTCCCAGCTCCCATGTACACATATGTTTGAGAAAGGGCTTTAGAGAAATTAATCTACTACTCTACTGCTAGCAACATAAGCGAAATCTGTCACAAGTCAATGCTGAAAGGCTGGTATGCAGTTGGACAAACTTAGGCACAGACTGCCTTAGGGTGATCAAAGATAGTTTTTGTTTTTTCTTTCATTCCACTTACCCTAAAATCTGAAAACAGTCATCCCAGCATTACATGAAGTCCCTAAATGGCCATACAATATGGATAGAGGTAACACTGTTCCAGTGAATCCGATGCTGGAAATACCTTCTCCCAAACTTACATGCATTCTTTTGTCATGTCCTTTCACTGCAAAACCCCTGACATCATGTTTGGTACTATTTTATCCCTTGAGTAGTAGTTAGCTTCGAAAATGGCAGGAGACCCTCAGTATTGCCTCCGGCTCTCTCTGTTTACAGAATCCGCACACAACATATGGTACATGGAGAAAGGAAGAGCTGTTAAAAGGATGAAAGCTGTTCCAGGAAATGTGGTTATTAGGAGCCATTGGAGTATCTGTCATTGATGGGAGCAAAATATTTTAGGATATTTTTACTTTATGACATAAGCGTGTTGTGTTTTTTTTTTTTTTTTTTTTTCCAGGGAAATTTTGTAAAAACGATTTGTTGGAAGAGCAGACTGTCCAAGAAACTGCTTCTGCTGTGTCTCAGAGCACTGCCAGTGTCAAAGTTTCTGCTAAGATCTACACAGTGTTTCACTCTGCTGCCGCTTCAAACCCAGGAGAAGCTTGTGTGCCTCAAAGCTCTTTTCCTCCCCATCCATAGATGTCAGCCTAATAAAAGGTACTGACCCTCTCTACAGCATTTGCCTCCAGTTTAGATGTTCAGGCAGCAGTAGGGACCACCTTGTTTACCCAGGGCAGGTGATCTTGAAGTAGCCAAGTCAGAAACAATTACTGCTCTTTTCTCTTTCCTCCCCCATTAAATCTCTTCTTTCCATGGCAATTGCCCAGATTTGTTGTTGGGGATTAGTTAAAAGCAGAAGACAGATTACTGACAGGGGCTGTGCCGTACTATGTCCATGCCCCATCAGCTGTGGAAGGTCATGCATCTCTCCACTCTCAGGAGTAAATAGGCAGCTTGGTTCTTCAGCCTAGCCCTCCCCCACCGAGCTCTTCACACGTCCATAAAACACCCACTCACAAGTATGTGTATAAACAAGCAAACAAATCACGCCACCTAAAAACTAATTGAACAATTCCTCCTACAGCCTGTGAAGGAAAAAAAAGAAAAAGAAAAAAAGAAAAAAAAAGGAAGGAGAATGTTGGTTGTTTCTATTTCGGAAATATTGAAGAGCTACTTAACTACTATTGTGACAAAGATAGATAACTAGGTTGATTAGACAGAAAAGAAGAGGGAAAGTGTGGAACAGAAAGAGAGAGAGGAAGAAGCTTTGTCACATGGCTGTCTGTCAGCTTGATTAGTGGCTTTCTCCTGAATACTCAATGGAGTGGCCTCCATGGGTCAATCTCATTAGAGATAAAAATGGAAGAACTGCAGGAGTCCACACTGAGATCTACCTAGAAAGTTTGACAGCAGGGCCTCTGCCCAGGCTTGGAGGAACAACAGCAAGGTCAGGAGGCAACTGAGAGGGAGATGGCAATGACAATGGCACTGCTGACCAAGTGACCTGTGGCAAGCAGCGCAGAAAAAAAGGGTTTGTTCCTAGTGACAAAACAGTGGCCAAGACAGCACCACAAGGAGATGCTGTACAGACAGCTTTCCAGGCGGGTTCACTAACTCACAAGTGACTTTTCCCTGCAGGTCCTCAGAGGACTGCTGAAGCTAAGGTGATGCTAAGAAATAAATGTCTCTCACAACCACCAAGTAAGGTTTTAAGGTCAACAGTCCTCATGCGGTCGAGCAGCGTGAGACCTACCAAATTTCCTCCAGCAGGAATGACATCCAAATAGCGTTCAAAATAATTACGGTTCCTAATGTCAGGATATTTGACGTTGCCAGGGAGAATTACAAAAGTCTGGAGCTGCTGAGAACAGCGGAGCTAGTCTCCTGGTCTGGTTTCTGGGGAATATTTTCTATGCAGCAGATGACCAGGCGGCTGTCAGATATTTCAGGAAAGCAGACAGGGCAGCGTAGGCTGCAGTGTCAGGAAGTCCATGTGCCACAGTAGGCTTCTGGTTGCTCCACACAGCTGTCCTGGGTTTCTTACTGTAGAAAGGGGACTTAGGGATGCTTCCCTGCATCAAGGGCCATGAGATGAGGTCTTGCTTGTGCAGTGCTCTCTTATCCTCTAGTGCAATAATGCAATACAGCATGCCAGTGCTGTAAACATCCTTACAGATGGGATCGTGGACACTTCACATCTATTTCAGAGGGCAAGGGGGGAAGAGGCACACGAGTATGTGGTGTGTGTGGGAAGTTTGCAGTGCATCTGCTCCTGCTCTATCAATTCTGCGGACAGAAAGAGGCTGACATTAACACTCACTGTATGGATTTTGCAAGCTCTGTGGTGATATGTGCTTCCTGCAGTAGATTAGAGTCAATTTCTGTCTTGTCAAAAGCGGTTAGACATAGTCTAGTTTTGTCATGTGCTGGGGTTTAGATATTTGTGTAGTAGCTGAAGGCTGTGCTGACACTGTCAGGGAACGACTGCTTCAGACTTTTAATGGGACCATAGCCTAACAAGGGCCAGAATACTGCTGGGCATGGGTGTTTCATATGACCTGTTCAATCTTGACAATGTAACTGTGCTATCCACAGATGTCACAGCCAGAGGCCAGAGGTAGCACAATCCCATCCTCATACCTCTGAGGACAGCTCTGCAAGCTCCAGGCCTTCACACTCGCAAGGTGGGATTCGGTGTCTCTCCTATGAAGTGCCTTTATCAAAGCTCTGTTCCAGTTGCCTGTGATCCCAGCTGGTCCTGGCTCAGCAGGCTTCCTGATGGGAGCTGCGTGGCCCTGCACCCATACAGGTAAGCAGACAGAGTTCTCAAAGCATGATGTTGTTAATCTGAACAGTGTCACTGGCCTTGAAAGGAAAACCTCTCCTTTTGTTTCTCCTGGTAGTAAGACAGACGTTTTAGCTTTTCCAAGTACTCTGTGGAGCCTGTCTTTTGTGAGTTTGGGCTCCACAAAGGTATTACCTTCCCTCTATCTCCAAGGAGGTGATTTTTAAGCTATACTGATCTTTTGGCCCAAAATCTCTGGTAAAATCCCCCTTATGACCCAAAAGTAGCATTTTCCTAGGGATTGTGGAAAGTTACTTCATGTTAGTGACCATAGATGTATTTATTCAAGGGTGCTTATTTAGAGCCAACACTTTGAAGCTGGTCTTCTGATTTTTTTTTTTTTTTTTTTAAATAACTTTTTCCTCTGCAGTTTTTCTTTAAAGCCTCCCCTATGGTGGTAGTAAAGTTCCTCGTAGCCCAACATAGCCCTGCCAAACTTCCCCTTTAGCTCGTCTGTAGCATCACTGACCAGCTCTAGGTCCTTCACTGCATTTTCATTTTAATTTGGTTTTAGTTAAAAGGTCTTTTTTTTTTTTTTTTTGTAAGGTATTTGTTAGTTATAAGGTAATTTAAACTATAAATTAAATTATAACTTTAAATTATAACTTTAGTTATAAGGTAATTTAAAAACTGGAAATCCAGGTGAGGATATGAAACTCCTTTGCTGAGGTCCCCCCAAAACTACCAGCTAACTGCCCTGGCTCTGAATCACTGACATGCAAGAGAAGTGCTCTGTCTTGCGTACCCTAATTCTTACTGTTATCACTCTCCATTGTGTAAGGAAGCTCACAAAGGCAGAGATTCATCTAATATTCCCATTAGAACAATCCTGCTAATACAAGTGATTTAAGCGTAGACTTTTGTTGTAGAAATAATAGCTTAAGTGGAGGTGGAACCTCCTCTATACATCTTTCTTTTTTCTTTTTTTTTTCTTTTGAAATCTCGGGGCCTACAGTGTATTATATGTCACAGGAAATATTGGTGTAACTGCATATTGTAATTTGCTTGCAGCACATATCATTGAGCATATCAATGAAATATTTGACAACGATAGCAACACAGAAAAAATCTGTTTTTATGATCTAGCAGACTATTTTTTTTATCAAGTTGACTCTCTTGTTATTTGTTGGTGGTGTAATATCATAACAAGAAGCACTGTGTAACCAATAAAGTGGAAGTGTTACTTATAACATCTTCTCCATTGTAAAAGAAAGTCTTGCCAGAAAAGGCCTCTTTATGTGAGCACACAGGCATTTGTATAATCAAGGCCTTCCCTCCACATCCTCCCATCTCTGCAAGCATTTTAGTAGTTTTGAGTGATGGAGTCTACAAATGAAAATGTCAGGCAGAAAGTGTTTATGCAATTTTGAAAATAATGTAGATACTGTAGTTGAATCTGAGAGAGATAAGATTACACTGTATGTGTCTGTTTGCATGTCTGTGTGCATGAAGGAAAGTGAGTGAGAGAGAGATTACATTGTGTTAGAAAAGGGAACGACAGTATGTATTAGAGGGAGATAAAATTGTGTTTTCGGGGCCTGTGTTTGAAAGATTTCATTTTGCAGATGTGTGTAGTTGGGCTTACGGTAAAAGATTTGTTTGTTTGTGTTTCGAGGGTGCGATTACACTGGTTACATGCATTTAAAGGATGCGATGTGTTATAGAATGCATGCATGTGTACATATGCATAGGAAAAAGAGAGCCTACACTGTGTATGTTAAAGAGAGGAAATTCATACCATGTGTCCTAGGAGAAAGATGCAATATGTGTCTATTACACAAAATGAAAATGTTAACATAAAATAACACAGCATATATATATGTATCCATGTGTCTATGTATTTCAGATAATTTGTTAACTCTGGTTCTGTTTTATATACAGTGGAAACCACTGCAGTGGTTTAGAAATATTTTCCAAAAACTGTGGAATTTCCTAGACCTCTTTTTTATACATTTTCACTCAAAACACTTATGCTTTTAAAATACTTGTTGAAGATGCAAAACAATACCTGAGGATATATAACATATAAAATTCCTCCCTGAAAAAAGAGTCAATTGGAGTGAGTGTTCAGTTCATTGATGAACAGCACTTGGAGCTAACAGAAAAATAATAATAATAAAAAAATAGAACTTGTATTTTGCCTGAAGCAAATTTTAATGACACTTGTTTGGTATTTTATGATAAATTCATTCAAAACAGTAAGTTACCAGAAAAATATTCTTCCCTCCAGGAAACATGAACATGTCACTGGTGATTCAGAAGCTAGAAGTTGTGATACAAACATACATTTTTTTAAAGAATGCATTCCATCCTTTTTTTTAAATTTCTAAATTTAAATTTAATTTCTAAACTGTATGCTAAAAACATCACCTGAATAGTTTTTTAACTGTGATGAGAAATGGTAACGTTTTGGATAAGTTAGAAAAAAAGTTTGACCGAGCCATGTGATAGAGAAACAGCGTAGTCCCTTTCATGTGCTGAAGAGAGAAAAAAGCCTTCTACTGTCTTCTCCTCGACTCAGACCTCCCCTTCATCTTGACAGCAGAGCCTCTGCTTCCCTATTTCTTACACATATTTAGCTCAGCACCAACCACCCCTTGTCTTTACAGCTCTAGTGGGATGAGGTGGCCTCCTCAGATGTGCCCACACTGTGTCCTGCCTGCATGGACAAGGGTTCAGTCTACTGGGCAGCAGGACAAGAAGCAGAGGCTGCTTTCCATGGTCTTCACTTTTGTCACTCTAGTCCTGGATGGCCAGGACTTGCTTCTGCTAATCTGAACGCAGCATCTGCTTGTAGGCTGGTGTTCTCCACAACAGTGATTCATGGACCCATCACTTCATGTCATGGCAACCTTAGGGAAAGCTATCAGACTGCCAAGACTGTCACCACACAAGTTTGGAGAGGAGTGCTTGGCACCCTCCTTCACACCTGCTTCTAGCAAGGGGAAGACAATCTGCCTTGAAGTATGTAGAGGCTTCTCTTTCACCAGTGCAGATGAACTCAGTAAGGAGGTGAAGATCGGAGGCAGTCTGGGACTGGTACTATTTAATATCTTTGTCAATGACATAGACAGTGGGATTGAGTGCACCCTCAGCAAGTGTGCAGATGACACCGAGCTGGGTGGTGCAGCTGATGCAGTAGAGGGAACGGAAGCCATCCAAAGGGACCTGGACAAGCTTGAGAAGTGGGCCCTTGTGAACCTAATGAGGTTCAAAAAGTCCAAATGCAAGATGATGAACCTGGGCTGGGGCGATCCCAGACATGAGAACAGATTTGAACTGATTGAGAGAATCTCTGAGGTGAAGAACTTGGGGATTCTGGTGGATGAAAACCTTGACACAAGCCAGCAGTGCATGGTTGAAGCCCAGGAGGGCAACTGAATCCTGGGCTGAATCAACAGAGGAGCAAGCCAAGGGAGGTGATTGTCCCCCTCTGCTCTGCCCTTGTGAGGCCCAACTTGGAGTACTGTGCTCAGGTCTGGAGCCCCCAGCACAAGAAAGATGTGGAGCTGTTAGAGCAGGTCCAGAGGAGGGCCACAAATTAGATCTGAGGGCTGGAGCACCTCTCCGATGAAGAAAGGCTGAGAGAGACAGGGATGTTCACCCTGGAGAAGAGAAGGCTTCAGGGAGACAAATGCAAACAGTACTGCTAGCCATAAAGGATAGCCATTAAACATCTGTGCCACGTTGTGTTACCACATGATGAAACCTTTCCTGTCTCCCATGCTCAAGTAAGATGATAGGCACGTATTTACTCAAACAGTTCATCTTCTCCATGCTCATCCCCCACGACAGCTAATTCTGAATTAACTTCTGTCCTGAAACCGTGTTGGTTTCAGTGCTGGTGGAATCTGGCCCCACAACAGCTTGCCTTGGTGGCCATATCTCTGTGCAGAAAAACCCAACAAATCCTCTTTGTAGTCACTCATGCACTTTGAGGCAGGTGTATCTAATGCTCCTCCTGTGTGCTCTCGTGTTTATGCGCACTGCCAGGGTTGCCAGCTCACAGCACCTTTTTGTGCTTCTCATTACATTTACTACTTTTCCTTACAGCCTGAGCTCCTGTAGTCAGGCAGCTGAATGAAAATGCTGGCTGTCATTTAAGAAAGGATGCAAATTTGGTTGTGGTTGTGGAGGAAGCCTGTAAATGTAGTGCTGTAATTTACCAAAAAAAAAAAAAAAAAAAAGAGTGAAGACATGTTTCCATGTTTAAGTGCTTGGTTTCTTAGTCAACTTATTAATTTGGGAGGAGGGAGGTTATACAGCTCAGGTTTTTGACTATCCAAGGTGGATTTAGACATACCTTTGTGTATACATGTGCCTTTTCAGCTGCATATATAAAAATACGCATGCATCTGGGTGTAGAGATGCATATGTACACCCCCACCTGCCAACTGCACCCATCCCTTTCTCGCAGAAATCTTCACTCCCACTCTGCCTTTCTTCCACGTTTCCCTTTCTGCAGCTTCTGTCCACCACCCTTCCCTCAGTTATGGAATCTCCACTGCTGCTTTTATCGAGTAACCTTCTCCCCCGCTCTCCCTCCCTCCTCTCCTCCTTCACTCCAGGAAAGCTCTTTCTGATTCTCTTTTCACTGATGTCTGGCGTTCGTACCTCTGTAGACAGAGAATGGCAGGAAGACAGTGACGTGAGCAGACAGAATAACCGGGGAATAAAAAGGAGTTGGTTGAGAATCTGTAATTAGAAGCCCAATTTCCATTTCCTTCTCAGGCACTTTTAAAATCCCTTTCAGGGGTTTCTTGACTGTCTGAAAATTGAATGTCATTGAGATTTTTTTTTCTTCTTCTTCTTCTTTTTTTTTTTTTTTTTTGCATCCTCTTGTTTCCTTGGCAACAAGTTGGTGATGCAGGAGCTAGAAATGTGCTGTGTCTCCGTGGAGATGTTGGCGTGGGTGTGCCATGGTGACATCCACGATGGACGCACAGCTCTACCAATCCTACCCCACCCCTTGCAATAAGCACAATAGGCCCAACCTCGGAGGTGACGCTTTTATTTTTAGCTTGATAGGTGTTAATCTGCTCTCTTCTCTTTGCACATACACCACGACAATGGGTCGTAAGATCCAGACACCTCATTAGTTACATCAGCACAAATTGACTGACTCGGGGAAGGTTTTTAGGGCCAAATCCTCAGCTTTTAACTCAGGAACTTTTAAACTTGGAAGAAAATATTCTCCTTTCTTGGAGGGGTACTTGTTGCAATGACTTAAGTCTTTCCCCTTCTATTAGAGAAGAAAGAGTTCCCGGTCGTTCTTAAATAGGACTGTGAATCAGAGCTTCTATGTTTCATTTTATTCTAAATTAAGTCATTTCTCTCTTTCGTACCTCAAGGGCTGCTCATTTTGAATGCGAAAAAGCTGCTATTGCTCTTGGCCTGGGGCATGGGAGATTAAATTTTATTGAGATGCTTAGCGGGGAGGTTCCAAGGCATCTAACTTGTATGCTCCCATAGGACATAAATTTATCATCCAAAGAGTCTGTTACTCAGATTAGCCCTTGTTTGGATCTGCCCACCAGCAAGAAGGTAGCCTGTAGGACTGTCCATAACGCAGTAGTAAATTGTGAAGACTTTCTAGGTTAGACCTCCCCAAACACCCCAGCACTATGCCCTCTCTCTCTCTTGTCCCCCCACACTCAACATCTTTAAAATATTTGTTCTTGTTGTGCATACAGCTGTTCAGCCTTGTTCTGTATTCTGCATTCATCAGCGTTCTGGCTGCAAGCCAAGACCCAAACTCTCCTTTAAAGTAGCTCTTGATACATACAATAGCAGGGTAAGGGCTACCCGCGGTCTCGTTGAGCATCCAGCGGTCCTAAAGCCTTTTTTTTGTTTCTTAGGAGGTTTTATGACATCACACCGAAACTGTGATGTCAACAAGGAACCCTCTGGGTAGGCTTTTGAGAGGTTGCTAAGGATCTTCTTACTGCCAAATGACTGTAACTTCATCCCAATGGGATTTGCAATAGGGCTCATCCATGCAGCAATAAAGCCAAGTATCAAATTCTTCTTGCCAGAAAGACCAATTAAAGGATTAAATGTGAAAAGCTGAAACCCATAACATCCATGGTGACAGGGTTTTCTTTTCTTTTTTAGACTGTAATCATCTTTGTAGCATATTGTTCTGGGATCAGCACCCTTGGGGATACATTAGTACGGCGATTGACGGAAAGAAGCTGGAGAGGGAAACCAAAGTGAACCCAGCCAAGGCAAGATAAGCTTCTCAGCCATGCTGGCAGATTTCTTTTGCCTTCTTCCCTGCACTCCTTCAGCGATTCAGGCACAGACCGAGTTTATTCAGCTTCCAAGATGGCAAGGTGTGTGTTCAAAAGGTGTTTTATTGTGTGGAGCCAGAGGAAACATGAGGAACAATCAGATACCAGCAGCACATTAAGATGTGTCATTGACACATTATGTCAATGAGAAGGAGTGAATCCAGGTTCTGTTTTTAGGGACGTTATGTTCTAAGGCAGCCACATAAATCTGACTCAAATGCCTTGCTTGTTGAAGCTGAATCCAGTTTGTTCCTGACTGCTACTGAAATCCAGGTCCGCTTTTTCTTTTTATTTGCACTTGTATTAACAAAAGAAAGGAGCTGACACATCTGTCTAGCTGCAGCAGTATGCTTGCCATTGTACCTGATGTTGTCTAAAGGAGGTCTCCTGCCTCAGGGAAGTAGGAGCCTGTAGGCCTGATATGATCAGATGCAGAGCACCTTTCAAGACACACTTCTGCTGACTTTGGTGGGGAAAAAGTCTGCATGCTTACTGGAAGGGGAGGTGACATAGCAGTGCCTCAGCTTAAAAGACGTTGTATGATGAACTACCTGCAATTAACAGTGAAGACAGCAGTAAAGGTAGGTTGTTGGAAGACTCAGTAGAGGGAATGTGTCTAAAATCATGTGTCTAAACTAGGTAGAGAGCAAGATGAGTGAGAGACCTTGCTCAACAATGTAGACAAAACCATTTCATGGGATTTATTTTTGTGTGTCTACATGCACTTAACAAAGTACTTGTTCTCTGCAGAAAGTTTTTATCAAAACATTGCCATGGGGTTTTTGTTTCTTTGTTTGTTTGCTTTGTTTCTCAGCCTAAGAATTGTGCAATTCTTCCAATTTTGCAGGAAGAGTTAAGATTTTCTCTAAAAAAATCCTACCTCTTCCTTCTCCCCTTCCTTCCTTCTTGTCTTCCAAGTCTGGAGCTGTGGGAATGAATACTACTCTTGTTGGGAACATTGATAGCTCAGGTTCCTCTCCATTTTGGACAGTCACCGAGAAATCCCAGATCAGCTTTGCTCGTACCCAAGAGCAATAGCTTTCTCCACATCATTTGAAAAACGAATACAACGTAAAACAAAGTTCAGATTCTTCTGGCACCTTCTTTTGCTGTCTACTTCTTGCATTTCTTAGTACGGTTTTGTCGAAGGTGCTGTACACGCAGAATACACAAGAATCCTCACCCTATCTCTTGCCCCCAGGAGATTAGACTAGCACGCACCAAGTATGTGATTGCTTTTGATTTCTCTTCCCTTCCTCTCCTTCTCCCTGAGTGAGATTCAGCAGCTTCTGCAATATGACAAGTTCCTGTCAGCTGTCAGGGCACTAAAATAAACCTTTATCTCGTCTCCACAGCCCTGAATGACAGGGCTGGCAATAGGTGCACCACAGCCAAGCAGCCATTTCTCCCATATGCTCTTTCAACCTCACTGCATGCTAGCACAGCAATCTGTAGCCTGGCAAATTTGCTGTTTTTCCTTGCAAGACCTACAAAAGGAGGCAGCCCTGGTTCATATTTCTTGCCATTGCAGTGTCTTATTACACTGGGTTATAAGATTTCTTTTGCCTTCTTTCTCCAGCATTGGGTGAGAGTCCGAGCCAGAATGCCAGTCCAATGCTAGAGAATGAAAATCCTGCTAATTCTCTTAAATTAGAATTGGCTGTAAAAATGGCCTTGGGGCACACATTGTAAATTGAGTTGAAACCATGCAGTTGGAGGGAACAAAAAATTGCCTTTCTTTAGGGAGAGGAGACATTACATATTCACACTTCAAGCATGCGTACCGTTGCCAACTAATCCTTATTCCACAAGGCTAATTTCGAAATAGCATTTATATGGCATGGCTTGCTAGGGAGGGCACTGATGAATCAGTTAGCTGCCCTTTATAATAAACCCTGCACAACTGCTTCCTGTGTTGCTCTTTTCTACTGCCTTGCCTTCCAGTCATCTCTGTGCCACATGCTCCTTACTCAAAGGGCACCTGTTGAATAACCGTGCGGCAGGGGCGATAAATAAGGGGAAGCACAAATACACGGTGCAGTTCAAGCTACTACTTTTCTATGGTCTCGTTACAGGAATATGGCCATTCTGCTGAATGGCTGTGCTGATGTTTGATGAGGAACAGTAAGCCTGTAATTCACTCGTATGGCTGTGCAACTGCTTCCTGCTAAGTGGGAAAGCCTGGACGAAGGCTGTTAGCCCTAATACTGCTGCAGCTCAAAGCAGTCCTTTGCACCACAGGCATCGCAGATGCCGTTGGTTAAATGCACTGTACAACGCAGCATTTGCTTAAATATTGCTGCCCAGTAACAGTTGGGAAGTCCATAAATTGAAGAAGAAATATGTTTGCAGCCAGCTGCTGTAAGAATAGGTTCTGATTGGTCGGAAATGCTGCGTTGATTTGGAAACCTACCGATGGAGCAAGCTATATTAAAATTGCACTGCATTAGCAAAGATACCTACCCAACGTGCTGGTTGTTCTGCTGGGTCAGAATGCTGGCCTGTCCCTGTCATAAGGACTCTTCAGCTCACTATCTCACCCCAGATGACTTTGTTTGATAAAGAGGCAGAAGCTACAAAGATAGTTCAATCTCCAGAAATTTGTCTCTTGGGTAGAAGGCAGAGGGGGTTTCAAATTAGTGAAAGAAAGGCAGGGAGACGGGCATTACTGTCCATTTGGCAGCTAGAGGGTCACCATCCTTGGGTAGACCAAAGGTCCATCTAGTCCACTCTCTTTATTCAGAGGCCAACAACTGGGCTGGAGAGTAGTAAGAGAAGAAACAGCAATGATGCTTCCCTCAAATATACTTCCAGCCTCCAACAGTTTGCAGATGTCGTGCTTTCTGAGGTAGAGAGTGCCTAATAAACAGACTCTTATCTCTAAAAGAGCCACAGCAAATTTTGTTTCTTGCATTATGGCTAGGTCAGAGAAGATTATTAAGGGCTAGAGAGGTCAAATGAAGGGACTGCATAGGTTCAAGGCAATGGCTGTGACAGGGAGAGTTTACAAGGGGGTGTAGTAGACAGGAAACATAAGAACATGGGATAGATTAGGGGATACTGTATGAAAAGGTGTCATAGAATAAGAGAAAGAGTTCTGCCTCACCAGACTTGAAAAGGATCATATTTGAGACATTTCAAACAGTATCTTCATCACGTACAGTAATTACCTTAACCATGGATATGTTCAGCAGTGACTAATCATAAAGATGAACTATGATGTATCTCAATGGGACTTAAAGAAAGATGGATGAGGAATTTTATTCTCATTTAGGAATGTGGTAATTTGGAACTGAAGTAAATTTATCAAGGTTCCAAATCGTGTTAGGAGCAGTAAATATCCCACTGCAGTTAAAAACAGATACGGAACTATTTGAAATCATGAAAGAAAGGAGCGAGTGCTTTCTAAACATTGTGCAGCAAATGATAATAGATTTTAAATAATATGAACTCTGGGCTGAGCCTCAGAAAAATGGATAATGCTGTTGCCTGTGCTTAAGTGTATACACATTGAGAAAGGGTTGTTTGTTGCTCAGCTTTATATATTTCCCCATTAACAAATTATTTTCTAAAGTCTATGAAAACATTCATTTGTTTCAGGAGGCGGTGTTGCTTTACCTGAAGCTTTACTTCAGTTTGTTAGGTCATTAGCTTTTACAGAACTGAGATGTTGGTGGAAAAAATGCAATGAGCGCTGATTTCAGAACAAAGCATCAAATCCTCCTAGGTCCTTAGCAGGATGACAGAGGAAATAAAGAAATACGCTCAACGTCAAGAATGGTTTAAGTGTATTGGGTTCACTAAGATGTTGCAAAGAAATTAAAAAAAAGAAAAAATGGAGAGGAAGTGGTTCTGTATCCAAATTTGAAAAAGGCAGCCAAACTGATGTTTATCAAAGCTTTTTATTTATTTATTTATTTATTTTGGCAGTTTGAGGAGTCCTATCTTTGATCCTTCTCTAGAATTAATACCCAAGTAGAATTAATAAGGTTCTGAGAAATACAAAATTCACAGCAGATCCAATAACTTCCAGCAAATGAAAAGTAGAATACCAGCAAATAATAATAATAAAAAAGACATGAGATTATGACTAGCATGCAAGCATAAATTTTACAAAAACACATGGTTGCGTTGGATATAATTAAACAATTTTAATAACTTCAATAAAGTTATTAAGCCATGGCAATTTTCCATTTGCAGTTCAAAAAAACCCCTACAGAGTAGAATCTCAATCCCTCTTAACATCACAGGAGAGGGCAGAAAGGTTTACCATTTCCTATGTTTCTTTTATAATGTCTTTGCAGAAACTGTTGTGAAATTCTCAGGATTAGGTGAAATGACACGTCCTGCACAGATGTCTTTGATATGTAGATGACCTTACTGCTACTGAGACAGACAGGAAGTATTGTACAATAGAAAGTTGAAGGAAGTGACAGGAAAGACAGAATTTAAGATCAGTTTTAAGATAACAAAGGTGAAACTAATGATTCCTAGACTTTTTATTTGGAAAGGAATGGAGTTGTAGTCTAATGCTGAGCATGACTTAAGTTTTCAAATTACAAAACCATCCTCTAATTTTCCTGGGATGTGAGACCAGTGTACTTACATGGAAAGGGCCCATAGATGTCCTGGGAAATAAAGAGGCAAATTTTGGGTTGCTGAGGTTGAGCAGTGTGTGAAGAAGATCTAATAAGAGACTGCAGGAGTTTGGCGAGATGGTAAAAAGATAGATGCAGCTATGTCCTAACATTTTCAGTAGGCACAGTGTGATCAAGATTAAGTCAGACACGGTAGCTAAACAACCCTTGGTAGACCATTTTACTTCTTGGATGACTAAACATATAAAGGAGGCATCATTCACCAAAGATCTAAGATTTAATAACCTTCGCTGGCTTTCAAGCAACAATGTGAAATGAGCAATGCATTTCAGCAGCTTCCCTTTCTCTGTTGGGTTCAGTTTTAGCCTATTAATTCCCAGTGGTTGCAGGAATGTTGGAAGGTCTTGAGGGCATCACAGTGCCTCAAGCCAGTCTTGGTATCTGTTGAGCTTAATGCAAGAATGAAAATGACCATGCTACCCTCCGTTCAATGCTAGTGGCTAACAGCTAAGCAAGGGGGGCTGGAGTGTGTTGTGTAACATGGAGATTACCTGACACTGCCTGGTTGTGCCTCTTTGTGCTTGGTGTTGCCTGAGGTGTTTTGAGCCTTTTTTTTTAAGGCTTTTATCCTCAAGAAGGAGATTAGTGACATTAAAAGGTTTGGGCTGAACTCAAGGCTGTTTTTGAAGAGAAGGGCCATGCCAGTCTTATCTTCGTGCTGTGGCTAACTTTGAGAAAGCTGGATATACAAAAGTTGATTTCCTACCATTCCGAAGACCTACTTCAGTTTTAGAAAGCAGCCAGAGAAATTGCATGCAAAAAGCTATGCTGAGGAAACACGGATCCCTGACTTAGAAAGAACTCTAAAAATGAGGAAGCTCGGAATTACAGTTCCCGAAGCAGCTGAAATTGTATTCTCTTGTATCTGTTCTTAACAATAGAACCTTTCAATATATGATCATACGATACAGGTAAGATTGTCAAACTCTCCATCATTTACTATGGAACATTGTTCATACTTGAGCAAAGCTTTCATAACAAACAGAGAATGAACTCTTTCCTCCTCTTTGGCTGAATAAATTAAGGTAACAAGGCAGAATTACCCCTCACATTTTGCAGCATACAATATTAAAATAAATTTTATTTTTACCCCACTGAGATGAACACTCATGAAAAGACCATCAAGATCAACATACTTGTCTTCCCTGGTGTAGGCACCGGGTGAATGCTTTTTTCCTCCTTTCTGCCTCGAGCTGAAGGAGACCTTTCCACCTCCATTGAGTACTGTATCTCCTGTGCTATTTCCTGAGTGGGCACAAAAATCCCTGCTCACTTGACTGCAGGTCCTTGTCACCTCCTTTTCTCCTTCCCACTGCCTTCTTCAGGCTTACGTTTCCCTTTCTCAGGCCTCTGCTCATGTCGAGTTGTGCCTCACCTACCGTAAGGAGGGTGCTGGCAGTTCTGGATGGCAGCTTACACCAGGAGGGTGGGAAAAGCTGGGTGAACGGTGAGTGCAGGTTGTAGGGCAAAGGGGTGAAGCAGGAGTGAAACGGGACTAGCTCCTCTAGCAAGTCGCAGTTCTAGGCATGCGTGGTGCCACTGATGTTGTATAACACAGCTCTGTCAGGTAGTGAGGGGGACTGTGTAGCTGCCTGGAGAGATGAAGCTGCCTCCCTCCAGAAACCTTCTGTTTCTCCTTGCCACCAGAATCACTTGGGGAAGGAGCTAATCCCCCAGATTTACGCAGTCAGAAAATTCGCTGTTATGCTTGGAGCTGCTTCTAAACCTCCAGAAAAACCTGCTCCAGAAACACAGCTCTGTATCCTGTGGAGCTGAGCTAAAACAGGGCCTTTCCCTGTGACGCGGTTTCCATCCACGGGGCAGCAGGTTTGGATTCCCGCCTGCACAGTCCTGGCCTCTTAATAAATTTCCATCTGTGTTTCCTGCCCTCTGGGGTGAATTCTTTTGGCTAACAGTGGGGTCTTGGAAAGCAAATAATAATTGCTATAGCAGGGCACTACTGTGAAGGCTGGGCACAACGTAACTGTGAGCGTAGGAGAACTCTTTTTTTTCATGTGGCCACACACCGAAGCAGAGCTCTGATGCCACTGGAGTGAGGTGATGAGGATGCTGAGCTGTGGGAATCTTAACTGTGAATTTCCATTCTCCAATGCGGATCATTTTATTGACCAAACTGAGCACACTCTCCCCTGTAAGACCATTGCAGTATCCGCAATGCAAACCTGCAATTAATATAGGTCTGATGCTGGATTGCATCAAAAATCCTGTGGGTCTACCTGCCAGGTCTAGCAGGACTCTGCTCAAAGGGAACAGTAATAAAATTTGGCTATGGTGTGACCAAACTACAGACCAATTGTCTGTGCAAGTGCTTTGCATTTTGGACCGGCGAGCTCTTCCACTGTAGTTGGATACAGTGAGGTTTGTGTTGTGGATCTTGCTGCAAGGGAACAAACCCCAGCATATGCCATGCCTGCTGGATAAACTGAGGGACATGGACTTTCCTCTTTCCATCTTGTGTCCGACCTAAATGAAGTCAAGGCAAGGGGAGCTGCTTTTTGGACCCTTAAAGTGGGTGTTAAAAATGCTTCAGTCTTTATTTCCAACAGAGCCGCAGTTATTTTACTCATGTGGATGTTTACAGTCTCCCTGCCCATTTCATTCCGAATTTTCGCTGTTCTACCTCCCCCGTGTACAGCTCTGGACAAGTGGAAGTGTCCTGTCAGTTTGCTTCACCACCTCACACTCACACAATGCAAACACACCCCTACAAACCCTCTCCATGTTTTGTGGACCCTGCTGCTGTGATCCTGGTTGGTGCACGGCCTGGTGACCTTATATATGCCTGTGATAGAAGCTTGGCCACAATGAGAAATTCTTAATGCCATTTCCTAAAGGTCTGAAGGCCAGGGCAGATCTGATTTGCTGGATGTTCTTCGTTCCTGGAAACATCACCCACAGTAGCCACTGCAGTGTCATGTAAGAGCATGCATGTAATGGCTTCTTTAGCCTTTCTTTACCCCTTTTCCCGTCTGCATCAGGGGTACTCCATGTACTTCCCTGCATGCAGACTGGTTCTGCTCAATTGTTTAGCTAGAGAGAAGCAAGAATGTGATCAGATGCAGGGACAGGAAGGAAGGAGGATGAACCTGTCCCTGCCACCCACCTTCCTAGTGCTGGAGCAGCCAGGTCATCATCCCCACTCTGGCTTGAAGGAGGGGGGTTGCAGGCAGGTGTGGAGCCAAGGCAGATGTTCCAAAGAAGGCTCAGGAAATTGTGACACACTATGACACTGTCGTGTCATCATGCTGATATCACCGAGCAGCTCCCACATTCAGCAGTGGGGTGTTAAAGGAATGGCAATGTATCAGTGAAGAAGCCAGGAGAGTGAAACAGCGCTGGGATGGACTTCTCTGCTCTTTTCATGCTCTGAAGAGAGCAGGACTCGCACCTCAGCATCTGTCTCTGTCCTCATCCCATCACACCCATCGCTGTAAGGTGACCAGCCCAGATGCTGACTGCAGGTTAGCGCTGGCACTGCAGGATTTAGAGTAAATGATGGGGGCAGCCTGAAAAGCAGGGTAGGGTGGGCCACACCGAGCTCCCGGGCACAACTGATTCTCATCCAAAGCTTGCTTTGTTGGATCTGTGCTACAGCAGGAGGGACTGCTGTGTAGACCCAGCAGCAGAGATTGAAGGGTCCCTGGAGAAGAAGGAGGTGGCTTCCTGGGTCATCCTGCCTCGTATTTGGTCTGCCTTGTAAAGTATCACATTCCCCCATGGCAGACTATTGCTACGCTGAGGATAATAGCTGATAGGCTGACCGCTCTCGGTGATGACATTTTTCTTTTTGACAGACAAACAGATGAGGTTTCATTTTATGGAAGAGTTATGGTTTCAGCACTCAGCCATGCTGGGATTTAACTGTTGTGTTTGTATTTTTGATGAGTCTGAAGCTCAACAATAATTAACCGCGCCCTTGTGGTTATAAAGACCATTGTTTGTGCATGTTAAAATCTTTCTACCCTTGCTCGCACCCAGATATTCCAGTCAGTGTATGCCACACGAGTTAGAGAAAACACGTCTTTTCTAAGAATGACAAAAACAGGGAAATTATTGAGGCCATTTCTTATTATGTTCCCTATTGTAAAGTCAGGTGTCTTCGGTGCTGCGAGCCCAGCTGTGCAGGCATGGGAAGAAAAGACGAAATCACTGGGAATAAATGCAGAGCATCTGTGCATATTTCTTTGGCTAACACGTTAGCAACAGGTGTTAGTAACGTCCTGTGTGTTCATTGTGGTGCAGGATGAGCAACCAATCAGTCATGAAACTGAATGAAATATTTCTGTACTGTCATTTTCTGAAGCAGAAAAGCCTTCCAGAGAAGGCTTCAGACCTCAGAAGACGCAGTGCCACGCTGCCATTGTGACTGCTGAAAAGCATGGGCTTAAAGCCGCTTATTACAACCTGTTGCACACAGTCTTAGGTCAACATAAACTAGGCTCTCCTTCCTTATTATTAATAATTCAGGATTAACTCAAATCCAAAAATTGGCCTGAGTAATCCTTGTGCTGAAGACTGTACTCCCCCAAGGAGACTGTGGTATCATAGAACAGTTTATAAATATATCTAAATATAAATATAATATAATGAATATGTCATAAATCCATATAAATCAGGCTACAACAGGAGTTTGGTCACAGTGTTACCCTGCACTATTTTGTGTCAATAAGACACAGATGACTGAAAGTGAGCCCAAACGAGACCAGAGTTGGATAGCTACTGAGGATACTAAAAATGCAAGTGGGCCAGCAGTGGGATTTTCAGGAATGCCTATTCAAATGAGGATCCTAAAAAATCTTTATGAAATTGGCTTTTTTCCCTCCAGCATGAAATTTGGCTAACAAAAGGCGAGGCTACCACTATATGTGGAACATATGAATAAGGAGAAAATCCAGTCTATCTCCCAATGAAAGCAAATCCCTCACTTCAGTGCTGTTTTTACTGAGGCTTTAAATATCCCTAGTAGCGGGACTTTCACAGTACTTCTCTGGAGAAGACGCCTCTTCAGCTTAGCTTGCTTACCACTGGGACAGCTCTTAGAGGCAAACTATCTTCTTTTTTCTTGGTTTTATTTAAGTTCATCTGGCCAGGGGGGTTGGCCTGATTGCAGTCACAGAAGCTGGTTCAAATTAACTGGTTCTCCAAACTAAAAGTGATTATCAGCTCTTCCTCTTGCCCCTAAATTAGCAGCTGAGCCAAAGATGCTTTTTCCTTGCACCAGTAGGGACCTTGAGCTGCTGGTGTAACTTCAGGCACTGCTAAAACTTGTAGCAGAAGTGAGCAGGGAAAAAGCAGTGCTTTGTGTCTCTCAGTTCACCACCCTGTGTTGTAACAACCACCAATGTGTCTCATTGCTTTGAAATGTTCTGGACCCTTTTAAATTGAAAACATGGCTTTGAATTAAAGGAGTCATCTTAATAATTACTTTATGTGCACCAAACCCTCCTTCGCAGAGAAGGAAAATGCAGCACACACCAAGCAGTGGGCTATGTATTACTCCAAGTAATTCCTTCCCTTTCTTGAGGCTTGCAGCTTTAGAAAATATCACGCTCCTTCACCTCCTTAGCTGTCATTTAGTCAAGTCTCACAGATGAATCTTTTAAAATCTAGGCGCATTGTTCACCCCCTCCTGCCAGACCCCTTCCCCAGCACCCCATTCACGTTGTTCTTTGGCCTGCTCTTCCTTTTGTTTGTGTACATTCAAAAGCCAAGGTCAGAGGGGCCTTCCAGGGCATGTCTACACTGCTCAGAGCAGCGTTATACAGAAACTCTGAAGGAGAGCTGAATGAGCCAGCGTTGGCAGCATAGTGAAGAGACAAAAGTGTCAGCTGGATGAAAGCATCCTATCTTGACTTGGTGACATCAAGAAATGGGGATTCACGTCTCTTTCCCTTGAGTTTTGCTTCTGCTTCTCATTAGTACCTTGGCTGAAGTGTCTGCCTCTAATTTCTTACTCAAATGCCTCATTCCCTTCAGCCTCTCTTTCACTGCTGCACACTCATCCTTTCTTCCTTGAGTGTTGCTATCAGATAGTTTACCCTACAGGCTGACGTGATGGCATAGCCAAGATGACAGGACCAAGGGATATTGGGATGTAATTGTCAAAACCATATA
Organism: Anas platyrhynchos; assembly: GCF_047663525.1. Classification (NCBI taxonomy): domain Eukaryota; kingdom Metazoa; phylum Chordata; class Aves; order Anseriformes; family Anatidae; genus Anas; species Anas platyrhynchos. The sequence goes on along the minus strand of NC_092587.1, from coordinate 86,900,158 downwards.
ATTGGCTAAAGAATCTAAAGTCCAACTTTTAAAGGTACTTAAAGGGTCCTGATTTGAAAGAAAAGGGGTGTCAGGAACTGAAGTACCCTGGAAACTCAGTTCTCAGCATATCTCTCTTTTACTTGAGCAGATTAATTCAGAGGGAACTCAGGAGTGACTCTGCAGTGGGCTGGCTGCCCACCACCCCTCCACATGCACGGGGAACCCACTGAGGGGTTTTGGCTTATGTGACAAAAGTGGTTTGCAGTAAGCTAGAGCACAGAGTGCCCGTGGGGCTGGGCATGAAGAGAGGTGGCTCTGACTCTGGATCTGACTCAAGGTGGTGAGAAACCACCCCAGGTGTGTAGAGGAAGGGGGCTGCCCCCAGCCGGCTGTACCAGCACAGCCATTCTGCTGCCAGCCTGCTCCCTCCCTGGGTGGGTGTCTGGGAAAGGGGGGGGCAGGCAGGCTTTCCTCGCTAGGGCTCCCTACAGCAGGGAGGTTCCCTAAAAAGGCCTCCTCAGTGGGAAGAACATGAGCTTCTCAAACACTCCTGAGGCGTGATTCATCTGACCTAGTTTAGGCTCCTGCTATAGGATGATCTGAATCACACCCGAGAAGTTCCCATTCTTCTTCACTACCACCAAAGGGAGCCCAGGGTGACGCTCTCAGATAGAGCCACGCACGCCTGGCCAGATGAATCCCATCTCCCAGGGGCACACGGAGCACTCATGTGGGTTAGCAAGCGCACACAAGCTCACGACACGCTGACTTCGTTCTGGCGGTGAGCCCCCAGCAACTCCCAAAGCTGGGGCAGAGCCTCATAAATCCCATGGGCATATTCCAAAATGTCACTGCGCCGCTTCTCAGAGCATTGGCATGGTGTCACCAGCAGTGGTGTGTGCCACCTTCCTCCAACCTGATGCCCATTGCTTTCTGCAGATCCACTTACCTGTCTTTTTTTTTTTTTTTTAATGATTGCATAGTTGGCGTTCTTTCTCTCTGCATGCATTTTCTGAAGCTGAATCTAATTTTCGTTACTTAATCCTGTGGTCTTCTTCGGTGTCAGCTGGTGTTTGCAACTCTTCCCAGTTTAGTATCATCTCTGAATCTCATTACCATGCCATTATTTCCCTTTTCTACACTGCAAAACCAGAGCCAACATTTATACCTGCTTAACCCCGAAAGGCGCTTCCCTTAAACTACACACGGATGTAGATAGCTAGGTAGATTCTCTTTGAAATGCTGTTTACTTTCCTTAAAAAAAAAAAAAAATATAGGGTGCTGGGAACTGCAGTGATGTCATAGCAACTGAATATGATTATGGAGGAGCCTGTGCTGAGGGGTATTCCAGAAGCTGTATCTATATATGCATTTATCTGTGGAAGGGTGCGTGTCAATATTTGTGTTAACAATGGATTCGGATATACTTAATAATAACCCAAGACAATTTTTTTTTTCTTCTCTTTTGTGAGCAGGTTAACATTAAGAATAAATTAGAAGCAACTCCAGGGCGTAGCAGAGAAGTTGATGTAGTGACATTAGTACTATGAAAGAGAACAGCATCCGGCTGTGCCTCCCAGACACAGCAAATAAAATAAGCTAAATTTGAATTTTGGTAGATGAAATCCTGAAAATCCAGCAGCCTTTTTATATTTTTAACATGCTCGACAATCTCATGCTTCGGTTTAGACGTCGTCTGGAATATCTTTTTATTTATTTTTTTTTTCCGTGATGACAGATATAGCGATCCTGCTCACATACATTTGGAGAAAACACCGTGCTATAACTTCCAAGATGTGTGCTTGGGGGTGTGCGCGTGCATTAATGCTCACTCAGACCCCGGCATCGCCATGATCTCCTGTGCATGCAGATCCATATATTTTTGTTCCCACACGTGCACAGGGGCGGGCTGCGTGTGTGAACGTGCACATCTCCCTTATAATAACTCGGAGAAATTTGCAGGCTGGGATCAATAGGCGCAGGAATTACTTAGGCAGGGAAATTGAGAGGGGGAATAGAGGAAGGGGAAGGGACCATGGCTGTAGCTTTTGGTGCTCTTCTGAAGCACGGATCTGTAGCAGCAGCATCATTTTCTGCACCTGGACAGAGTCCACGGGATGGACTTGGGGGACGGGGGAGAAAGTTGTGCTGCAGGACTCGGCCCCGCGGGGTTTGTGCCTGCACATAGGAAGGAGGCAGCGCGTGCATATATGTTGGCGAGTGTGCCGGCGAGGGGGAGGGGGGGGCTTTTAACAGCCATTTTACCATATTTTCTGACTCCCCTTTAGCTCCCACCTACGGCACGTCACCTGGGCATGAAGCACACTGCATGCGGCGGCGAGGACCCCGCTCCCTCTTCTCCCCTCCGCGCCCACCCCATTTCTCCCCCATATAAACCCCACTCCCACCCACCCGCTGCCTCCCCGCCGCAGTGTCCCCCTCTGTACAGTGGGGAAGGCGTTGGGTAATTGGGTCCAGATTGGAGATGTTAATAATTCATGAGGCTGGCAAAGGGACTTTGGGGGGGGGGGGGGAAGGAGCAGGCTGGGCTGGGGGTGGGGTGGGGTGGGTTGGGGTGGGGAAGGTGACGAGCTGGGGGGACAATTCTGGGCAGGGTAGGGATAGCGGGAGGGAGGCAGGGAGAGGCGGCGTGTGCATGTGTGGACCTTAGAGCCGCTGCTAACTGCCCTGGTGTGTGTGTGTGTGCGTGTGCGTGTGCGTGTGCGAGAGAGGGAGAGAGAGAGAGAGAGAGAGAGAGGGAGGGAGGGAGGGAGGGAGGGAGTGGAGAGGGTGGGGGGGAGAGATAAGAGAGAGAAGAGGAAAAGGAGAGAGGAGAAGGAAGGAAGAAGAAGGAAGGAAGGGGACAATACGATCATGCTGTGCTGTATGAGAAGAACAAAACAGGTAGAGCTGAAGATTTTTACGTTTCTTTCTGCTAAGAAATCGCCCAGGCTCTCGGGGGGTCCGTGGGGTGCGTGTCTGCCTTGCGTGTGTGAGGGGCTGGGGTAGGGGCAGGGGCAGGGGCAGGGGGGAGGAAATTTCAGCTGCTTTCAGCAGATGTCTCTTTTGCAATTCTTTAGCATCTTGCGACTGAAGGCTCTTTTCACACCCTTCAGCGCGACTGCTTTGCCTTTCCGGGGCTGGCGATGTGGGGAAAGGGGGGTGGCCTACGTCCACATTTGGGGAGCTACCAGGATCCCCCCTCTATTCTTCTTCTTCTTTTAATTGTCAGCAGATGCATTGCCTAGGGTTTTCGGTCCGTGGATCGGAGGGTGTGGATGGGGGGTGGGGGGGCTGGCAGGAAACGTGATGATATCTGCCTCTACCTTGGAGATAAAGGAAGCAATTCTTCGTCTTAAGCCGAAAAAGAAAGGATGCCCGGTGAGCCTTGATCCCCGGTCAGAACGCTCCCTATTGCTCACGGCTCCGATGAATGGGGGATGCTTTATGTGCATGTGCTGCGAGGTGGCTCGGAGGACAGGTGCATTCATATTTTTTTTTGTGTGTGTTACAACAAGCCGAGCAGGACTTAACCTGAAGCCTTTTTTTTTTTTTTTTTTTTTTTTTTTTTTTTTTTTTTTTTAAAAAAAAACCCTCCGGTATAAGGAAAAGTGTAATTAATTAATAACAAAAGCATGAGCCCGGGGAGGGGAGAGTCACCCTCTTTGCAATACCCTCCATAGTACAACCAGTTAGCCAAATGCACCAGCTGGGAGAGAGACAGAGGACCACGCCTCTGTCAGCTCCCAACTCGGCTGGGATGAGGGAGGCTCGCGGTGTGAACCTGTTGGAAACCAGCTCATTCTCTTTACTGGTACCACCTGGCTTTTCCCGTAACCAAACGGGGACGCTAAGAAGATTTGGGTGGCGGCTAGTTTTCAGTGACAACATTTTCGTGACCAAAATGACAAGGAAATTTAATAATAATAATAATAATAAAAAGCTACATCATTTATCCCCCTCCCACCCCCCGGCTCTTCCCCTTTTTATTTCATGTGAAAGTCTAAACCTGCTCCTGCTCGAAAGAGCCCATTTTGGCTGAGCTCCTTGGACTTCCTCGGGAGGATCTGGGATTTATTCAGTCAGAACTTGGAGGCAGGAGCTGGCCCTGGGGATCTTCATAAGACATTTTGGAAACTTCCCCTAATTATGAATCTGTAGGTAACGACAAAGAGCTTTGGTTCTGGGAGCAGAGCTCAACTCAGTGTGAGGTGTGGAACCACAGCGGTTACTTTCTATATGCATGCATTTCTGTGTCTCTTACAGTAGAGCACTGCAGCACTGGGGAGCAATAGCCGAGCACACTGAATGTAATTAACTCTGGTTACTACAGAGCGTTTAGAGAAAATCCAGGTTAAGGTGTGTTTCTGAATGGAGATCCGTGCATTATCAAACGAAGGAGCGATTTTATAGAATAATGGGGAGGGGCAGGCAAGCAGGATGGAAAGGGACCCTGCGTCATCCCGTGTTTTTCCCCATGCAGGTTTCAAATGCTCCACAATTAACCATACGTTCACTAAAATCTGGAGGAAGGGAGGGAGGTGGTGGTGGCTGGGGGGGAAACCACGTTGCAGCCAGCCAGCAGAGCATGTTCAGCCGGCAAATACGGGATGAAAAGAGCAGAGGAGGCAAAGGCAGGCAGACAGAGAGGCAGAGTGACAGAGCAGTGGGCGGAGGTGCACAGCAAATTTTGAAATAAAGTAGGTAGCTCTGGGATTCTTCAGAGTCAGAAGACAGCTACTGGGGGAGAGGGGGGTAATTTTGCCCATACCGCCACAGGCTGGGCATTAATTTCCCGATTAATTTCCCGATGTGCCTGCTCTTTACATCTCGCTGCCTCCACTCCTATCGCTCTGTATTCGAACACGCCTGGCAATGCGTGGCATGCAGGTATCCTGCTCACACGGAGTGCTCTCGCCGCACACTGTACATTAATCCACCGCATGGTACACACCCCTTTGCGCGTGCATGTGCGGCACGCATCCTCACTCTCCGGCCGCTCGCCTCTGTACTACACATATATGCAGAAGCACACAGGCACTCGTTCGCACATGCTTTCTCATCCCCATGCAGCCATACATCCTGAATGTGCAGATTCTGTGAACGTTTCTGGGCTCAGAGCCCAGCTCCTGCTCCTATACCTGAACACACACCAAAATTGCCAAACTGGCGATACAGCAGCTCGGTCAGCAATGTGCTGATACATCAGGGGAAGCTTTAATTTGAAGGAGAAAAAGATCTCAGTTTTCAGCTTGTGCTCTTCCTGTGTCCCCACCCAGACCTTTCACAGAAGGAAAAAATAAAAAAAAAAAAGGAATAGGTGCTTCATGACAGACAGGAGCTTCCTTCCCGAAATAAAGACAGCTCTCCTCAAATTATTTTTTGGGGGAAGCCCTCGGCGTCCCGCCTTTCTGGCAGTGAAAGAGCAGGATGCTGAAATTACAGGCTTGGGCGTGGAAGAAAGCTTTTCACATCCATGTCTAGGTGTGCCTGTATGTGACTGCCCTCCCACCCCTCGCAGACAGATACGTTCACACGCTTCTACCTTGCGGGTTATTCTTTCTAGTGGGTGCAATGCCAGCGTGAGCAGCGAAGTATCTGGCTGGCTGTGCCCACCCATGAGAGATGTAGATCGCTCGGTGTTGTCATTTCTGCCCGCAGCCGATGGCACCTCTGAATCCGTGCCCACAAAAGATTCAGCTAAAAGGAGGCATACCCGAAAAGGCGATTTCTGAAAATCTGAGGTAAACCTTTGCTGCCAGGAAGGAGGTGCAGCCGGGGATGCGCAGAGCTGGGCGCTTAGATAGGTGGCTAGGAACGCGGGCGTCGCACGCACCGCACCGCATCCTCGAACAGATGGGCGTTACGGGGGTATGTGCTCAGCACCGGCTCGCATGAGTGATTAAACAATAACCCGCAAGCAGGTTTCCCACTTGTGGGTGCGATGAGGCTCATTCATCACCCGCCGTATCCGACGGCTTCCCTCCCGCTCTGCGTCCTCTGCTCCTCGCCCCAGCGCTGGCGAGCCGGCGGCTGCAAAGGTTTAAACCTGCCACACCCAGCGAGGAGAAGGAGGGAGGGGGGGAGAGGCAGTCTGCATTGCTTTCCCCTTCCACGCGAGCAGCATGAATAAACAGGGCTGTACCTCTAAAAGATGCGGCTTAATGCAATCGGAGAAGGAGGAGGCATTAGGGAAGTGTTTTCAGCGATCGCAGCCAGCCGGCGAGGTGTCTTGTCGCTCCAGGAACTGCAGAGGTGTGCGGGAGGGAGGAAATGGCGAAAAAGGGAGAGAGGGGGGAAGATGCACGCGGAGTTCAGGTTCTGTTGCCTCAGGATATTAAAATATCTCCGACCTCATTTAGAATAACTCCATTATGCCGCGATGTGTGGATGCCTCTACACTTGCAAGGCATGGTCTTGCCTTTAAACACCGCCATGGAGGGAGGAAAACGGGCATTTTAAGGGAAAGGTGGCCATCCACGCCCCTCCTCCCTCCACTTGCCAGCGTGGTGTAAATCACCACAGACCATTGACTTCAGGGCAGAGGCACTTCATCTGCACCTGGGGAGAGCCTAGCGGCTGCCTCTGCCTTTCTGAGAGATGCTGGGAGGTTTCTGCGCTTCTTTCGGTAAACAATTGCTGCATGGGAGTTTAATTACTTCAGGTCCTTACTCTTTCTCTTCCTGGGGCAATACCGCTGGGATTTCTCCTGAGAAGAGCGTCTCCAGAGAAACACCCCATCGCCCTGTCCTCCTCCGCTGCCTCTGCCGACGATTAGGGGCATTGATTTCTCCTGGATCGCGTAATGTAGCTGTGCTTAATGGCACAGGCAAGCCCCTTCCTCGGGAACTAATTGCAGGCAGAGTTTCCAGGGGGAGAAGGGCAGTGGTAATGCTTGGTAGGAAAGAAACCAGTCTGTTGATCCAAATTGCCACGTGCTCCTGAACAGGAGCCCCAGCTGAAAGCAGTCGGTACCCACAGCTGCACCCAGGCATCCCCGCTGAGCAGGCCTGTGCAGGGCTGGGTACACGTGTGTAGCCTGAGACACCGACACGTGTCGTCTGAGGGCTTGTCCTGCCTGATGCTGAGAGGATCTGAGTTATCTCACGGCTGCTCCTGCCTCAGGATGAGGAAATGTGCCCCTGGCTGCCCTGCCACACCGAGAGGGTGGGCATCGCTTGGGCCTCTCGTGTCGTGTGTTAAGCAGAGTAGTATCTGCCTTGCAGTCACGAGTTATGTGGAGCCTGGGCACTGCCCCAAGCTCAGGCTGAGTCTGAATCCAGTGCTTGTGCTGTGGTGGGTGAGGCCTTCTCCTGCAGAAGGGTCACTCCGGCTGGGAGCCCTCCTCCAGTCGTGGGGCTTTCTCTGACGAGAAGACAAAAGCGCAGATAGGCTTCACCTCGGGTCTGCTCTCACTTCAGGCCTGCTGTCACGGACTCTGCAATGCCATTCCAGGATCTAGGAGCTGCCCCATGCAGACATTGCTCTTCCCCCTCCCCATTTCCCAGAGACACCATGTGGAGGGAGAATTCCCTGCTGTCCAGAGCTGCCAAGTTGCAAAGCCTTCTTGTGCTAGTGGGAAGGTGGACTTGGCCCTCTGCCCACTGCAAGATAAAAGCAGGCTGATAGCCTTGCATGACGTAAATCAAGGGTGTGTGTACCTGCTCGGGTTCACTGGCCTCGTGCCTAGAGGCATGTGCTCCCCGGGACAGCTCTCTCCTGCTCCACGTGTGGAGGAAACAGAGCGTGTGTGGGACTTCTGGGATTTGGGGTGAGATAGCATGAAGCAAAAGAGCCTGCTTGGTTTTACATCGAGCGCACACAACCTGGGACCTCTGCATGCTGCCAGTGGTGCATTAGTGCTGGTGGTGCATTGCTGACTGCCATTTGCTCAATCCATGTGTTGCATCCTTCCCTTTGTATAACTCTCCTCTTGCCCCCTCCTCCTTCACGTGACTGCCCCTTTCTGTTGCTTCAGGCTTCCTCCCTACACAGGGAAAGCTTATTTTGGATTTGAGAATGAGTGCTAGCTCTGATGACAGATCCAGCCTAAAGCCATCTCAGTTTGGGAAACCTTTTAATGGCAGCTCGCTGTGTGCTTGTGCCCTTTGGAAGTCATTCTGCATTTCTCCTATTTGCTGTGAGGCTGGCAGGTGTCAGGGATGGATTTGGCAGCAGCCCACATCTGGCTGCACTTGAATTCAGAAGAACCAATGGCCAACTGTAAGGCAACAGCCACAGCCTGCTAGCTCTGTACAGGGAACTATGGGGCTGGTTAGGGGAGGTTGGCCATCCAGAAGGCTCAGTGGAAGATTTATTGGCCTTGATGGTGGAAATACCAGAATAGCAGAGCAGGTATCCTGGTGAAACATCTTTCAACAATTGAAGTCCAAAGTCAAAGGCTGAAATCCACCCGCATTCGTTTCATCTGTAATTCCAAGATCCTCCCGAGCACGCCAGGAGATGTCATGTAACCTCAGCGCTCTGATGGCCTCCTGTAGAGAAGGTGTTCATATATCCTTGGGGCTCTCTCTGTCACCTGCTGAGTGTGTTTGTAAAACTGCACAGCTTTTCACGGTTGCAAGCACCACAGGCTAGTAGTTAGTATATAGGAATGGGTTTGGGGAGAGCTGGTTTCTGTTCCTAGCAGTACTATTAACCTGTTTTCTGACTTGATGTAGGCATAGTTTTTCTGCTTGTCATGGCCCTCTCTGCAAGGTGTTTCTTTAATTTGGAAACTAAATAATTAGTGTGTGAAAAAAGGGATTCAGATGCCCTCAGGTGAAAGGTGATTTAAACAGGCAAAGCATTGCTTTATCCACCCTCAGTCACTCCCACAGGTCTGGGCTGTTCACTAGCCATTTGAGTTCCTCTGACACAAACCATTGATCTTCCCACACCCAGGTTTTATCACAATGAGCCAGAGCTTGACAATAGGGCTACAACTTTTCCCCTGCCCTTCACCAATGTGCCAGCTCCTCCCCACCATCACAGTGTACCAGCCTGTGTAGCCTACAATATGTGTGGGGTGGAGACAGTGTCATGAAAATACTCCTTTGCTTTGCATATAACAAAAGGAATTTGTGCTTTTAGTTACACTGATCCTGCTGTCTCCTCCTGTTATTCATTTTGTCTCTTCCCCCATCTGTTCTGCTCCTTGCCTCCTTCTTGCTCCCTTGACCATGCAGTCCTCCTGCTGTTTCTGCTCTCCTCCACCTGGGTACCAGCCCTCCATTAAGCTGTGCTTCCTGGGGACTCCTGCTGGCAGCATCAGCCACTGCCATCAGGGTCCTTTTCCCTTCACCCCTCCTGGCTCTGGTATAAGTGGGGAAGCTGGGAGGAGGAGAAAATGCACGGGTTCTTCCTTTGTGCTTCCACTTGGCCTTTGTAGCATCCCCAGATCTCTCTCCTCCACTTGGGCAGCTGTCACAGCTGCTGTAAATGAGCACAGAGGCAGCAACGTGGTGCATCCTCACCTCTCACACTGCTGTCAGTGTAGGTGAAAAGTTGCCCAGCCCCAGCAGACAGCTGGGGAGGGGCACGACTCCCATAGGAGCAATGCAAGCAACACAAGATAGTATCACCATTCCTGCTTTCTTGAGGGTTCATGCTTCCTCTGAGCTTGTCCCTCAGCTACTAATGCCCCTCTTGGGTGCCAGGGTGTGGTCCAGTTGTCTTGCTAACTCAAAAGGATGTGCTGAGCCTGGCTTCCTCCCACCAGGGCTGATTGGCTTTGATTCCTCGAAAGGGGAGCCAGGATGTACTTATCTTCTTTCAAATTATAATCAATAAATGTCAATCCCATTCATTACTCGTCTTACTTCTAAAGTTTCTTGAATTAATTCCAGTCATAATCATGGTATATATTTATAGAAAGCCAGGACATCTCACAATATTTAAACGTTATCTCTGTAGCAGGCATCTTTCTCTCAAGGCTGCTAATTTGTAGAGCTAATAGGCTCTGGAGGAATCTTATTCGTTTGGTGTAACTGTCCCTAAAATTTAAGGATACAGAGGAGTGTGTTTGGATCTAGACCCAGCTCTGAAGATAGTTTTATTCCACTCTTCTCATAATTGCCTAGGCGTGAGACTATAGTCTCAGGAACTTCTGTTTTTTATCAGTTGGGATGGTTTTTAATAATTAATGAAGTCCAGAAAAAATTAGGTTTGATTACTCTTATAGTTAAGACTTATCAATTGGCATCCATTTCTTTAGACTATTCAGTGGAGGCTAATCTATTTATTTTATCAGCAGTATCCAATGACCTTATAAATCTGCAAAGTTAAGTAGTCAAGGGTGGGGAGATTGCAGCAGCATGGTGCCCTGCTTTTCTCTTTTGTCTACCCACAGCTTTAGGAGCCAGTTATTCAGTGGTGGACCTACAGACAGTTTAATGAAAATTACCTAGGTTTGGAAAGGTAGAGCTAAAGAAAGAAGGATGATTTGTTGATTTGCTGAAGTAAATCTTGCAGGTATTTAGTTTCACGTTAAAGGGGGGTCCCCTCCTGCAAATCACCTGCTGAAAAAATGCTCCACTGTGCTTGCGGGGTGTGGTGTGGCTGGGAGGCTGTACTGGAACTCAGGGGAGTTCAACAATGGGGAACTGATGTAAAGGAGCTTTTAGAAGCTGGACCAAAAGCTTGCCCTCAGCAGGGACACTTCACTGTAGACTAGAGAGAGCTGCACTGAAATGGCACTTGTGTTCCTCAGAACCAGCGACAGCTTTCTTAGGTTAGGATTCCCTTCTTAGCTTATTGCACTGGTGTAGTCAGACTGGCAGCTTGCAAAGGCCTGGACTGAGTCAGAACCTGTCAGAATGGAGACTTTTCCTGATTAGAGACAAAAAACAGTATTTTTAACCCTTCCTGCTGTTTGCATTTCCAGTGGAAGACCCAGAGGAACATCAAGCCCTACGTAGAGTTTTGAGGACAGACACCCACAACAGCAAATTGATGTTTAATGTTGACAGAACCTTTAAAAATGCAATAAAAAAGCATGGCAAGGATGCAACCAATCCCACTTGAAGCACAGGATCTGCCAAAAGGCCCTTCCTTTGTGTCCAAAGGCCAGACAGAAATACCAGCTAGAAGAGATTCAATCCTGAGAAAAGGAAGAATGGAGCAAAAGGAAAAAAGATGTTCCCCCCAAATAACTGAAGAACTGAAGCTAACCAAAACCTTCATGAAGTAAACAGAATTTGGATCACTTCCAGAGGATAGTTAGAAAAGTTAATATGTGAATCAATACCTGACACTCCCTCTTATATGGTAAAACTATAGGCATGCAGGAAAAAGAACCTCCCATTGTGATGCCAGTGTACATGACTCTGTGGAAAACAAAAGAATTGACAAATCCATGAAAAAATAGCCCCAAAACCTTGTAAGATCTTTTAGCAAATCTTCCTTTAAAGTTAATTCTGTTTTACAGTTTTATTTTATTTTATTTTATTTCCCTTTAAGTCATATGATTCTACAAGACAGGAAAAGATACCATAACACAATGCCTTATCTTGTAGAATTTCATTAATTTTTAATTAGGGTGTGGTTGAAAAGAGGAGTCTGAAGTATATCACAGTTATTTTACCATTGTTCTGAACCCAGAAATAAGGGATTTATACTGTAGAGCTTTCTTCCTTTCTAACTGTGGAGGTACCTCAAGTCCCAGGATAATTACACATACACCTATAAAGTCCTCTAAACATTTAAAGACTGCTTACTGGCATTCTTAGATGATCCTTAGTTTTATAAAAATAATAATTAGCTGAATATCTACTTACCAGCTAAGCTACTTTGGGATCTACAAACCAAGTATTCTTGTGGTTGCTCTCCCTGGGCAGCCAAAATGGGTAAGTTTGTCAGGTGAAGTGTCCACACAGAACGTACTCAAGACGAAGGGAATGTGCTACCTTCCTGTCATCCAGAAACATTTTCGTTAAAATATTCACCCAGGAATGTGGTGAATGCACCTTTTCTCCCTCAGTAGATCTGAACTCCCAACTCCAAGGAGAATGTGCTATTGGGCTATAGAATATGCCAGGACCCATTTTTTTTGCAGTGTTTCCTGGGCACACTGATCTGTTTTGCACAAAAGAATCAAATATTAATATGGCCAGAGGAGAGGAGGGAAAGAAAGTCATCTTACCTTAGTGTTTATGATATTCATGGAGGGGAGGGAAGAGCTTTGCTTAAAACTTTACATCATGCATTGTCAGTAATGTCATGGTGCTTAATGGCCATTTTGCATGTCTCCAGCAACATGGGTCACTGCTAGTAGATGGCTGGAACCATTAACAGTGGCCACGAAGGAAGAAGATCAGGATCTAGAAAAGGGGTAGAACAAGCCAGGATATACTGATGTGGGATGGTTGTTTCAAATCTTACTAGTTTATTTACAAAGCTAATGGAAGCAACCTCTGAAGCATCAGGTATGAGAGCTTTGAAAACTCACGAGGGCTGGGTGAGGTGTCTGAAAGCTGAAATAAAAGCCAAGGATGAGATAAAAAAATAAATAAATTACAGACTACTCAGTTTAACTTCATTCCTGGGAGAAAAAAAAAAAAAAGTGGAAATAATCAAATAAAGAAGATGATTAGGAGCCAGCACAGATCTGTCAAGAATAGATCATGTCAAACTAATTTAGCTTTCTTCTATAACAAGCCTTGTGGATACAGGGGAAGTAGTTGTCATATCTTGTCATTTTGACATTATCTCACAAGCTTTTATCATAAGTGAAGCAAAGAAACATGGTCCAAAGTAAAACATTACAGCAGGGATGCAGAACTGGTGTAGCTAATCCCACTCAACGAGTAACTCTCACTGATTTCCTGTTGAAATAGAAGACTATTGAGCGGGTTGCCACAAGCTTGAGCTGTGGCCTGTTAGTGCATAATGTTTTCATTAAGTACATTATACTTTATATTTTAATTTCAGCCTGGATCACTGGCTAGAGGAAATGTTTTTTAAATGTGCAGATGGCATGAACCAGATATATGTTGGCAAAAATTACTGGAATTCAAGAAAATCTTGTCAAGACAAGGACCTAGTTTGAAAAGCATCGGAGGGAATCCAAGTTACTCTGCAGGGGAAGAATTAACAAATTGCACCCAGTTGCCCATGGGGGCCAACAGGACAACTATCTGTCCTTCAGGAGGGGAGACAGGATCTCTAGAGGACCACAAGTTCATCTTATGAGGTTGTGCAAATGGGAAAATAGGTTGTAAGACACATCTAACAAGCCTTCAGCTCTGCTCAGCACATGTAAGTCTCAGCTGAAATAACAGGCTTTGTCCTTCACTGCACTCTACGAAAAGTAAGGTCCATTGAGGAGGAGTGCAGACTGGGACAATGAGAATTGCTGGAGGTCAACAGAAGTGTAATCTGTAAAGAAAGATTGAAATAATTTGTGTTTTCTTAAAAGGAGTAGGGATGAGAGGACTCAGGATACTAGTCTTCACATACATAAATGACAAGTGCAAGAAAATGGGAATAATCTGCTCTTCATATCCAGAGTGGATAAAACAAGGAGTAATGGTCTTTAATGGGCTGTCAGAATGATTCAGACTAGACTTTAGGAGTTTTCTCACCGAAAGGATAGTGACACACTGGAGTAGATTGTCTGAGAAAGCTATGGCAGTCACTGAAGGGCTGTAGGAGGTACTTCTGAACCAGAGGATCAGAAGTATATCATACATTAACTAAATGGTCTCTTGTGGTTTCCTAGCAGTATTTTCTATGATTAATATCAAACATTCACTGAAGCAAGAACTGGACCAAATCTGTCCTTTTGCAGAAGAGTGCATAACCAAATGGTCAATCAAGCTGTATTTACTTCTGTGCTCTCTTTGTCTCTGGCCTCCTGTGTATTTATTTCATCCATGAAAAAAAAAGCCTAAGAGCTTAAGCAGTAAAAGCTAAGAGCACCTTACTCTGAATAGGCTTGTAGGGGGAAGGTAAGACTTGAGGTCCTTCAGGTACAGTGGAGAACTGAACTGACATCTCCCATTATTTAGGTATGCTAGTGTGATCACTGAGATGCTAGATAAACACCTATCAACTGCATGCTGTCAGATAGGACTATAGCTGTTGTCCTTTTCTGGGCTGAGATTCAGGGCTTGGAATCCAAAACAGAAGATACTTCCCTGATAACCAAGCAAGATGCCTAAGATAAGAGCAAGATGCCTAAACACAGAAAGTTTAGATGCCATTTTGTCTTCAGCATTTAATATAGGCAGGTTCAAAAGATTTATTTGCTGTATTATGACATTGAGGTTCCTAGTTCTCCCCATATTTTCTGGAGGACTTAAGGCTATGGTTTCTGCAAGGCATCTCGTCTTCTTCTTAGACTAGCTCCAACATCTGTCTTCTGAACATGGACATCTGCTGGAACTCCACACTGGGATTCCCTTTTCATCATCCTCAGGAGAGGATTGTTACAAGGGATTTATCAGTTGGTGACTTCTTCTACCTGCCTGGCATAAATTGTCTCCAAGCATATATGTGGCAGTCACTCAGAAACTCCCATCTGGAGTGCTGCACCCCTACTAGCACTCACCTTTAGTGCTTAATCCCCTCCGCTCCCATTATGATGTGTCCCAGTGGTAGCTGGGAATACTAAATAAAACATGCTGAGACATGACATTAAAGAGACTTCACCTTTCCCAGATACTTTCTCATACAGCAGAAGAAATACTGCTGCACGAGAATGTAGGAGAAATAAAATTGACCTGTAGTATCTTCTGTTATCACGTGCTGAGTCCATACAGCCCTCAGGAAGATATCCTTTCCTAGGTTCTTCCAAAGCCTCTGCACAACACAAAAGCAGGAGCAAGACATCCTGCCTGTAGTCAGGATTACCCAGCTTTTGGGGGATGAGATGTTTGAACAGTCAAAGACAGTCTTTACAAACTACATGGATTTCTGCTGAGCTTTTCCTGTTTGAAAAAAGAAGTTTATTGGTAGGGATCTTCTTCAAATATGCATTGTGATTTTTTATTTTTTATTTGGCTATATCTGAGGTTGATATTAGAAGAATAAAGTTTGGAAAGCGCACTAGTTTTGCAGCTATTTAATAAGCAACTGCTGTGAATTTATAATACAAGGAGAGAGAAAGCCATTATGATTTCAAATGATGGAATTTCCAATTTTCTTTCTTTTTGTTTTGCAGTTTTAAAATAGGAAATGAAGCGCTTTTTTAAAGCATACATTGAGTTTTCAGTCAGACGCTTTGGATGTAGTCAAATGATTAATTGAAAGAGTTGCCAATCCCTCTCTAATTTGCCTTCCCTCATGTACAGGCATAATTATGTGGTCCTTAATTATATGGTCAAATAGTGGTATATATTTTTTTTCAATAGGATCGCAGCCTCATTCAGTGCACAGAATGGGATATACTTAGGGACTGAATGGGTTTTGCCATAAACGAAGGTGTTTTCTATAGTCTCCTGTTTCACTTATTGCCAATGATGAAGGTTGTGTATTGAATTGGGCAGGGGGCTGTTCAAAAGCAGAAGAATGGTCTCATGTTATGGCAATTGAATACTGCCCCTGAACCTTCCCTGCCTCTTGCCACAAGTTCCAATGTGATACTGAAAAAGCCATATAAATGAGGCTTTCCATGGGTGGCCACTAATTGGCGTGCTCTCATTCTCTGGGTTCTCAGCCTGAGACACCTGGGGTCTGACTTGCCGAAATGCAGAGCTGGTATTGTATGGAGGCTGCTCCCAGCGTGCACAGAGCTGGGGAAATGCTAATCCACGGCATCTCAATCTGGGGACCCAAAATTAGTGGGTGCCCTGGACTTTTTGGCCTTATCCTCTTTGTGTCTGATTTCAGTGGTTGTAAAGCAGAGGCAACAAGCTCACCTGCCTCCCCTGTGAGAACATCTGTTAAGGCTCGTGGAGCGCTGAGATGCTGCAGCAAAATTGCTCAGTGGAAAAGCCTATAAGGAAATCGGTAATTCTGTATTCAGTGCAGGGTTTCAGATGTATGGCAAATAATGCACTTCGCCATGCCTGAAATTAGGATGAAGGGAAAATGCTGAATGCACCCACTCAGTGAGCTTTGTCTATCCTTTGTACTAGCTGGGGTGGGGAGGACTTGCAGGAAAAAAAAAGGTGATATGATAAAAACTGTCATCAGGCATATGCACAAAGGAGTAAAAGCAAGATTTCAGAGGTAGTCTCCATTTTATGTTTTCTACCTCAGCCTTTACCATGTGCCAAGGAAGATGATTTTAAGACAGGCTTTTTATGTAATGTGTGAGTCACGGTACTTTGTGCTTGTGCCTATGAACAATGGCTTGCAGAGAAAGTGGACAAAAATGGGCCAAATGTGTTGTTACTGAAACTAGTGCTGTATTTCTGCTTGGTGCCACAAGAAGTCATTTTAGACCTCTAATACATCAAGCCCTGACCACTCTTGTTATTACTCCCTTTGTAAGTGTGGAAACTGAGGCACAGAAGCAAGTGGAATCATCTGCCTGTTTTTCCCTCTATATGCTACCTGTAGTGCTTACACTAGTATTTATATGCCTTGAATGAATTAATCTAGAGATAATGGGAAAAGTACTTTTTTTTTTTTTTGCTTCTTCCCTTCCCTTGCATCTAGAAGCAGCTTGAGTAATGTAAATCATTTGATTGCTTCATTTACTGGTCACTTCATGTTTGTGTCTGTGGAAATGGGGCATGTATCTGTCTACAGAGAAGGGCTAAGCTGGAGAATTGAAGGCAGCAGGAAGGTCTATGGTTTTGTAGGTCCTGTGTCCCAACCTCGATGCTGTTCTCGTGAAGCTTAGGCTCCCTTTGTTACCCTGGAGGGTCTCCATGTGGGGAGGTTGTGCTCAGTCTGCCTGGAACACCAGCTCTAGTTGAGGATGGGCTTAAGAGAAAGATCAGAGCCTTCAAACAGGGATTTACAAGCAGGCAAAGAAAAGGTGGGAGCCTCGTTAATCCATGGTCATACACTTTTATTAATGAGAGCCTGCTTGGGGTTGTTACTGTAGAGACTCTGAACACCTGCATGCATGAGATGGGACACAGGTTTCTGGCCAGGTGCAGGTGGGAATTTTTCCCACCGTTGTTACGTGCGTTGGCTGCTGATGAACCGATGCACTGCCTCTAAGGCCTCAGTGCTCATGAATTATCTCAAGAAAAAAAGTTGGCTTCTCCCACAGGGACACAAAGCAGCCTAACGTGCTCAGGGGAGAGTTTTGTCTTAACGGAGCCTGAAATGGAAATACAGAAATCCCAGTGCAGAAATCCCAAAGTCTGTGAGTGAAAGGAATTCACCTGTGCTCCATTAGCATGGAAGGAGACTCGTGCCTGTGTCTGTTCTCCTGATACATGTCAGCATGGCATGACACTGTAAACCCCAAAAATCTAACTACTGGTCATGACTTGAAGCCGATGCCCTATGAGGGCACCCCACCTTGTGTTCTGGGGACCTTCTGCTTGTCATTGCTTGTCATGGCATCTCAGGAGACCTCCTCCCGCTCCTCTAGTTAATCCTCTGGCTGTCAGCAGTGTTGCAGGCTTGATGGTCAAGGCTGAGTGATCTGGAGAGACACTTGATGGAGGTGGCCAAAAGAGGAGGTTCTGGTGCCAAGTCTGGGAAAAGGACCCTGCTCCTCTCCAGTTAAGAGTGGAAGTGGAGAGGCTGTCCTCATGGGGAAGAAAGAGGCCTGGTTGCAAAGTGAATCTGTGGCTGGCTCTCTAAGCCAAACCAGATGCATGTTTGCCAAGAAGGTAATGGAAATATAAGTCTTGTGGTAGCGTTTGTGAGGTGGTGGAGATTTTGTGGTCTTTTGTAGACCTGACCCTGCAGAAAGGCAAATGTATTCCCCGTTGTTCTGCCTCCTCATATCCAGCCCCGTTCAGCCCCATCTTTCACGTGTGATCCATGGCATCTCAGCTTCACACAGCATGGTAGCGTTGCTGCCGACATCTCCAACCTGTAATTTTTCAACTCGTCTCTGGGGTACTTGCCTCAAAGCTTTTCCTGCTGTCAGGCGCAGCAGACGACAGAGTGTACTGAGTACCTCTTAGGGGTACCATGAAGAGCGATTCTGCTGTGTGGAAATCTGTGAAAGCTCCGAGCAGCACAGAAATGCCTGGAGATACTAATCAGAATTGGAGATGGGCACAGTTTTTAGAGAAAAGAAAAAAAAAAAAAAAAAAAAAAAACAAGTTGCAAGTACTGTGGTGTAAACAGGAGGTCAGTTGGCTGCCGGTGGCAGTGAAATAGCACTGTTATCCAGAGCATAGGAAAATGCTGAACAGGATTTCTGTCATGCCTTTGCTCCACTTTTATCAACATCCTGTGCTCTTGCCCTGCAGCACTCCTGCTATTCCAGCTCTGACACTGCAGGGTAGCCACTGAGCTGCTGAAAACTAGGCGAGGATACAGCTCATCCTTTGAACAAAGTAATTCTCAGTTCAGTAGCTTTTTGTACATATTAAATGATGGAATCTTTAGGGGGCTTTTCCCTGACGCAGTAATTGTGCATTCATTAAATTGCCGGATAAGACTTACTTCCCATTAATTTATTTTTTGCTAAGGAAAACGTCTCATTTTCCACTGATAATCCTGCCTCTCCTAATTCAAGGATGGCCAGCCTGTGACTTTTAAGCAATTGAAGTATGACTCTGGCAATGGAGATATGTCAAATTACTGCCAGCACACTCTGCTGATGCTAGGACTATTTTTCTATCAGCATCTTCATGCAGGAGGATGGTCTCTGAGGCTTCTGAAGCCCACAGCTCCCAAAAGCACTAGGACTCAGCTGGACACCTGGCCTCACCTCACCCCACATGGGGTGCTGGGACCCCGGGGATCAGCTGCTGTTTTCTGCCTGTTGAAAACCCCTCACCTGTGTTACATGGTAGGGCTTTGACACCTCTTGGGCATTGGCAGATGTAATCGTAGGCCAGTTAGTTTGAGCTCCCATGCTTTAATTCATTGTGTTATAGAAAGTGAAAGAAACATAGCATTGGTTGAATTATCCTGCATTGCTAGGACTGGAAATGGATTTAGACTTCAGATGCAACGTGAACTGGTATGATGTGTGAAAAAGACCACAGAGAAACTATATTAGAAGAAAGTTATTAAGGCTGCTAAGTCAAGTACTCAGAAATTAGCCAATGCTGGAAAGGCAGTTGCCTGTGAAACCTCAGTACAGCCTCTTCTTATGAGTGTGTTTCAATCCCCTCCTAATAACAGGAACACATCTTATTTTTCTTCCAAGGGATTCCTACCACATTCAGGTCACAGAATGGACAGTGCTCACTTAATGAGCAGTTATTCAATATTTTGTTCTCTCATACTATGTCTGCGTGTGACCCCACAGCTTTATTCAATAAATACTATTCAAACTCTGCTCTGAAATCAGAAATACTAATTTTCTCCTGGGCTGCCTTGTGATTCCGAGCACTTAGCTAACATTACTTGGTTAATCTTTGCAGTGCTCATATGAGATAACTGAGCATTTTACTCCATTTTTGCAGATGGAGAACTGACACAAAGAGAATTTGGTTAGCAGGATTCCTTATTTTTATGTACCAAATTTGAGAAACAAAGGAAGTGACTTTTATTAGTAGTTTTTATTTTTTTACAGTGCATATCTGAAAACATCTCCCTTTAATCTCTGCTGCAGCTCTGAGCGCTCAGCACTGCTTCAAATCAGACTCAGAGTGTCTGAAGCCAGCTACTCAAAGATGAGGAACATGCAGCTAGGAGTTGCCCTGTGAAATGTAAGGGCCAGGATGACAGAGGACTTCTGCAGCAAAGGTAGGGCAGGGCTGTAGAAGAGCCATCTGTCAGCTGTCCTAACCCTGAGATCCTGTTCATCTTTGGCAAGCCTCTGCCTCTTGAATTTTCATTTTCTACCTTCTGACTGCAAAAAACGGGACCGGGACTTTACTGTAATCCTTTTATTCCTCCGAGTTTCCTAAGCTTCAAATATCCAGAATTCCTACTAAAGCTTTAAGTCTTCTTTAAGCTCCTTTGTTCTACTTTGCAATCTTTCAGCAGATATTTACAAGGCTACTTCAAAACAGTGTCAGGGTGTTATCAGGTAATTTACAGAACTGTCCTAACAAATAAGATTTATATAGGCAGGAGGCTAGCAGGTTTCTCGAAGAACCTTGGTGCCTAGTTCTCACTGGTTTCAACAGGATTAAGGCAAATAGGTATTTGTGAAGAGCCTACCACTGGTTCCTCAAAACCTAGTTTTTTAGTTCCTCATTCAGTCAGGTTTATGCTGACCCACTAGAACTAAAGCATAGAAATGTGTACTAAAATGTTAATAATTCATGAATGTTTGTAAAGTGCTGTGAAAGTACAATCTAGAAAGCAAGCATCTGGGAGGAGGAGAGGGGATGTGTTATATTTTCTTGAGGCTTCAAAATAATTGTTTCTGCAACCAAAGCAAAATACAGGCAACTTTTTTTTCCTCTGCATTGCACTGAGATCAAAACGTTAAGTACCTGAAAGCCCCAATAGGTTCTCCAAGTCTACACTGAATGCTCTCAGATGTTGCTAGTGATTAATCAGATCCACAAACCCTAAGTTAGTGACTGTTCTGGAAGAGTTCAGAAAGCGTTTGTGCCTTTGGAACTCATTCTTTTCTGGAAGGGCTCGAATGACTCTTGTTGAATTTAATCTCTTTGAAAATATTCTGTATCCATGCTTCATTTCTGAGTTCATTTCAGCAGAATTTAGTGAATAGGTTATGCAGACTGACTTCAGGCAGTAGATTTCTTGCATATTATTGACGTACTCCACTATTTATATACATGTATCTGTGTGTGTGTGTGTGTGTCTGTGTGTGTGTTTGTGACATGCCATTTGTGATACTCATGATATGGCTTCCTCTGTCTGACAGGAAAGGAGAAAAATAGAGTACAAACATACAAATAAAACCAGAACACCATCCCACAAATAACAGAAAAGCCACATTCCAGAGCTGAATAGGTAATCATTCACTGTAACAGAATTTGTGGGATTTGTGACTATTTTCATGGCTGAGGCAAAAATTCATCTGAAAAGTGAAATATAACAATGCCGTAACCTGGCCACATGACGTAGACATTTGCATACCTGTAATCTTTGCTTCATTTGAGCAGACCTACAATTTGCCTAACTCCAATTTAGGAAGGAGTAAGTGTTGTAATTGTTGATGGTCAATAAATTGGGCTGGCAAGATCCAGCTTTGTCTTGCGATTTCCTGATGAAGCAGGAATTATGTCTTCTGCTAAGCAGCAGCTCTATATTTCATATGGTGCTAGGAGAAAGCAAGCTGGTCCCTATAGTATCTGAATTCTTTTTCCTCTGTGAACCAGCATGTGCTGCCTGAGCACTTTCTTGTGCTCAGCACACTCCCATTGTCTTGCCTCCTGTTGCTTGTTTCATGGCTTCCTTTCCCAGCACCACAAGGGAGATATATCCCAAGGATGTAGAAATAATAATTATACTCATCATCGTAAATCCTCATGCATTTGGCTCTTCTCACAGTGGGCACCTCTCCCTTCATCTGGAAGCTCACTGTTAGTACAATAGGAGCCCGGATGGAAACTCTCTGAGAACCTCTGAAAAGTGGTTGGCTTCCTTCCACTCCATCTTATTTGTCCTAGCCTGCTTCAGCTATCCAACCTCTTGACATCCTCAGAAAACTTCTAAATGTGCTGAATAGCATCTGGGGGAGGCTGACGGGAAACAGAGCAGTCAGGACTGTGTTTAACAGTCAGCATGGCTTGCTATCTATCTATAGGATACTCAACCATTCATAAGTTCCCCCAAACTTTTTCATTTTGCCTTTTTTTTTCCATTTTTTTTTTTTTTTTCTTCACTGAGTTCTTAGCTATTTTCGTCACCATCCATGTTCATGGCTGCAGCTTTTTCTACTGCCTTTGGGAGTCTGATCCACACACGGATTTATTTTTAGCTACGTCGCTAATTATTATTTTTGTGAGTGTAGTGTTTCATTATTCATTAAAGCTGGGGAGACATTTTAGTCATTTCTCAGTAGAACAAATGTGAGTTGTGTAACCAAAGTAGGAACTCTGATTAGGAGTTAAGAGAGCTAGGAAGAATGGCCTGGTAAAGGAGGATGGTATGAAAGGTGAGAGCTACTGACATACAAAGGAGTGTTACTAAGAAAGCAGAAACAAGCTGTCTCAGCGTAGACAAGAAGCAGAGGGCTGAGTGAAACTCTGGAAAGGAGTTATTTAGTTCACCAAGGGAATAAGCTGTCAGAGAAACCCAGAGAATCATCTTTGGGGGAAATGCCCAAAGACTGATAAGAAACACTGCTCTTGCAGGGTTGGTTAAATACGAAGAAAATCAGTCCTGCTGCAGTGCACAGGGAGGGCTGAGAGGGCCCTGGAGAGGATCCAGCTGGCTGTCAGGGCTTTCTAATGATTCGCTCCTCACTCTGTGACAGAGCTGTGTGGTGTGAACTGGTCCTTCCTGGCAGAAGATGAAACACTGCTCACTTTTCTGATGTTAGACTGTCCATGCATTCATCCCAGTTCTTTCTGTCTGTCTTTGCGCTGAACCATGAAGGACGAAGGTGCTGTTCCACAGGTTCTGCTCAGGATAACAACTCACTTTCCATACCACATCTGCAGCAGAACAGAAGGAAGTAGAAGGAGCTCTGTGCCAGCCCAGCCATCTCCTTGTTCTCCCCAAGGGTCTTCTTTTCCCTCATCACCTCTGCCAGGCAGGCTGCTGAGTAAAACCTTCCACTAGGAGGGATCCAGGGGTTCCTGGGTGTACAGTAAGATTATGTTACAGATGTACCAGATACAGGGATCTAAACTGAGTGCCTGGGGAAAACACATTGCCATGCGCGGTGCATCGAGGCTCCTGCCATGCTTCCTGACTGAAGAATGGAAAAAAGCCAGAAGACTTTAGGACCAAGATGTGTTGAGCTGTTTGAAGCCCTCTTATAATAACAACTTAAAAAGATGGGATGCCCAGGCAGTGAAAAACTGGAAAGACAAAAGAGCTCACCTACAGCGGGAAGCTTAGGGGAATCTCTGAGTGTCAATTAGATGTGTCTGTGATATACTAGCCCTTAGGAGAGGTGATTCCAAACACTTTTTTCTTCTTTTTTTTTTTTTTTTCAACTTGTATTCACCTCTATTCAAAATGTTCCTTTTGGCTGGAGGTTTTTATAGCGCTAACTTAGCAGTGTCCACAAAGGGTCTATCTCAGCATGCACTGCAGGCTTGCATCCCCCCTTCCCCTGTTTCAATAGAGTTGTATACAGCGGAGAAGCAAAGTAGGAAACAAAATGGCTTGAAGCCACATGTGCATTTCCCATAGCTCAGTGCCAGTCTCTCGAATAAGTGATTAAGCCCTGAGGCTGCTCAGCCTCACGTTCAGCTGCCTGTGGCCCCAAAGGATCGTTCCAATCAAAGCCGTGTCTGTGCTCTGGTGACAGTCCCACCTGAAGGACGGGAGAGGGGTAAGGCACAGCATCAAGCCTTGGGCGCTCTGCCACTCAGCAGTGACAGCAGCAATCACGGGCTAGGTTCATCAGCTTTACGCCCCCCCAGAACACACCAAAGCAGCACAAACGGTGCGTGGTCTCAGACAGACAAGCCCAGGTTCTTGAGCTGTGTCATACAGGCACCCCCAGAGACCTTTTCAGGCTCTGACAGACACTCGTGCCTCCTTTCAGGATGTTCTTATCCTGCGCCGACAGGAGGGAATAGATAAGAGCACAGCTTAAATATTGCACAATCCTTTGTCTTGCTACAACGCCATGCATTTGAGACTCTTGCAACACTACAAATGCTAATTCAATTAGATTCAGAGTCCTTTTGGAACATAACAATGTCCTCTCCCATGTAGCTTGGAGCAGCAGACCACAGAGGTCTTGTGACAATTACCCCTGGTGAAAATGATGTTGAAATCAATGGGATTATGCCCCCACTTTAACCATCCAACATTGCATTTGGCCTTGAAATTCCAGTAAGATCTCAACGCAATTGTTTGTTAATAAGCTGTAGAAACTTCAGGATAGGAGGAACAGAGAGATAAGGCCCAGGTTTTCTCACGGTTTGCTGTGCCAGCAGTATCCGAGAGCTCATAGTGGGCCCACAGACCTATTCCTCTGTGTGATATCTCAAGGGCAATTTAACTTAACAAAGGTGAGATTAAGAATGAAGGAGATAGGGGACCTCTCTCCTTTCTCTGCCTCTGCTTGCACATTAAACACATACAAGGAAGGGGAAAAAAAAAAAAAGTAGGCTGAGCAATTTCACAAAAAGATTCCTGTAAGGTCTCTGACACCCAAGATGTGCTGCTGCTGTGAAAAATTCAGATCTATAAGAGGTGGCTATGTCTTACCCATTGCTTGTAGTGAGTCCATACGTGTGCTGTCATGAGAGCCCTGTTTCCTGTCCTGCAGATCATCTGTGGGCAACCATCAGCACCAGTGGTACCGCTGAAGTGAGGGTGGGTAGAGGGAAAGGCCAGGGCAAGCCAGAGGCAAAAGTACATCCATATGCATGATGGCAATCTCTGGGTCAGGCAAGCCCAGATGGGCACAAAGAGCCACAACACAAATCACGGAACTGAGCTGCTGTGAAGATCAGAGCCAGAGCTCAGTGCTGTCATTCCCTGCCTCCAGCAACAACGCTGACCCCAGTCCTAGTGGCGCCAGGGCTGGTGTGAGCGAGGTCAGGCAGCACCACAGAACAAGAAGCTGAGCCAGTCCTGGCTGGGAAGGAGAGGCAGGGCCACCGAGACCCACTGAACTCTTCAGAACCAGAAGCTGAGGAAAAAAAGAATAATGTTTCTCAAGTTATGTAGGAGACCTGCAAGCCTGGTTGAAGCCTGGTTGCTTGGTTGTGCTGCGAGCAGCTCTGGTGGTTTGAAAGGTTGCTGTCTGCTCCCTGGGGAGAGCGAAGCTGTTGGCTGGAGGTGGTGCTGTGGGTTAGGCTCTCTTTCAGGAGGTCTGAACAAGAGGATAATGAAGAGTAAGAAAGCAATTCTGACTTTACTGCCCTTGCCAGATCTCGATCAAGAATTCTGGTTGTAACTTCTTAAGTGGTGAAGGATGCAAGGTCTTGTTGAAATACCATTTCACTGTAGGGCGGTTCATTGTGGAGCAGTGTGGGAAGGCAGGGAAGACTTTTGCACCGCCTAAAGCATTTTCCTAAGGAAATGTTGATTGACACGAGCATGGTTGATAGGGTGGTCTGTGCTGAATGAACAGGGTATTCATGAGAGCACCTTGCTCCTCCTGCAACACCGCAGCGAAACATCCGATTTCTAGAGCAGAGTAAGCATTGCCCTCTGTGCTTTTCAAGCAGGGTGACACAGAGCTACAAGGGGAGGACCTGGGACATGAACACCCCTCACTCCCCACCTGGATTTCCCCTCTTGTGTCTTCCTGCCACTGCAGAGATGCTCCATCTCATTTCCTTCCTCCCCTGTCCAGGATGGGGAGGGAGCAGGAGAAGCCCTGCTCCAAGCTGTCAGACATCAACCCAATCACTCTGCTTATGGACAGGGCCAGCTCCCCAACAGGGCACTGTTGCTCGCAGGAATACCCTGGCTGCTCCTGGAGAGAAGCCCAGGGAGGGTCCCCAGGACCACTGCTAGCCCAGTGCCATGGAAATGACAGCCAGGGCTGTGCAGCGAGGTGGCACGTGCCAGAGAGAGCACTGCCAGCTCTTCTTTCCGCCGTGGCACAGACAGTCATGCCGATCTGCTCCAGGAGACCCTGCTCAGCTATTTAGCTGCCCATTTTCTCTGGGTATTTCTCACTGTCATGGCCTTAGGATGTGGATCAGTGATTTTTTTTTTCTCCATCTCACCTGCACCCCCCCTTCTTCCATATTGCATCCCTCTCAGTGTGCCTGTTATTTACCTCTCTTCATTCAGTGGCTTGGCTTTGGCTAGCTTCTACCTCTTCCCTGCCTTTCCTTTTCTCCTCCCCATTTGGTTCCTGTGATGTTCCTACTCCTCCACTCTCATTCCTTTCCATCTCTCCCTTGATCTCTACCATCTCACTCCTCCAGCCCTCCCCCTTACCAGACCAGCCTTTAGAGCCTCTTCTGTGCACTGTGGGTTTCAGCCCCACACCTCCCCATCCCTGCTCACCTGCAGAGTGGCAAGGCCGGGGTCTGTGCTGCAGGAGCAGAGCCCACCCTCCAAGCAGTTTCCCAAGCCACTGGGAATTAATCTGCGCTTTGATTTTCCTAATTGCTGGAGATGTTTGCTTGACTTTAACAAACCTGTAAGTGCTTTCTTAGAAGATAATTGCCCTGATTCCCAATGAAATAAATTAAAATAATAATAATAAGAGAATGAATACAGCCCCATGGTTATCATCAGGGAGGAACCTCCTTGATGCTCTACTCTCCCTTGTCAGTAGGCTGAGTGATTTCATTGCGTTAGGGTTGGTTGCTGCCAGCAGGAGGTACCAGAAGAAACCCAAGGCTAACAGGCAGGTTCAAAAGCAGGTTTAGAGACTGGATGGTCCTGGGGGTGAGGCTTTCACTGTTATTCTGCTGGCTGCAAAAACCCTGGGGAAAGCAGCAGGGAGCACAAGTGGGCGCTGAGCTAGTGATAGGGCCTCAGCCTAGCTGCTCGTGGACTGATGGTCCCAGCACAAAGTGCCTCACAATTCCAAGGTGAAACCCAGGAAATGTCAAATTAACCCTGGAGACCAGCAATGGAAGGGCTTGCAGTATCACTGCCTGCAGTTTCTTCAAGCTGGAGAGAAGCAGGGACATTTCCCATCCCCGGAGCTGTGTGCAGACCTGTGTTCCCACAGAGGGGATGGGGTAGGAGCTGCTGCTTCATTGGAAGTGGCTCCAGAGACACTGCGTAACCCTGGGCTCTGGGGAGGCTTGGCAGCTGCCTGCATGAAATCTCAGGGAAGCAACTCGGAGATGTAAATTAGCCTCTGGCCCTTGGCTGTGGCTAGAGCAGAAGGAAATGTGTCCAGCCCTCACTGGGGGACGGGCGCTCTGGGCCATCAGAGATTAACAAATCCCTGAACGTTTTTGTGGAGGCTAAAACTAAACGTGAAAAGAGGAAGAGAGGGAATGAGAGAGAAAAGGTGGGGAGGGAGGGAGATAATTCAGCATTTCCTTACGTGTTCATGGTCAGCAGAGAATGCAGGGATTCAGAGTGTGAAGGTGATACTTTAAAACAATTCCCACAGCAGCAACCATCCTTGCCAGAACCACCCAGAATGGGACCACCCAAACCACACAGTCTGAGGCTGGATGAAACTTCTCTATAGTCCAGTGACATCCAGTTTGTGTCTGCCTAAGCACATCTGCGGCACAAATCTTATTTTCTATGAATGGGCTTTTCTAACCAAAGCATAGTTCAAATGACTTTTTTCACCCTTCTGATGAATTTCTTCATCATGGTCTATTTTGGAAGAGAATTTACACTGTCTGCTTGGGCACCTTCCTGCTTCATTCCCAGGCTTTGGCCCATTGATCTGAACATCTACTCTGTCTCCTTCTGGAGCAAAACAAGTATTTCCCTCCAAAAAGGAGACCGGGCACAGCTGACAGCACAGTATGTGCCAAAATCCAACCTGAAGCAAGGCTGTTGATCCTGAAGCATAGATGTTGATCGTGCCAAGCACCCAAGACCTTCAGCACAGTCCTCACAGACCTTGTGCTCTCAAGTGTCCTCACACACTTAGGCTGTGCCCCAGATTAAACACATGCCTTTGGCATCACACTGTAACAGCACCACTTTGGTGGGCCGTAAACCAGTCCTCTCTCTGGGTTCTTTGAGCAGAAAGATGAGCAGATGCATCCTGTGTCCCCCGACCACAGACATGCCACACAGAGCCCAGATGAGACTCAAGGAAAGCCCTGGAAATGAGCCACTTTGCATCAGCTTCAGGTGCAAGGCTCTTCTTTCTCTGGTCTAGCCTGTAAAGGAAGCGTAGGCATTGCTGATTCCTTTCTCCATTTAATTACTGGAGCTATAAGAGCTTCAAGGTAGTAGATGACACCGTGGTTCACCACCAGCTTGACAGAGTGACAAACGCAAGAGAGATTCAAAAACCAAATGAGGAATGTGTGATGGATTTATTGAGAAGGCACACTGAAAATACCGAAATGGGTCTAATTTAGGTTATTTTCCACCTCTCTTCTCAGTCACCATACACAAAAGCATAACATCCACCCACCTGCCTGACCATCATTACCCTGTTCCGTTCCAGGTACCGTAAAATAGAGGGGAAATTTCATGTATGAAAGGATCTCATAGAGAAAAGGATGGAAACTCGATCATTTGTTAGAGGATTTGAAACTAGAGAGATGATACCCTGCTAGTTACACACTGGGGAACCATCCTGCATAAGCCTCTGGAGACATGAATTAACCTTTTCTCTCTCAAGGGTGTTTTTCCCACCATCACCATAGCCAGCCTGGGAAAAAAAAAAAAGGAACTCTGTTTGTTTCCTCGCCTCACAGACAGGTTGTGCTGAGAGGTGCCATCCTCTAGCCAGGTGTCTTCACACCATTTAACTGGGTTAAAAAAAAGCTGTTCTCTCTGCTAAATTGCTTCCTCACTTCACAAGGCGTGAAAGTCTTTTCTCTCTCATGCGTCCATGCTTCACTCCTTCTGGGAAGACAGCTGGTCTTTTTTAGTAATGCATTTTGCTCCTTAAATGCTGTCTCTGAGACAAATCAGGTCACTGAGCCGGGCCCACAAAAGCTTCGAGGTGACTCAGTCTGGTGAAATCAGTGAGAATCAGGTGCCTAAATTTCATTGTGAGTCTGGGCCCAAGTGACCTTGAATGACATCAGTCCAAATATATGTTGTGCTCTAGCCAAGATTAGAGCATGGGCTGAGATGTGCCTTGACCCCACAAATACTCCAGGTGACCAGTTGATTCAGCAGTGCTTCACCTGGTCAACAGAAGGAAAGGCTTCCACACATACCTTAGTGCAGGTGTCATGGAAATGGTATGACTTGGGATCCTTATGTCTTCGCATGGAGTACAAGGCCTTTTTTCCTTAATATGAGGGTATCTCTCCATCCCATCATCCAAAACACAAAGCCACGTGGCTGTTTCTCTGTCCTTCCTCTGTGGTTCCAGTACATTGCTCTATCTGCTCTTCTGAAAGGCAGATCAGCCCCTCTGATGCCAGGCAATGAGGTGCACCACAAGAGAGAAATGGATAGACAGCAAGCAAAGACAGAAACACAGTTTCCTCCTTTCTTGCTTTGCCTATGTGTGGCTGCAAATACACCGAACATCTGGAAAACATCTGATTTCTCCATACAACCTTTCTTGCCATACCAGCATGTAGGGTGTTTTGATGGGTCTAGAGGTTAAAGCAATGCCTTCTTCATTCTTTGACATGTTTTGATGCCTCTGTAAGCTTTGCTTGTGGAGATGGAAGGTAGAAAGGTGGCCAAATTAGAAATCTTGGGGCCATGGATCAAAGCAATTTCCACACTCCTGTTACCTAAGAACTAACAACCCCTTCCCTATCTGTGTCCTCAACATTCGTTTCTCATCTCCTAATCTGAGCTATGTGAGAGCAAGGAAAGTCTCACTCGCAGGAACAGTCTGCCTGGGAAGGGATGTCCTAGAAACCTGGAGGTGTGGCAGACAAGCAGATGGAGATGGTGAGAGGATCATCCCTCTCAGATCGGAAGGAGGATGTGGGCTGTGTAGATAGCAGCATAAAAGCTTAGCGGTGCATTTCATGAGGGCGAAGCTTTTCACATTGGCTTCAGTGGGTACGTGGGGATGTCCAAATGAAAAAGGATGTGTTTGGCTATGTATATCCCTTATTGCATTCATATAGCTATGTATCAACCAGCCGCAGTGTATTCAAGCCCTACCATTGAAGGATCTATGATTTGTTTCACACTAGATGAAACAGAGGACATTTTCTCCATGTGAAATGAGAATACATTGAATGCACACTTAAAAAATCACGAATATTTCAATACTAAGTACGAGTTTCCTTTACACATAAATGTGTAGATGAAAGGGGTTTGTGATTAAATAACAATATATGAAACTTATCCTTAGCAGATCTGATTTTTTTTTGGCTGGGGGCTCTATATTCTGTACAAACATGAATAATAATAGCCACTTTTATACCAGAAGCCACAGTGCTATGACCAAGTTGTCATACAGATAGATAAGACAGAGATTTCTTGTTTTCCACTGCGATGCTTTTGAATACATCCCGGCAAAGCTGACTCACCCTTTTAGCTTTCCAAGGAAGATAAATTGCTTTCCAGGAGCTTCGTTGTATACAGGTTATTTTTGAGCAGCTTCCTTAATTAAGGTTTATCTGCTGTGTGCATAATCCACAGATGAAGAGCCCTTGTCTCTTTCTGTGCGAACAGAAGATTCCCCCTGAACAATCTGTTTCTCACCCAGCCCATTGTTACACAACATGACATACATACCAGATAGATGTCGTGTCCTACCCCAGAAGTAGCTGCGGGCCAGTAGCCTGAAAATAAGTAATTTCAAATGCTCAGGATGCTTCAGTGGGGAAAACCTGAATAGAAATGGGATTCCTGAGGGCCACTAAGAGCCATCCAAGCTGGCACAGACACGCTATTAGTACATTTCTGACATTCATGACCTTAAACACCACCTCCGCCCCAGCCTCATATTCCTTATCCTTTATATCTGAATTGATGCTGAAAGTGCCCCGTTGGAAATACATTTTTCAACCGTGAACCTTGCGATCTGGCAAGGACTCAAACCTGATGTCATCCCAACTGGGATAAGAGGACAATGATGTCATCAGAAGAGCAAGAGAGCCTTTTAGCTCTGTAATGCAGTAGGTGTGGGTGGGAGCTTTCAGTCTGGCATCCTTGGAGAGAAAAAGCACTCTGCTTTTCCCTGCCAGGTAAAAGGTGAGCCCTGCAGGGCAGCAGAGTCACAGCTCTCCAGGATGTCATCTGTCAGAAGAGGAGGAGAGCCCACCCCGTGGCTCCCCTGGCTCCTGTTCCTGCTAGCAGCAGGAAGGAGAGAAGCCCTTGCAGGGCTACATAGCCCAGGTAACAGGGAAACCCTGGAGGAAGAAGTCACCAAGGCATGCAACAGGTCACATTTCATCAAAGCTGTCCTGGTTGGTTCAGAAGGTACCTGAGATGTGAGAGCAGCAAGGCCAGTGGCAAGAGGGGTCTCCCTTCAGTCAATGGTTTTCATCTTTTGTTCCAGGATTAACAATTTTGTCATGTTCACTTGTTTTGCAGGAATAGGATATATAGTACAGGAATTTTACTGTCTTGTAGGTATCTTTCTAGTCTCCCAGTCCTGCTGCTGTTTGAAATTGGCCACAGACCTTAATGAGAGAGAGTCAAAGCTAGGGCATCCAAATGTTACCTGGTGCTAGAATGGAATACCTAGTCCATGCCCATACTGCTGTGGCTTCAGTGTAATGCAAAAATATTCAAGCTTTCCATAAACAGGCTAGTCCATAATGTTGCCACAGTGATGCAGGACTTAGTGCAAACTGCAAAACTTGCCTAAGGAGCAGGGTAGATGAACCTGTGCAGGACTTCGCATAACATGTCTGGATCACAGCTGTTCCCCAGACATTCTAGTTTAAAGCTACTTTGGACTTGCTTCCATCCCCTTGTGCTGAAATGAGGTTGAAGAGCTTTCCCCAGATGCTGAATAACACAGTGCAACATTAGCTGTACAAGAAAAAGACACAGGTAAATGGTTACAACATGCGAATATCTGCATAGTCCTTACACATAACCATCCCCTGCTGCCTGATGAGCTGCCATGAACACAAAGGCCCAATTTCCAGACCACACCACCTAGTGCACTGGGGGAAGCGCAGCTATAACTGCTCAGCTCTGCCCTTCTGGTAGGTACAGCCACCATTTTGCTCCTAGGTGCCAGCAGGAACACAACCTCTTATGCCAAATCATGTATTACTATCAGTTGTACATTTATTCATAGGCTTTTTCACTCATTCCCTATATAAGTGTGCTGGTCTTGCTGCCAGGTTTCTGTCCTGGTGTGTACAGACCCATCCTCAGGTGTGTGGAGCAGCTCATGGTGATTTGGGGCTGCTCATACTTTGATCACCATACCCACTTAAGCTCATCTCTAGGGGATGATCCTGCTTGGGCACCAGTACCAGGGCAGGGGACTGTCCCAACTCGTGTCCCCAGAGGGATATGGTGGGCACCACCTCCGGCATACTGGTGGCCACGCGTTTGGCTCCCTGGCACCACTTTTCCCACACGTGGGTGCCTGACCCTGTCTCACGTCAGTGCTTGGGGGAATGACCACCTCCAGCCTGTTTCCCAGTGATTGCTGCCAGTGTGTCCCATCAGCTGCCACCCTCTTCACATGCATGGCATTTCCAGTGCCATGTGTGCATAACACAGCACCTCCTTCTCCCTTATTCTCTTTATGAGTGTGCTGATGGACTGTGTCTTCTCTCTGCTCTTCTGGTCCCAGGCCTTTCCCCATATGGCATCTCCCAGTTGCAGCAGCCTAAGGAGTGGTTTCCTCTTCCCACACAAGACAAAAATGCTCGCTATCTTTCTCAGCCAGCTCGTTTTCTTTCCTTTGTGACCTGAGCCAGCGTTGGAAATCAGGTGCAGACAGCAAAGAGGCCAGTGGCTCTGCTTCAGAGTGGCTCTTTTGAATGCTTCCCATTGGGAATATTAATAGGATGGTGTCCTTTCATCAATATGCAGCTGAGCTGCTACTTGCCCAAGAGCTGCTAAATTACTGGGCTGAAGCATGCGATGTCCTGTACATTCAGTGGGAGTTTGCAAGCAGAGCATTATCTGTCTGCAGCAGACCAGCATGAAGCACAGGCTCTGTTTTGGTCCCATTTAAGACTATAATGCATGTCTTAAGCCTAAAAAACACAGGGAATGTCTGTTCTGTGTTGTAAAGCTGAATTCCACCCAACAGAGAAATAATAATCATCTGCTGGAATGGGAAAGGCTGATATCTATCTGCCTATTACTCCTTCATTGAAACCATGAGTGGGGAGCAGAGAAAAAGTGCTTGAAGTGCTTGCAGACAAGGCATTTGTGAGGTGTGGATCCGTGTGTGTCTGGCAGCACGCATCTGCCGTAGGGTGGGCAGCAGTACTACTCTCTGCGGGCAATCCTGAGCCAAAAAGCTATAAAGCACAAAGCACTTGGTGTCATTAGAGTCACACACCTGTGCAACAAGGTAGCGTTAAAAGGGAACAAAGCCTCGAAGGCACAGGTGGATTTGGAAAGAGGGTGAAATTTGCCCTTGGAGAGTGTTTTGAAAATGACTAGGGGAAGAAGACTGGTACGTTTCAAAATGGATGGGAAAATAAATCATGGCAATAGTGACAACCCAGCTGGTGCAAGCCTTTCCACACAGCCAAGGTGCTCTCAGTGTCGCTGACAGAGATGATGAGGTGCTTGAAATTCCCTTTACAAAACCCCTGTGTCTGTTCAGCCCTAGGATGAAATTAGAGCCACCTGGCTTCAAAGCCATGCCAAATGGGAAGGTTGCTTCAAATCGTGTCACCTGTTAGGAGGAGGGAAAGGTGGGACACCCTAAATTAAACCAGAGCCTGGGCTACACCTGAGGAAGTCTTAACTTATCTACCTGTTTTCTCCCCTGCCTTCCTCCCTTGTTCTCTTTCCAAGGTTGAAAAAAATGAGGATGGGGACCAAAAGATTGAGCAAGATGGCATCAAACCAGAAGATAAAGCCCATAAGGCAGCCACCAAAATCCAGGCCAGCTTCCGCGGACACATAACAAGGAAAAAGCTCAAGGGAGAGAAGAAGGGGGATGCCCCAGCGTCTGAGAGCGAGGCTGCCGACAAGAAGGACGAAGGCCCTGCTGGCGGAGCGGCCGAGAACAAAGAGAGCGAGGCTCCCGCTGCCACAGAGGCTGCCGCCGCTGACAGTGCCCAGCTGGAGGAGGGCAGCAAAGACAGCAGCGCGCCAGCGGAGGAGAAAAAAGGAGACGGAGCCGCTGACACGGGCTCGGAGCAGCCAGCCCCACAGGCTGCCACTCCTGCTGCCTCCTCGGAGGAAAAGTCCGCTGCTGCCGCCGCCGCCGAAACGGAAAGTGCCACTAAAGCTTCCACTGATAACTCGCCGTCCTTGAAGGCTGACGAAGCCCAAGACAAAGAGGAGCCTAAACAAGCCGACGTGCCTGCTGCTGACACCACTGCCACCACCACCCCTGCCGCAGAGGATGCTACTGCCAAGGCAACAGCGCAACCCCAAATGGAGACAGTGGAGAGCAGCCAAACCGAAGAGAAGACAGGTGAGTGAATGCCTCGGCAGGGAGGGGGCCTCTCCAGAAATGGATATGCCTCCCTTGGTCTCCTGGGGATGTGTCTAGCCAGCAAAGGGATCAGAATGAGGGTTAACAAAGGAATCCATTTTAGGGGCAGGGGATGTGCATGCTCTTGCTTAACACTCTCTCCTCTGCTTCCCAGCAGCTTATGGAAAAACTGCATCTCCTCTTGAGGCTCTTGCTCCTCTAGGTGGATTTTCCATCCAGCCCTTTTTTTGTGTGGAGTCAGTCAGTTGTGGGGCTTGGAGGAGCCTGCAGAGATCCCAGGCTTTTCGTACTCTAAAGAGGGAGGTGAGCTTCCCCAGTCACACCAACACAGGCAGCTCCAGTGGGGCAACCAGCTTAAGCTGGAAATCCCACAAGGGAAAAGCCCTCTCATACTGCAGGAGGCCATTCATCCTTGCTGGTAGGATGGTAAAGAAGGGGCTAACAGGGTCTTTTTTTCCACCTGCCTATGAATGGGTGAAATTGTTGGTACAACCACATCCTTGTAAGGAATGTTTTATTATCAGTATCATTTGCATCCAAACCAGCAGTACTTTTAGCCTCTACTCAGACCAGCCTGTGGCAGCCATGCATATCACTTGCATGAATCTTTTCAACGTGTGTCAGCTGGGTTAGACCCACATGATAATAGGATCAGGTAGGGAAAGCGAAGCTTAAAGGCCCTGACAGCTCTGTGAATGAGGACAGAAGAGAGAGCTGAATACAAACAATCGCTCTAGGAGGTATTTTCAATTCTTTGCTCCTGACCAAGCTACAAGTCTGTTTAACTAGTTCCCCTGGGAAGAAGTGAAAAGTTTTGAGAGGCAAAAGTGAGCATTTTTTGGCAGTGGCATGGTGTTTACAAACCATAAAGAAAAGCTGTTATTGAATTACAATACTGAGACTTGTAGAAAACATGTCAAGGGCCTGAGGATGCTTTTGCTCTTGTTCTTTACCTTCCTTACATTATCAAAGAAAGATAACTTAAATAAAAGAATGTTTACATCAGAAGTAGGCACCATATGAAACTCAGTCAAGAGGAAGAGCCAAGCATAACTGGCCTCCACGTTCATGAGACACTCAGTTGTAGAAGGTATTCTGCATTCATTAGCTCATTAAGGAACAAATGTGGTCTATTAGCTTGAAGTTCATAAACAGCCTTATGTAAATGCTATAGAGCCCCTACATCCAGTCAAACATTTACCAATGTTTCATTTGTTCCACTATTTTTTTTGTCACAAATCACAATTCCTGCACTCTAATTAGACTTCCATCTTCATAGATAACTCAGGGCTTCAGGTAACTCTGTACCCACTCTGCAAAGTGGAAAGATAAGGAAGAACTTATCCAGAACAACCCATAAGCACTGAGAAAGGAGCTCATGCAAAACAATTGTGATTTAATGTGTGGGCGAGGGGAGCTGTCCTGAAGATTTTGACTCTAAGCTGAATGAACATAATAACAAAGAGATGCTTGTTTTACTTCCTTTCAGCTCAACGTTTCTAGAGATAAGCCTTGAACTTGCATCTGCCATGTTGGCTTTTTGTGATCCAGGTCTCCAGTTCTTTGTTTTCACTTTATACGATGAGTTGAGTGACAAAATAAATGTTATGTGATTAGAGAAATCCAATTTGGTATGTTGCATGCTGTACTTGTTTTTATACATGGGCAAAGGTATAAACATCAATGGTAAAAATAGGACAGAGTGAATCAGTGTTTTGGGGCTCTGTGTACACAGAATAATGAGTGCAAATTAACTCTTAGTTAAGATCTGCAATGCCTTATTCCTAAACAGGAATAGTGATTCTGTTTTGCATTAATATCCTATTTTTATTCAGATTAATCTGCTTTAATGGTTGGAGATAGGAAATTTATAGTAGCAGGCTATTTCATTTGCTTAATTTTACCTGTTTTCAATCATTGGTAATCAAAGAATGGTTTATTTCTATTCAGTATTCTGAGTTATTTGCAGCTATCTTCCCCATAGTCTTGTTGGCCTTAGCATCATTCGAAGTGGGGAACATTACAATTTAATACACATTTGCACATGATACTTATGTAAATAACCAGCCAATGGAATAAGTTATAAAATCTACAATCAAATATATATTTAAAAATGAGCTTTTAGTGATTATTTGACCATTCAAGTCTAGTATGTGCATCTGTTCAGACTCATTCACTATGCATGCAGTAATACTCAAGCTTACAAATGTTTGCAGAAGGCAAACATGGAAGGTGTGTGGCCACAGTTAAACTGATATTCTCTTTAAAATGTTAATGAATATAGATTTTTTCTAAATTCCAATTCAAGGGTGATATCAGCCTTCCAGTCACAAACTCGAACAGCTGGGTAAGTGCCCCCTGAGCCATGCAAGAAGGAAATGGAGAGAGATTAAACAGGTCTTCTTGTCCATCTCTTTGAGGATGCTGGGCTGTGTTCTAAAATACACTCTCCAGTACAATGTTCAGAATACTAAGAAGCTGCTTTTGCTTCAAAGCATCTTCCATAGAAGAGCATCATCACCATATTAAAGATCCCACAAACAGGAAATATTTCTTAATAGAAAGCCTAAGTTCTCTTTTTTCCCATCTTCATTGTGTTACTCCCTCTCGTCTCTTTAAGCCTCTGTTTCTCTCTTGGTACTCACTCCTTCCATAGGCTTAAAGACATGCCACAACATTTCTTCCAGTCTTTCCCCAGCAAACACAGCACTGGTGGTTGCTGGCATGGCTGCAATAGTTTGGTCATTCATGAAAGAGGGAGGGCTACCAAACATCTGCCACTTCAGTACTCCGCCAGCCTGGGGACAGATCCTCTTTCAGCTTCATCAATCCCCCTTCTCCCAGAAGTTGTCCCCTTGGCTTTCAAAGGTCA
Source organism: Anas platyrhynchos (assembly GCF_047663525.1). Classification (NCBI taxonomy): domain Eukaryota; kingdom Metazoa; phylum Chordata; class Aves; order Anseriformes; family Anatidae; genus Anas; species Anas platyrhynchos. The sequence goes on along the minus strand of NC_092587.1, from coordinate 86,863,022 downwards.
TTTCTTATCGTTTCTGTGATCGAAGACTGGCACAGTAGCACGCCGTGTCAAGCTGCCAAAAATAAATCAAATTGGCTCCTCGCCAATGTCATCGGTTGGCTGGTTGCCATAGCATGCTTGGCTGCTACTACCGCGAGGCGTGCCGACCATGCTACTTCTGTGCTGTGATGATCATCTGCCTTGAATTTTACTACAATGGCTGTATCACATTATCTGTGGATGTCTTCCCTGGTGCAAACACAAGAAAAAGTCAACGATACTTCATATGCAGAGACTTTTCCCTTCATTTAAGGGCAGGACGAAAAAGAGAGTAAGAGAGGAAAGGGCTAACTAACAGATAAAGAGAACTGTATGATCTTTAATGCTTAATATTTAATGTTTCTGGAGCAGGAGAGAGGCTTGGTGATTCTTCATACCATTCCCTAATTCCCCTGACAGACCTCAGCCCTCCCTGTTATTCAGTTCTACATCCTCGACTTGTCTGTTGGTAATGGCTTAGGAAATGGCTTCGACCAACTGTCTTGTATCCAGTATTAGTTGTTCTCATATCCTGGGCATTCCCAGTTGTACAGTAGGGCAGTTTCTAAGCAATCCTCATTGTATGACCGCTGGGAAAAGCAGATGGATTCCGATCTGAGTAAGCCATGAAATGAGTTAGTGGGCTTTGTTCAGCAGCTTATGGAGGACTGAAGGAAGAAGGACATCTTTTAGTCTCTTCATGACTTCTGGAGGGCAACTCGCATGCTAGGATGTTGTTCTCTTATTTGAGCTTCCTTGTCAAGAAGCTTTCTTTTTATGATCCAGCTTTTGCCTCTTTGGAGTTGGAATTATGCTTAGAGAGGCTGCCTGAGATGCCAACCTACTCAAGAGGTCAAAACTGGTAGGAGGGAATTTATACATTACTTATGGATCATGATGTAAGATATATTCTAATCCATTTTGCATTGGCTTAAATCTGAAAAGTCTTCATCAAAGTCACTGCAAAGAGTCCACATTAATACATATTTGAGAGGAGATCAGCCCCCAGCACAGCAGACTATAGAAGATGGGATACTGTGTGCCTTACGGGGAGGAGAGAAGGTGAATACCACACAATGTTAGATTCTCTTTATACTTTCCAAGGCTCAGCTCCAAACCTGGCTAGCTCTCACATCAAAAGCACTCTCAGATTGTCAGGTAAGGATACAACAAAGCCCAGAAATGTGAAAGAGTAAATTGTGCCTAAGGAAACAAATTGGTCTTCTTTTGTTGGGAAATGAAGAATGCTTTCTCCTGCTTGATGAAATAGCTTTACAATGGAGCAGTTTCACAGCTGAAATGAAAAATCAGCCACATGACAATTGCTTTGCATGCATGTGAGCCCACAGTTCCCCCTGGGCCCTGTCTCCTGCATGCTGGGAGCACTGGGAGGCACTATCTTCTCTTCACTTCCTTAGAGAGAGCAAGTCCCTACAGATCCTTTTTCATGGTTTAGAGTTGAATTGGTTCTTTGTTTTCAGTTCAATCAGCATATTGATTGAAGGGCAATACTTGCTGCACCTAGAGAGCACTGGCTATATAAAGATTTGGAAAGGGAGACTGTCTATTGTCACGTACAAGCCAGAGGGTACAGCCTACGCCACACAAGAGGATTGCAGTTGTATAACCGGAGTTTTAGTCTTGGCCCATGGGTAGCTGGCAGGAGACAGAACACCCTCACTGCCATGCCTGTTTCACTAGAGCTTATCTCTGCTGCTACACCTGGCAGCTGAAGAAAGCAATGCAAATGCACCAGTCTTCCTGTGACTGCCCCAGAGGGAACAACTCTAAGCATGCATGCCAGCATTTTCCTGTCTGTAGTACTACTCAAGCAAAAAAGCAAGAATATAAATGCAATTTAGGTTGCCTGCTACGTGATGAAAGATGACAAAGTATGTGCCTAGTCCTCAGCTGCTTTGAAAGTTTTAACCTTTGCATTGTGCCTAGATGGGTACATGTGTTATGTATTTCAGAGCCTGCAAATCAGTTCAGATAAACTTGTGAGGGGCAGAGTTAGAAAAGGAGAATGTCATGATTTTCCAGAGAACAGGAAACCTACACGCCACCTGCAGCAGGTGCAGGATTTCCTTTTCTCTTGCAGAGTGAAATAGGGTCTCTGGTCCCATGAGTGCCTCAGATCTGCTTTTTTTTCCCAAATGAGATGTTCCTTACCCAGTAAAGGTGCGAGCAGTGCCATTGGTAAAGCAGGATCTGACCTGTTTTAATGAAATCCTAGGTGGCACTAAGCATATTTACTGATGACAAGGTGTGGGCTGACTTTGGAAAATGCCTTCAGAGCAGAGCAAATTAATCATTGTTCTGTACTAAGGGGTACCAGTTCTTTTGGGACCTCAATAAGAAAGGTGTGGACAGTCAAGGCTGGTTAACTGGTTTATTTTGTGAGAATGGAAATTACAGAAAAGATGACAACAATCCTACGTAACCACAGCTGTTGCAGTATCAGAAGAGCCCCTCCTCAATGATCACAGCACGCTGTGCAGAGTTCCTGTCTACTGTGAGGTTGGCCAGCCTCCCTGCTCTTCACATCTTTGTAGCATTTTTGTATGTGAGTAAAGTTATTGGTCTCATACCTGTACGGTACTGAACTTTCTAGATGGTGCATACAGTGGGGTTTGCTGAGGGTGTTATACTCTTACATGTCTCCATAGGAGGGAGCTCCACAGATGGTATTGTTAAAGGCAGTGCATACTGATGGCACGGTATGTGCTTTTGTTATATAGTGGTCACTCTCACAAACACACCAGTCTCTACAGCCAAGGCCCATGATTAAATTCAGCCTAGGTTCTGCACAAAATCAGTCTCTGTGTTACAATGTCTTCTGCAGTGACCCAGTACAACTGCACTCAGACCGTCTCCAGAAAACACTCCAAAATCCCCACATGGGAAGAAGCCTTCCTACCAGAAATGCTAGCCAGATTTTCAGGTGAGAAATGCTCAAATAGAAGACCAGTGGACAGAGCAGACAGACAGACAGACAATGAAACTTAAGTGGCAGCTGTTTGCTGTAGCTGCCAGCAGTGCTCTGCACCATCACCAGTGTCATCTCTTTATGCTAGGATCAAGTAGGCTGAGCTTTTCAGAGAGATATAAGCTTGCAGAGTATCAGCTGGAATTTACAGCTCCAAGGAACAGCATTTTATAGACAGCAGTACTGGCCCTGTGGTACAGATGACTGCTGTGCATTGAGGGATGGGACTGAGAAAGTTCACCAGGTCAGCATGATCAGATTAGTTAGACATTCCTCAAGTGCTGTATGATGGCTGCATTAATGCTGGATTATCGGGGCAGTTCAGTGATCACTTCCAATCTCTGCAGCAGCTCCGTGGAGTCTGGCAAGGTGAAGTTGTGCTCCTAAGGGACTGTGGGTCCGTGCAGAGGAATGTAAGAACTGCCAAGGCAGGTCAGACCTAACATCCATTCACTGTACTTCTCTAGCTGGAGATAGCACCAAATACTGCTGTAGGCAGATTTGGGATCAACTGCCCCTCTACAGCTAGGATCCATCCGTGTTCTCTGTCACATAGGATTTGGCTTAACAGTTAAAACATGATGTATTATCTCTTGATAGTAATTATAACTGGGGTTTTACGTGGCATATATAAATGCACAATATCTGGCTAAGCATTAACAGCTTTCCCAACTCCAACCAACTGTACAATGGCTAGAAAGATCACCGATGAATGGGCCACCATTGCCCTAAGTATCTTTCATTACTCATGTTCATCAGAGAGAGAACAAAAGCTCCTGGTAGCCCTACTTTACACTGTTGCTCATCGTATATAGCATCATATTGTATGTGCATATGTACAGATGGCATAGTACCATAGCCCTTGCTATTCCTATCTTTCCTGACAAAAACACAAGCAATGTTTTCAATTGCTTTTTGTGTGAAAGCACTCTCAGGCTTCTTAGCATCTTTGTTGCTTTTCGATGAACTTAAATCTCTTAAATCTACAAATGTCCTTTATGAGATGGGGTGACAAACACTGTATACGTTGTATACAATCCAGAAGAGGCTGTACTTGTATACATGTATTTCCAGAGAGGCATTATTTCTTCTCTTTTTCTCCTCATCCCAGTCCTTAGGCACACTAACATCTTGGCTTTTTGAACACAGCTACCCAATGGTCATGGATGACCGCAATGATATCCAGGTCCATTGTGGACATGAAAGTTCTCCTTTTTGTAAATGTACCACAAAAATATTATATTCCTCTGCATAGCTGTCTGTGTGATTGGGCAGTGGCCAAGAGAACCAAAGAAACGTAGGCAGTGGCAGGAGGTCTACAAGTCAATGGTTGGCATGAAGACAGGTGCTGGCATCAGGTGTCTGGGCTAGGTTCCATGTCCAGTTCTGGACCACCAGTAGACTGTCCGAAAGCCTAACTCAAGCTCGCTCAACTTGAACAGGTCTCTAAGCACAGTGTATTTCTCAAGACTGCATTCATACTGCAAGCCTGACATAAAGGAGGGTTTCCTCATTCCCTAGCTTTTCTCTCTTGGTATTGAATGTCTTTCAGGCAGGAAATAGATGAGATGCATGAAGTTAATGTATGGGGGGAAATTATGTGACAGAGTGATGCTGCTGTCTGCTTAGCTGTTCTCTGAAGGGAAGTTTGGTCGATTTTTTTCAAGTTAGTAGAGCTATGGCTTTCTTCCTGTTTTTGTATTCCCTGCTGAAGATTCCCCTTTGCACACATTTTAGCTCTAATATTCTATACCATATAAGAGGTCTTGATTTTATCATCTCCAATTGTGAATATGTGGTCTGTGGAAATGTGTCTTCTTCCTTTCTGTGTCTCTAGTGACATCACTGTCAGCATGGGACACTGAAACAGAGCTGAAAATCTCATCTGAGGTCTTGGCAGCCCTGAGTTGGACACCTGCCCTTTGCAGGGCTTCAGAGTAGTCAGGAAAAGAGCTACAGAAACCTGGACAGGGCCCAGAGATGCAAAGGAAAATGACAGGAAAATCTCCTAATGACAGAAAAAGTGAGACTCAAGGCTTCATGTAAATAAGTCTTAGATAGAGGTCATAAGGTCCCAATTATCCAGCGTTCAAAAGACCACTCACTTTCCAGCTGTACCTTAAGGCAACTGCAAATGAGTCCTCTTTTCATTATGAAAGAAAACAGAAGGTGTAAGCTGCTATTCAACCTCTCCATCTTCCTTCAGCAAGACACAGTAATTGGGAATGCTAATAATGATGACTGGACATTACCTGTAACCTACAGGGCTTAATGAAGAAGAAAATTTCTCTAACATTTAGAAGAGCATCCAAATCCCTATGCTAAAGTGGTGCAGTGCTGCAGAACCATAACTGTCAATGCATTGGATGGACAGGGAAAGGGGTGGGAGAGCAGGAGTGAGAGCTATGAGCAGTCTGCAGTAGCATTCCCCAGTGCTGCTGACTTTGGCAGAACTGTCTTGGCAGCTGTGAAAAATGTTTCAAGACCTTTCTGGATAACTACTTGAAGAGATGAAAAATGGGATAAAATAAAAATAATTAAAGTTAGAGCCGTGCGAAGTTATTTTTAAAAATATCTTTGCTATTCTTAAGCAATTTGGGCACCTGTTGATTTGGAAGTGACACAAGTCTCTAAGAAGGAGGAGGAAAGTTGAATGCAAGCTTGTGTGGACTAAGTCCACAACCGCCTGTTTTTTTGATAAGTGTAAGACTCCTTCCCCACACTGGGTCTGGACCTAGAAATAAAAGAGTCTTGACAGCTTGTTTTGCCTATCCCCAAATTTCTCTCTGAGCTTCCCCTCTTCCTCCATCTTTACTTCCATCTTTTACAGCCTGTCTGGAGGCAACACTCCCCAGCTATAGCTATATCTACATGGCTGGAATCTGAGCCTCACCAGTTTACCTAAGGCGAGGATTTCACATGTGATTTCAGCATGGGTGTTGTAAGGGATTCAGAGTAATCTTCAGTCATCAATACTGAAACAAGAGCTAAGACCCAGTCCTGGGCTGGACTCTGCCAAGCTGCACTTCAGGAAGATAAGCAAGGTGAAGGATTCTGTGGTCTTCGTTTCAGATCTGCTTGCAAGTGATCTGTATGTTTCTTTCCCTGTGTAGTGCTCAGTGTAGTATTGTAGCACTGCCCTTCTGCTTTCCCTTGTGGTTGGAAGAGGTGGTGGAACCCTCTCTGCATTGATGGGGTTTGATCAGAGGCTGCTGTAATGTGCACAACAGAAATCCTCTCTGGTCCTTTGTCTACAGTCTGTTATTCAGCTGTTACGTTAAGGGATGCAGATGGTCAAAGCGCAGTGAAAGGAAGTAACTTTATTGCCAAACAGTGAGTATGCACTGGCACAAGATCGCCTCCGTACCATACCTGGTCATCCTGTCCCCGTGTACAGCTCCTACTATGTGAGGAACCAGTGACTAAAAGATCCTTCAACAGCATAAGCAGTTTTGACATATGCCTTTAATATTTTATTTGGGGGTGAAGGTACTCTTTGCACAAACCCATCCCTGCACTGTCAAGCCTTAATCTGGAGACTTATCAGTGTGAACAGGCACAGTGCCAGGCACAGGGACTAAACTTTACCTCCTGTCCATGACACAACCTCTCCTGAACACACCTGATGCCCGGCAGCAAGTCACTGGGGAGAAATGCATGGCACTGCCACTGAATAGCACCAGTTCTGTGGATGAACGGCAGGCTTTGGTCTCAAGAGATGCTAACCCAGTACTGTTCATTGCACTCAATAAAGACACACAAAATGAGAAAGAAAACGTTTCTTTCTGCCTCAGGCTAGAAACCTTCTTCATAGCTGAAGCCAAATGACTGTGAGAAAGATGGATGGAGTCACTGATTTCTACCTCAGGGAACAAAGAGAAAATTCCAGCCATTCCTAAATGATGTAGTATACTTCTTGTCCTCATCTCTAGCAAAACACTCACATGTGTTTCTACCAAATAAAGGGCTTGAGCCTCGTTGCAGCTCAGACTACCTCCATGCAGAGCTTCTGAGTCCTGCCAGGCTAATTTTTTTTTTCTGTGAAGCACGTCTTCATTAAAGAACCCCTTAATTTGTCAATAATGAACATAACATACCAGTACATCCCAATGGTGGTATTTCTAGATAAAAGTAGTATGAGAAACTCTTGCCTGATTTTATAGTAGCTCATATGTGAGGGTCAGGTACTCCCTGAAGGGGACAGAAGACAAGATGGGCTTGTGACCTACAGAGGAAAACTGAAATCCAGGGAGCTTAACAAGCAAGCCATTGGGCTGCTGGCTGTGTGGACAATGTTTCCCCTGATGCTTCCTGCTGGAGATGTTCCATTTTGTATAAATTATTTATTATTTACTGGGGCTGGGATGCAGAGCTTGGTCTCTCCCATTCAAGATGAATGCCCTCACAGCCAGGCTACGGAGCCAATCTTCTCCTCTGGCCCAATGAATATTTAATGATTTATGGAAGTGGAACAGCTCCATCAGGAGAGGAAGAGCGAGAGAAACGTGTTCATTCAAGTAGAAATCCCACAACATCTCTTTGTGACCACCACGCAGGACCTGAGCCAAGGACCTTTGCAGTGAATAGGATCAGCCAGAGGACCAGGGGAGACAACATGAGCACAAAACGGTGGGGTGCCACTGCCTCCACTTCAGTGCAATTTCAGAGCAGCTCAGGCCTGGCCAAGTTCTTGCCCTAGATAGGGCTGGTTTCTGTGATGGTTGTCATCGAAATGATGACTCTCAACCAAGCTGAGAGTACAGGCTGCTTCACCTTGAGGAAGCTTCAGCTGTGCCACTCACAACCCAGATGAGCCTCCTGCTCCAGCGTTTTGGGTGGTGTAGCCTGACTGTGCACGAGACATGGGGCTGACACGCTGTGCCCCTATGAGGTGTCCCCGACCTGCTGGGTGCCCTCGTTAATCAGTTCATTGCCCTTCTGATCGAACTGTTTTAGTGGAAAGCCAATTAAACCAAGATGACTACTGTGGGGCAGCCGCCCCGATGCACTTGGTGCAGAGCTCACAACATTTGGAGGATGGAAAGTCCCTCCTGCAGAAGGCAACCTGGTAGAGGGTAAAAACCACTTCCTTATTTGAACTAAACCCAGAACTACTGATGCTAGCTGCTGCCCCTTCACAGGAACAGATTTCCCAGGATTGTTCCTCCTGTGTCCCAGCTCCATGCCGTGCCCTCGGTTCCTGTCGCTGTCCCCAGAGAGCAGAGCTCAGCGCCTGCCCCTCTGCTCCCCTCGTGAGGGAGCTGCAGGCCGCCATGAGGCCTCCCCTCAGCCTGCTCTGCTCTGGGCTCAGCAAACCAAGGGACCTGTTCCTTGAGCTGTTCCTCATATTTCTTGCCCTCTAGACCCTTCACCATCTTAGTTGCCTTCCTTTGGACACTCTCTAATAGTTTTATGTCCTTCGCATACTGTGCAGCCTAGAAATGCACACAGTACTCGAGGCGAGGCCGCAGCAGCACAAAACAGAGATAGACAATCCCTTACCTCAACCTGCTCGCAGTGCTGTGCCTGATGCACCCCAGGGTAGGGTTGGCCCTTTTGGCTGCCAGGGCACGCTGCTGGCTTATATTCAGCCTGGCATCGACCACACCCCCCAGATCTAATCTGTGAGGTCACAAACCAGGCAGCATCAGGCTTTTGTGGCGTGAGCTAGGAAGGTGCCCGGCTGTCCATCCAGCTTTTCAGGATGAGTGCTGTGAATCCTGCTCTTTCCACCCCTGGAGGGCCATGATTAAGCAGTCTCAGCTAATGGATTTGGGGTTGAGAGGAGGGTTGCTCTGCGCCAGCACTGCCACTCCGCCTTTTCTCTGATTGTGGATTTCCCCACACGTGTTCATGGTTCAAAATCCCTCCTCCTATATCCAGGCTGTCAGAACCTGCGTGGTGACATCCTCATGTTGAAACAAACAGCAAAGGCTCCCAGTCGCTTCGGTGGGAACAGCATTAAGCCTGAAATGCCTCCCAGAGAGCTGCAGCTGTGTTTTGGTGCCCGTTCTGCACAAGCACATTGGGATCCCGCATGTGTGCACACCAGCTGTGCATATGGGAAATATTAATAATATCCTGATGGAAAGAGCTGGTGTTGTTGATGTTGCAACTGCTGGGGACAGTTATTGACGAGAAGGCTGTGGAAGGCCTGACAACAGGCATTTAATTCATTTTAGCATCAGATTTGCAGAGCCTTGGTGTATGAAGATGGACTGCAACAAACTAACGATCTCTAAATGAAATTTCTCTTTCGCTTCAGCACAAAATGGGAGAATGGCAAAGGGGAGAAAAAGAGACATTTTATATCCTCTCCTTGATTGTAATTCCCTGCCTTCAGCTAGATCAATATCACTTCTGCTAGAGATGGAGGCTGCCTTTGGTTTCCATGGCAATCTGGGTTGTTGGAGGCTTGCAGGCTCCATGAATCCCCAATTTATCAGCCTTCTAGGGTTTAATAATGGAGACAAGCAGTCAGGCTGCTTATGAATGGCACATGTCTTTTGGTCTGGGGGAAGGGAGGCGGGCGTGTGGTTTGTAGTAAGGGCTGCAGCAATTTGTTTCCCTGTCACTGACAGCTGAAGGGGGAGGAGAACAAGGGGAGGAGCAGCACATTAATTCTGGATGCACCGAAGGAATTTCTAGACCTTTTTGCTGCAATTATGGAAGATTTCCTCCTCTGGCCTCTTTTCCCTGAGCAACATTGCTGAGGCAGGGGAAGAGAGCAACCTCAGAGCCTGCCCTATGTGACAAGGTGGGAGCTGTAGACTGAGAACCCAAAAGCTCCAGCACCGCACGTTTCCTTCTTGTCCTGAGCCCTCTTTATTTCAGGATCAGCAGTGCATGAATGCCAGCAGGCTGCCATTGTTTTGGGTTCATTTTTCTTCCCCTACTGATCCTACCACAATTGCCAGGCTGATCAGCAGAGCTGTCACTTGCTGTGCTACTCTCTGTGCATCTGCCAGAACTATCCAAATGTGCACCTCCATCCCCAGATTGCTGTAAGCTTCACTCCCAGAATTAATCAGTTTTCTGGGATTGTCCTGGCTGTATGGCAATCACTATCAGTCACTTCAGTAAGGCCACCTTTGGCGCACGTGGCCACAATCAGCTCTGGGTGTTTCCATTTCTTCTTATCTTTCCTCTGATTTCTTCCCTATCATCTCATAGGGCAATCACAGTAAAGAGGCTAAAGAATAAATGGATGCATCTTGTCAAGACCCTGGTACTCTCTTTTCACATGCATTCTGTTTCCAAACCATCCTCCAGCGTTTAACCCAGCAAGAAGGAAAAGCTGGGTGACACAACAGAACACTGTTGCACGAGATCAGAGGTCAGAGGTTGGACTCGATGGTCTTGAGGTCTCTTCCAACCTAGACAATTCTGTGATTCTGTAAAATCCACATCCTCCTGTGAGATGGGGACTTCTTGTTTTCCAATGCATCAGCCAAGAGCAGCTGCCAAGTGTTACATTCCACAGCTGGAAGCCAGTAAAAATATCTGTAATCAAGCTGTTCAAATCGCAAGGTATTTAAGGAATTTAAAAAGGTAGCCTTTATGGTCTGCAGGACCCATGTGAAATCTACAGGGGCAGGGAAGGCGAAGAGCAAACAACTGGTGGGTTATTTCTCCTCAGGTCTTCCTGTTTCAGGGAGGTAAAGTAATGAATGCCGTTCTTCTCCCTCCCATCTTGTGACGGCTTGTGGGGATATTACTGAGATTGCTGCACCATTTTGGCCTGAAATTAGGACTTTGTGGAATTTCAGAAATCACAGGCCTTTTTTCTGAGTAGCAGGGCCAAGGTGCAGCACCTATGAAGGTGCTGCTGTGTGCGGAGGAGCTGGCTGAGGCTGGAAGGAAGAGCTGAGGAGACTCAGCCTCATGGGTACACCACAGGCTCTTGGGTGACCACAGCCCAGCTCTTCATACTGTGCTCCCTCTAAAATGCAGATAAAAGCCTTTGCTTTTCTGGCTGGGATGCCACAAAAATTAAATACTTCCACGATTGCGAGTTAGGCCATCGTTATGGTGTTGAAGACCAGTGCTTACATTGCTGTCTGCCTGTAGCAATTTGGGAAGGTCACAATGGAGACAGCTCTTGACCTTCACAAAGGTCCGCGTTTGTCATAAATGTATGAATTGGTTATTATAGCCTACATGATCTGTACGTATATGTATATATCCTGTATGATCTGGATATTATATCCAAAAAGACCAGTACATCACCCTGCTGGAAAGTCAAGCAGTGCAAGCACCCTTGGGCTGCATTTGCTTGCAACTGTGATGGCAGCTGAGAATGAGGTGTTGGTAGAGGAGATGTGTCAGATGGCCTGAAGAACCTCACCACTCCTGTAGGCTTCTTCCAGTCCTAGCTGGATTGCAATCCTTGTTAGATCGATATAGGTACTGTGCATGGGAAGCCTGGGCCAAAAGTGCTGGCGCTAGGCAGGAATAAAACACCTGCCAGCAGCAGGCATGCCATTTGTCTCAGCCTTCAGGCTTGGCTGCATCCATGCATGCGGGAAGGAAACGGCACCGGGAGAGAGGAGAGCCACTCCTTTCCCACTCCTCAGGAAGCAAAAATGTTTGCCAATGTAGCTGTAACAGGGTTAACACCTCACATTCGCGAGGAACATCCCCCCTCTCCTCTCTCCACCCTCGTCCTCCACCACTCCCATGTCTCTGGAGACCTCTCCGCTCCCGCCCGGCAGCCCAAGTTGGGAGTTTCCATGGCAACTCGGCAGCTGGTGTCTAGACACTGTGAAAGATGCTTCGCAATGGAGCCGGGAGCCTGACTCCCTTGGTACCCCCTCCCCGCTGCCGTGCACCCCCAGCTCCGCTCCCCCCTTCCCACCCTTGCAGGATGCCGACGCACGGTGGGATTTCCACGGTGCTGGGGACCAAAGGCACCGGGAGGGAGGGGAAGGAAGGAGGGGAAATCCCTCATTTCCCTGCTTCTTTGCCTGCTTCTTTTCAGCAGTTACAGGGCAGCTCTCTGGGACCTCCTGCCTGCTACTTGCAGCAGGGACATCCCACCCCACCACCTTCTTGCAGGGTGTGCTGAGGGGATGCAGGTCTCCCAGGTGCCGCGTGCCCTTCAAGACCCCCAGGGCTCACAGGAACCATGTAGCACCCTGGGTCTGTCTGTAGCAAGCGAGGAGGTTGGGAGAAATCGTGCAAGTTGGCCCCCTGGGCCAGGCACAGCCACTCATCCAAAATCCCTGACTGCTTCGCTTCTCAGCATTTTGCTGGGCCAGCGAAAATCTGTCAGTTTTCAGAAGCAGCGAGCGGGAAGGGCGTAGGATTTTAGCACTGTGTATGGCACATAGCAGGGCTGACTGCAATGGGCTAACTTGGATCGGGAAGGGAACTGCATAAGCGACAGCTCTGAACCCGAACTGCATCTTGTTTCAGCAGTCTCAGACCTACCATTGTCTGCCTGGAACTGGCTCCTGGCTGGCTAGGAGGACAGATGGATCGGGACAGATGAATCAAGCTGTGAAGCCTGGATCGAAATCTGGACCCAAATGTCGTTAAAACTAGGAGATGCTTAGGTCATGGATTTCAAACGGGGCCTTGCAGCATTCCTCACCCTCCAAAAAATGTCTTTAAAGAGAGCCATCCCTGGAGCAAATGAAGGCTGCTTATAACAGGGCAGCAAGACCCAGATTAATATTTGGAAGTAAATAGGAGGGGACCAGACAAGGCACAGGTTTGCAGTCCCATCTCTGGCCAAGCTGCAGCTGGCAGAGGGTGGATGGGGGAAGGAGGGAGCATGGCAAAAGGACCCACCTTGTGGCTGGAGCCAGAGAAAGAGCAGCGGTTGAGGAGGCATGGGCAATGCTTTAGCACAAAGGCATGTTCTAGCAGCACAATCAATATCAGCAATAATTATGCAAACAGTGGGAAAGCAGCAAAAGCAAAATCCCTGCATCTGTAGTAGAGTCCCAGAGTGTTTGTGCAATTTCTTTTATCTTGGCATCAGCTGTGGTAATTTAAAGATCTGCAGTGGAAAAGAGAGGAAAAGGAAAACAAAACCCAAGCCACCAGCCACAAAAGAAATGATCAGCAGAGAGGTTACTGCTACTATGGTCATAAGCTGATGTCTGCTCTGATTTAATTAATCTTGGCAAGTCAGACGGGAGCTGGGCAGGTCCCAAGAGACAGTGTTTTACCCGGAAATCCACTCAACCTAATTTCTCTAATGTAGGGCAGTGGAGAGACTTGGAGAGGAGCCTGCACGCTCAGCCATTAGAGCAAAGCACAGGCAAAGGCAGCTGGAAGTGCCACCATCCAGCAATACTGCTGCCTGCGTGCCTGCCTCAGCTTTACAGCAACCAGAGCTGCATATGTTCGAGGCGTTTGCTCACCAGCAGGGCTCACAGACATCATTCTCACCCCTTCCAGGAAATAAATGGAGTGCTGAGGGGCAGGAGCGCTCTAAGACCCTATTTCAGCATGGATCTGTAATTCATTTCTGTATCATTTCTCTTCCGTGGGCAAGGCACTTACAATTCCCTGTAAGGTACCTGTTGGAGCGGTAGGTTTGAGGCACCTCTTGACACAGACCCTTAAGCTGGGAAGCAAACACACCTCAGCCTCTCCCATCAAACAGCTCTATCCCTTAAGCACTTGCACAGTCACAGCCTAAGGTTTGTTGGAGGCTGCCCCAAATGCTTCTAAGCTCGAGGCTGCCCCAAATATTTCTCAGCTCGAGGCTGCCCCACCCAATGTGCTCAAATGAAGCAGGTTTGGTAGCAGCTCATGGATGCTCATCACCAATGCCAAATTGTCTTATGCTATAGGATGATTTGGACTGAGGAAATCACCATAGATTTAGAAAGATTGAAACAAAGGTTAAAGCTGCAATACAAGCCCCTTCTCAGTCTTCTTTTGCTTAATATTACATCTCAGCCTTCCCTCCTGTACTGTTTCTTCAATGCATGCACATGTTGTTTTCTCATTTTTTGGGCCTGGGCCTTTCTTTTTGCTTTGTCTCTGTGGCTGGGATGCTCTAGAACAAATGTGGATGTCTTCACCCATGCTAGACACCTTCGCTTGATAAAGACATGGGTGTTCCCTGGCTGCAACTCCAGTTGTCCTATAGTAGGCATCTAAATAAGTTAGGTTAATAGTCTTAAAAATGTTGTGTTTATTTCCACTGTTTGGAAAGGGAGCACAGGGTGAGAAGACCAGCTGGAGATGTCTGTGCGTAGATGCCTGAACTTAGGTAAGATGCCTGTTATCTTCCACTTCAGCTTTCCCATTTCATGATCCCTCTGTGCTGCCCCAGTCCAGGTCCATCTTAAGAGATAACTCACGGCTTCTGGCTTGTTCTCTCCCTTGCAAGTGGACACAGGGGGCTCTCATCTTGTAAGAGGAGACCTCACAAAACCGGTGCATTCAGAAGGGGGCAGCTTTAGACAGGTGAAAATTTGGCTACCTGGGATGACATGTGGTTGTGCCTCAAGCAGGACACAGAACACTTTGCATAAACACCCCAAATTCTCACCTGCTTTCTTGTCACCTTTTACACCTAGTCCAACAAAGTGCAAGGTGAATGTGCAATGCCAAGGCTGTAGTTTTGTCTGTGAACTGTACCTGTCTGCTACAAACCAACAGCTGCGACAGCCCTGAGTTCAAGAAAGTGGGAAATCAAGCCTAGTATCAGGTAAAAAAAACAATGTAAGAAAGATCCTCTCTGATCTACAAAATCCCCCAGGATAGCTACCTAATAATCTCCCCAGGGACACCTAAGAGCCCTTTTCTGGGATGCTGAAAACTAGGCTGGAGAAAACCCTGGAGACCATGCTGCAGAAATAGCCTGCATCAAACAAAGTGGCGAAGGGTGAGTCAGACAAACTGTCTCACCTCTTCTTGTGAATCAGAAGCTGCTATTAGCTGGCCCCGATGTCAGTAGGGTTGCGCTACCATGCTCCCATCGCACAGAGAGAATCCTCTTCTTTCACTGCTATGATTTAGCAGTGCCACAGCTTGAACTTCATTTTTTATGCTGGGTTGTTTATCCTTTGTGATGTTACCTCTGTCTGAAGTTCATTACAGAATAATAACACCAGGTTGCTTCTTTCCCCTTGTTCTAAAGATCAATGAAACGATGCTAAACCTGCTAGGAGGTAAGACAAAGCTTAGTGGCAGCAGGGTGCACCTGTGTGTATGCTATGTCCCCTCACTGCTTCAAAACCATGCCAGAAAAAAAAAGGAAAAAAAAAAAAAAGAGGAAGAATGGAGGAATGGCTAGCTGAATTTTGCTTGATAGTTCTCATCAGAAAGATAGACATCTTGATTATATTTTGGGCCATCCAAAAAGGTGGAAATTGGCTTGACTTTGCCATGTGTCCAGTGTTTGGGTTGTCTGATCCCTCCCTGTTCTGCACAAGACTTAAATATGTGTCAAATTGACTTTGTAGCTTTTCTGTTGCTCCTTGACCTCAGAGTCAGTCCAGGCTATTTCAGCCCTGGCAGAAGTCAGTGCAGTCCCTGCCTACCACCAGCTGCTCCCCAGAGAAGAGCAGCAGGAGCAGCGAGGCTCCTCTGCCAGCCAGGAGCCTCTGGGTGCCAGGGGCATTCCCTGGAAATCAGATTTTTTCACTGAGAAGATGAAGAAAGTTTTAAATTTCGTGAAATGCAGTGGCTGGGGTTTGTGTTCCTGAAGCTGTGTTGCTCATCCTTTGATGATCTTTCATTCGTCTTGCATTACTGTATGGGAAAGCAGACATTTTGTCTTACTAAGGATCTCTCAGAGCCTCCTAGCGAAGCTGCTGGCTAACAATAGTCGTTTGGCCTACATTTAGGTGTGGATGGTCATGCATGCTCTCAGCTCCATACTTCAACACGTGTCCTGCTACTAATGCCTGGGAGAAGAGCAGGGTTAAAAGGAATCCCCTCCCTCTGCAGAGATTGAATCATTCAGGAAAATTAAGGAAATCATTCAGGAAAATTCAGGAAAATTAACCAAACTGGTGCAAGTTAGCTTGCTTTGCCTTCCAACTATAATTGGAACCTATTTTAATCAATAACCTATTTTGGTTTTGGTTCGTGGCTGTAGCTGTACTATATATAGAAGGAGTCTTTGAATGTAATTCTGTTTTGCTGCTCAATGTCAAGGGAAAGCAAGTGCACAGCTTTTGCTGACAGGGAATTGCAGGTGCAGGGGCTCAGGCCTTGGTGTTGGGTGATGGAGATGTTCCCACAGGCTCTTTGTAAAATCAGCAGCTGGAGTTCACTACGAAAAATTATTCGAAGGTCCAGAAGTAGAGCAACTAACGTAGTTGATTCAGGGTGGGAAGTTACACACACCTCAAAGGTGAGCCATATGGAAATGGTGCATAGGAAGGCATGTAAATGAGCGGCTGAGGAGCGGAGGGGGACAGGGAAGTGAGAATTGCAGCACCTACTGGCAGTGCTGGAAGCAAATACAAGCCTGCCATCTGATGGCACCGAATGGACCAGGCAAGAATGAATAAATGGTCTCATTCAGGAGAGGTTCACAATCTTACTAATGCTAAACATGGGTGTGAGGATGCTAATCCTCACTAACTAAACATTGGCATGTGAACATGAATATTGTTAAGCTGACAGCATGGGCCGTGGTGTGGGTTTTGAACATGCCAATTAGCTTTGCCCCAGACAGCTCCCAGACACATCCACCCTTGTTCTGGGGAGCCATATGGGCAGGAGCCGTGTGGTGCCAGCTGGCCTCAGGGCCAGAGAGCAGTCCCTGGCCCATTTTGTTTGCTGGTACAACATAATCTGATAGCCCATCGCAGAAGCCAGGAACTGGCTGGTTCAGAGACCCCTGAGCCCACCATGAATGACCACGGGAGGCCCAGTGATGCTATGGAGGTGTATCGAGCGCCAGCACTGAGGTATGTGACATACCAACCTTGTGCTCCATCCTGAATCACCCAGCCCTTCGGCACGTGCTTCTTTTCTCCATTTTTAACCCAAATCTGGAGTAATGCTGCTTGCTTGACTTCTCCACAGTGTGGGGGAGTGTGGGGGGCAGTCACTGAGGAATGGGGAGAAAAGGGGATATAGAGCAGACCAGCCACTCCACTGCACTAAACCCTTGTGCATTATTCTACTGGCTGAACCACCACCTTCACTTGTGAAAACCAATCCACACGGTGCACAGACCTTAGCGGTGCTTCTGAAAGAGGGTCGGGGACACACCAGTGTAGCCTGATCCAAGGAGGATGAGAGCTGGTCAGCAATAATTCAGAAACAAATGTGTCTTAGGCTGGATGAGCCCAGCAGCAAGATCATCCAGCTTGAGTGGTGCTCAGATTGCTTTGTTCCTCCTGGCTGTCCCAGTACTGATTCCCTGTCTGGTTCCTTGCTGTGGGATTGCTAGTGGCATACATTTTAACATGCAAACAGTATGCTGGTGCAAGGTGTCTGACTGACAGGCAGACCCAGCCTCAAGTTACATCCATTGCTTCCCCCCGGGGCAGCTCTGCCTCTGAAAGGAGAGCCCAGAAAACTGGAGACAGTGACAGCCTCCTGGGTCCTGTTCTTGAAAGCTTAGAGACATTTCGCTAGACCTCTGTTTGGTGTAAGAGAAGTCTGAATTACAGGTTATTATTATTTTTTTCCTTCTGGGTCTTGAGAGCTTCAAGAGCAGGCAGTTTTCTCTTCATGACCTCTTCAAGACTCAGCTGGGAGGGCCAGTAGCAGAAAGTAGGGGGCAACAATTACAGGGTGGTTGGCACAGCTGGTGGGCTCAATAAAAAGGTGATACAGGTATCTGATCTAGCTGATTTTAGCACAAAAGCCAAGGGCTTCATCAGTACGTGTGATGAAATGAATGATGGTTGCTTTCCAGTTGCACATGGTTTCTGGTGGGGCTGGAAGCATTTTGTGTGTGCTCGTCTGCTGGGCTGAGCCCTGGCACATTCCTCCCGTGCCATGGAAATGCCAGGAACCATGGGACCTGGTCACTTCGGGAAGAGAGAAGCCTGAAGCCATGCAGTTCATCATGCAATGGCTGTGTGCATGAGCAGGATGCTGTAGATCATGGCTGACTAACCCTGGACCGTCTCTTTCCCTACTAGATGCTGTAGAAGAAACCAAACCTACTGAAAGTGCCCAGCAGGAAGAGGTGAAAGAAGAAGAGAGCAAGGCGGACCAAGAAAATGCCTGAACATTAAGAAATGACTCCCCGTTGCCCCTCCCTCCCTCCCCCTATCCTCTATCCTTCCTTCCCACCCCAATCTCGATCTCCCCCCTTCCTGCTCACGTCTGTGAGCCTGTCCGTCCCTCTCCCATTCCCACTTAAACCCTTTTTCTCTCTGTGTGGCAAACATTTAAAGAAAAAAAAAAAAAGAAAAAAAAAAAAAGCAGGAAAAATCCCAGTCAAACAGTGTGGCTTAAACATTTCTTTGTTTCTTGGTGTTGTTATGGCGAGTTTTTTGGTAATGATGATCCAATCATTTTGGGAAAATTCTTGCACTGTATCAGAGTTCTTTGACCTGGCGCGTGCGTGTGTCTGTCTGCCCACCACGAGCGCTCTCTCTCTCTCTCTCTCCTCTCTCTCTTCTCCAAGTGTGTGTGTGTGCAATGTTCCGTTCATCTGAGGAGTCCAGACTTACCGAGTGAGTTAAAACAAAAGCAAAACAGGAAAAAAAAGAAATAATAATAATCCTTTTCTTCCTTTTTCAATGTGATGGAATGAACGAAAGAAAAAGAAAAACAAACAAATGAACGAAAAATAATACCAAACCCCAGTTTGTTTTCAGAACTAGAACAAAAAATAATATGTGCCAATTAGCGTAATGCTTGGCTCCAGGCTCCTTTTTCAAACTGAACAATAATTATAATAAATGAGAATAATGATCATTAACACCGCCGTGTCGCATTTCTATGCTGCCGTACACCCTCTGGCCTGCGTACACAGACCGGTCTTGGTGGGCCTCCTGTTGCGTGGCCCCGCTCTGCTCCTCAGCCACCGGTCAGTGCCCGGCCACTCTCCCTGGCATCACCAAGGGGATTTTTAGGGCTTGGATTCTGAGTGAGGCATCAGCACTGAATGAGGCATTAACATAAATAACAAAAGTAGCAAAGTGGGAAAGAGCAAAATCGGTGCCCCTCTAGGAGGCCCCTAGGAGCGTGGCGACCTCGGAGCAACCCCACGGGTCCCAGCTGAGGCACCAGCTTTGGTCAATGCTGAGGCCCCAAGGTGCCAGGGGACACACCAAGGGCCAAGAGGGGCCCCACTGGTCCTCACCCCTCTCTGGAGTTGGAGAAGTTGTTGAGCAACGTGGTGTGGTCCCCCAAAAATGTTCTGTTTGGCAACAGGAATCGGGCCAGTGCATTAATAGTGTGCAGCCAGGGCACGGTCTGGTGGCGTAAGAGCCAGTGGACAGCGCTCGGAGAAATCTCTCCGTCCTGCTGCCTAGCAAAACCTGGGTTTATTCACCCAGATCTGGTGTGGGCCTGGGCTTTATGGCCTTCCCCTGCAGCCATCTGGAAGTGCAGCCGAGGCCTGTCACGGCGGCATTGCACCACCTCGTGAACCTGCATGGCCACAGCCTACGGGGTACAAAATTGTCCCCAGTGCCCACCCAGCACCTGCTGGGCCCAGGCTCTCTTGGTGAGAGCAAACGTTTTATATATATTGAGGGGTTTTTCCCTTAAAGTCTTTTTAAAGCCTTTTCCTAAAGCTCGGTTAAGGCCCAAGTTTTTCCACATGTTTTCCCACAGCTAGGTTCCCTGGCTGCATTGGCAACGACAGCCAGCGTACCCCACAGTATTCCCATATAACACAGTTGGCAGGACCAGGATTAAATTGGCCTCCAAATGATAACACCAAAAAATGTGTCTGCTGACAGACCAAGAGTCCCTTTCTGGCCTTTTGGAGCAGCAGCCCTGCAGCCTTCAGAGGGCTGGCCGGCCCTCCCTGCCCGACTCTTTTCTTCTCCTCCATCTCTTTGTTGGAAATAGGGAGAAAAGATGAACGGTGTCTCCTCAGAGAGGATCGCTTTGAACGTAGACCGCTCACTGGAAGTGCCATCAAAATGCGCCAGGGCTCTTTTCCACGCGCTTCCTGGCCTTGTGTGGAAATAAGAGAGAGAGAGAGAGTGGGAGGATTAAAAAAGAGAGGGAAAGAGAGAGTGGGAGAGAGATTGGACAGAGATTTTAAAAAACAGGGATTAGAGAGAGGAGGGAGAAAAAGATTTTAGAGCGGATAGATGGATGATAGGGAGAGAGAGGGGAGTATAGCTAGAGTAAGAAAGGTTAGAGTGAAAAAGATGAGAGAGAGACAGGAAGAAATTAGGTAATATGGAGCAATAGGTGATTGATAGAGATAGTGAAACGTAGCTAGCTAAAGTAGATTAGACAGACTCAATAGGTAGAAAGATGGGCTGACTGACAGATAGGTATTGTGTCATAAACTTCATAAACGATATATATGCTAATATTCCCATGTCATGATGGGTAGTAAACCCTGAGACACCTTCCAGCCTGACCTCAATTCAGCAAATGTAGCGCGGACATCAGGCATTGCTTGGACCGTATGTCAGGTCTCACGAGCCTGCCCGTCCCTGCCGTGGGGCGGATGGTGTATGGGGAGGGACACGGGGGCCGAGGAGAGGGAGGAGAGGTGCAGAGTGTGTTTGGTGTTCGTAGCACGCCGGGTGCCCGGCCGGGAGGTTGCAGACGCCCCGTGTCTCTAGCAGTGAGTGCATGGAGAGAACTGAGGTTCAGCTCTCAGGATCGGTGGGAGAGGTGTTTGGGAGGAGGCAGGAAGGAGAGAGCACAGCTTTTTGTTTGGCCTCATCTCCTGTCATGACCATTTAAAAGGGCTTTCTTAAGGACTGTCTTGTCCGTGTCTGCAAGGACCGCTTGGTCTCCCTGCTCTTCTGACTTCAGATCCCAAACCTTTCATCTTGCCTCCATTCCATTATTACTATTTTTTACTTTAGAAGGAAAAGAAAACTGCCTCTCGTGTCCTTCTGGACATAGACCTTCCTCCCTCCTTGATAAACAGAAGCATTTTTCTCTCCCTGGGGACGTTTTACCTTTGCATTTCGCATGTTGCCTCCCCCTTGGCTGACGGCTGGGGCATGGCGTGTGTTTTGCCACCATTTGTAAGAACATACTTTGCCATGTTGCTTAGAGAACAAAGGGTTGGGTTTTGTGTTTTGTTTCTCCCCCCCACGAAGAGAACGGGGTATGTGGTTACCAACTGCAAACCTAAAAAAAAATCCAAATACTAATTCCTCTCCCTTGGTTCCAGTTTGAAATTACTGGCTGTAACCAAGCACCCCCCCTATCTTTCTTATTGTACCATGTCCTGATCCTGCCAGAGAGTCAGGGCAAAGAGAGCGTGAGAGAGAGCGCACAGACAAACCCTCTGCCTTGAGCATGGGGTGGTTTAATGTGTAGTACACAAGATTTGTATAGGAAGCTGGGCTGTCTTCAGGGTACAGGAAGAGAGCAGAGAAAAGCATTTGGATTTCCTTGAGTTGCCTCTTCAGCCAGATTTTTAAAGGCTGAAAGGAACCAGTACAAAGGATGTAGCATGGGACGGAAATTGGAAGAAGAACAGGGTTATTTGAGGAACAGTTTTTCTAGCAGGGTATCAAGTGAGCTAAGAGCAGCACGAGAGGCAGGAGGTCCCAGAAGTGAAGAGGGGAGCAAAGAGTACCCAGCCGAGTAGCTGGAGTTTTCCTTCTACTGCTCCTGATGCAACAACCAACACGAATTCCCTAGGGAGTATGCATCCGTTCCTCCTTCCCGGAGGAGTATCTCTCTTGCCTGGAGGTGTCTGTGGTTGCTACTTTGTGCGTGGCGAGGGACGAGGATGTCAGAGGGACTCCTGCTGGGAGGACGGTTCCTGACCTCACGTACAGTGCTGAGTCCAAGGGGGGCTGTTCGTACGCCTCTGTAGGAAGATATGCTAGTGACCCACACCTACACCGCATGCTCCTAACAGCTGTAGGCCAGCTCTTGATATTTCACCTCATCTAGATTAAGCCTTGGAAAAGCGTAGAGAAATCCAAGCCGTAACCCCTCCACCCCCACCCCATCAATGCCGCAAATCATCCGCGTGAATTTGGCCTGCTTTGTGGCATCCACGGACTGCCTGCGCTGGTAGCGTATAAACCCCACAGCCCTTGCAACCATTGCATCAGCCAAAAAGCTCCACCGCGAGCTGCGATCCAAAGGGAGGAGAGGTGCATCCTGCCGGGATCCCTTCAGACCCTGTGTTTTCCAGCCCCAAACCCTAACGCAGCCCCGTGAGAGGCCTCAGTTAGAAGGAGCCTGCCTGTGGTGATGGCACGAGCACCATCACTTGGCGAACGTGCTACTTGAAAGGAAAGAAATGGCCATGACTGGAGAAGAGGGGTTTAGAAAGGAAGGGAAGGAAGGAAGAAAATAGAAGGAGGTAGCTCATACCAAACTCCCCGCGGGTCAGTTTTTTCCTTTTTTTTTCCTGCGCTCCACAAATGGCACCTGGTAGCACGTGAGGCTTTTTGTACCAAAGGTCTGGTGTTTGTCGTAGGTGTTTTAGGAGGGAAACGGAGAGGCTGTGGTTTGCAGAGGCGGAGGAAAGGGTCTGAGTGAATGTTCTTGCGGTCCCTGTTGGCCAAGGTGTCCGTTTGGTGACCACCGGCAGCTCAGTGAGATGGGGCGGTGGTGGTGGGGTCCTCTTCCAGGCCTGTGCTCAGATCCCCTGCTTTTCTGCATTGCCACATTAGCACTTTCACTGGATATTTAGAGCACCTCAGGACTGGTTCTCCTCTCGCTCACACTGGGGTAACTCAGGAGTCGCTCCACTGGAACCAGTGGTGTTAATCTGGTGTGAAAAGAATGCGAGAGGAGGATTCATCTCCTCGGGGGGGGATTTTCCAGGTCCCCGAGGGGGAAAAAAATCAATGGGAGTTACATGTCTAACTGCCACTTGTGCCTGTGAAAGTCTGCCCCTTATCTACCCATATGTATATAGGGTACAGTTTTCAGAATAACCTAAGTGACGTGGGTGCTCAAGATTTTGCATTTCGTTGGCTTTCAAAGAGGCTTATGCTCCTAGATCCCGAAGGATGTCCAAGATCCTGCCTGCAGCAAACTGGGGAGCTCGGGCCTAAAATTCTCCAAGGTTTTTTTGAAAATGGAGCTTCAGATCATGAGTCATTTAGGTGGTCCTGAAAACACTACCCTCTATCCATTCTTCAGGGTGTTGATCTCAGGTCATGTGCGAGCCTGCATTCTTACCTACAATGCTTTATTACTACATTCCTCTGTTGAGCAATACTTGGAAGAAGAGGTGAAGGCCGAGATTTGCAGAACAGGCTAGTGACCGAGTGGCTCACATCTCGAGTGCCCAACTTGGAGACACCTTACTGGGGCCCGGTCTGCAGGTCCCCCGTATGACCCAAACGTCACCATTCGTGTATTACATGCTCAGAACCACCGGTCACTTCCCAAAATCCCAGCCCGAGACCTAGACTGCTCTCACAAAAGAAAATCCTAGGATAGCCGTTCGTCTAATAGCTTGGTTTTTCTGCTCATGCCTGTTCCCAATGAACAAAACACATCCCTATGCATCACCTAAGCCCTATTTTGAGGAGTTACACTGGCATACAGCTGAAGTAACACAGTGGTAAATCAGGGCCTGAAGAAGAAGGCTACAGCCTAGAGAGTATAAGGAACTGTGACTTGTCTGGAGGCTAATAAGAGCAGAACTTGACAATTAGAGCGGCCCATTTCCGATGCTCTTGTGTGAGGATCTGGAAAGAGTCTCTCACTCATTGTACTTGTGCATTATGAATGTGTCCATCTGCAGAGATCTAATGTACACATATGTCCTGAATATTGTCCTAAGGTTGCAAGCTTCGAAACTGAGCAGAAAACATTCCCAAGAAGTGAGAATAATACAGATGTCTGTATTTGAAAAATTGGTTCAAATAAAGTCTCTCACTTATAGATTCGTGTAGTCGTGTGCAGTTATTTGCTCCTGGAATAGATGTTTCTCCCTGGTGTGGATTTACAGTGCTTTTATGAAAAATCTCCTTCCATTTTCCCTCGGCCTTCCCAGTCAAGTCATGTTGCTGTGGAAAGAAATACCTTCCACTTATTCTCTCTGGGTAAAAAGCTATGTTAAAATGGCAGGGTTACGTAAAAGGCCTGGTATGTTTTACTGTTTTTAAATATCTGTTGAGGTAGAAGACATAGGCCTGTTGCAAGATGTGGTCTCTCCATGAAGAAGTACTAGATATTTTTATAATAAGAAACAGATATTGCCACAGACTCTCTTGACCCAGGAAAGGCCAGCGTGCAGCTGGCTGGACACTCCCTGAGACGTGGCTGAACCAAGAAAAGCCGTGCTTTCGGCACCACATATCTGCACAATGCCCGCAGCAAAATTTTGGGTCTGGGTTATTCCCCTCTGGGTAAGGGAATTTGCTGGGACATACACACGGCGGTATGAGTCACCATTAGGGAAAGCACCCAGCAAGTTTAAGGAAAAGTGAGTACCACATCTTTTAGATACTCAGACAATCTGGAAAACTTTTTTTTTTCTTTTTTTTTTTTTTCCCCATTATGCAACTGTACCTAAAGGTATCAAATTCCTCACTAGATTTAAAGCTTCAGTAGCTCACTGGAAAAATACGGAAGCTTTTGAAATAGGAACATATATTTCAGCGCCTAGGAAGCCCCACCAAGTTCTTTCCTTCAGTATCAGCTTTGGGTCAAACACGATGAAACACGAACAGAGCAGCGGCTGCTGCCCAAGCTGTGCTGGGCTGTTGCCTTTAATGCTGTTCTGTGTCTGTCAGCAGCTCAAGAGGAGAGCTGAAATCAGACATTTTTATCTCGTCTATTCATCGCAGGAAGCTCTGCAACCACGATTTAGAAATCACTTGCAACTCATCTCTAAAATACAGCAGCTGGCTTAGCAAGGGCCCAGGAAAATTCCTGATGGGGCTCCAAGGAGCTGCCTGGGAAACAGAGCAGACCTCAGCATCTCGCACGGGCTCTGGACAAAGTGCCAATTTACAAATGAAAATGACACAATTAGATGTCTGTATTCTTGCATGTAATCATCAGTTGCCCCGTGGCTTCTCCAAAAGAGGCGTGGACTCCAGCTTGTGTGCAAACAAATATTTAGCATTCGAAATCAAGTGGTTTCAATTAGCCACAGCGCTAGATTGCAGGGCTCAACCCTGGCAGATTGGTTGTGCTCCAGTGGGGTGAAACACCTGTACAGGGGCAGCCAAGGGCCTCCTCTCTGAGCAAGTGGCAGCTTCTCCTTAACTTCTGCGGGGCAGGGACGTGTTTCTGGCTCCACGGATTCCCAGCAGCCTGGCTGAAGGCATTGCACCCTTCTCTGTGTCATGCTAGGTGGTGATTTCTTGTGGTTTTGGTCAACACCAGCAGCTCCACAGCCGCCTGGCCACCTTCCCTGCCCTGCTGAAGTCACCGGCAGAAGACCAATGCCTCTCCTGCCACCGCTCACATTTCCACGTCTGCTCTCCCTCACACGACAGGCAGCGTGGAGCGCCCTGTAATGGATATTTACAGCCCCTAACCGGTTACACTTTGCCCTGTTTTGCGTGTGGAGCTGGCATCCGGACTGACAGGGGCTGCTGCCCTCTGAAGACGTGCACAAAAAGCCAGACGAAGGAAATTACGCGCTTCTGCACCTAGGGCTGCTTTCGTTTATGAAAAATGATTTATTTTTTTCTTTTTTTTTTTTTTTTTCTCCGTGCTTATTAAAGAGGAAATAATTTTCGTCTCGCTTGGCACGGAAGGGTGAGCATGAATAATAGAAAGGCGAGGAGGTAAAAGCCTGGTCCTCTCAGAGGAGCACCGCTGGATCTGTAGGCAGATCCCCCCCACACCACCTCTGCCCATCCTTGGCCATTTATCTACGCACATTCAGTCTGGGGTTTGGGTTTTGGTGAGCCCCACTCACCTCCTCTCCGTGCTCATGGCTAATGCAGGGACAGGATGAGTGTGGGTGCTGTGGGGCAGAGCCCTCCTCTGTGTGTTTGTTCTCAGTTTGGGGTGGAATCTAGCATTTTAGGGACACCACCGGCGAAAGCTAAGAAACTGCTAGGTTTAGTGGTGGTGCAAGGGGGTGCCTGGTGCTGGTGGCTGGGGAGAGGTGGCTCTTTCTCCTCGCCACCGCCAGACACGGCCGGGCAGCTCCCCTCACCAGCCAGGAGCCCATTAATAAGGCTTTCCAGCTTGTCACTTCCACGCTGAATCCTTTGAAAGCCACGCTCCTCTGGGCCCATTAGAGGGAGGAACTGTCTCTGCCGAAACATATGAGGCTGTCAGGCTCTGTCTGGCTGCTGCTCTGAAAGCTGCCGCCGCTCTCGCTGTTTGCTGACTGCGGGGGAAGCTGTCTGGAGGCGGCTCTGATGGGGACGGGGCTGGGGGAAGGTGACAGGGTGGCTGGGGAGGCTGCTGGGACGAGGACATGGGGCTAAAAGCCAGCTGAAAGGCTGCTGGGTGTGCAAGGGGAGCTGGCATTTCTGGGTGGGATAGCGGGGGGCTGAGGATGACCGGGGTACGTGAATATTGGGTTGGTCTATTGGGACAGGATGAGACCTGGCTGGGTTTGGGTGGGGAAGGAGACGACTGCAGCACGGGGTGGCCGTGGGGATGATGTGGAAGGGATGGTTTGGGGAGGGGATGGCAGGATGAGGGGTACCCTGGGTGGTCACAGCGGGCTGGGAGCTGCTGGGTGCATTCCTGCCACCGCCTGGATGCCGCTGGAGCCTCTCATTAAGCAGCATGCCCGCCCCCCTCCGCTCCATTTGCAGAGGCTGAAGAGGATTTAATGGAGTCCCTTGACTTTTTTCTGCTGAAATATTCATGGGTTTTAGCAGTCCATTTCGTGCTCACCTCCTCCTCCATTAGAGAGCATCGAGGAGGGACTGGGTGGAAAGTAGGCTGCCGGGGAGCCGGGGAGGCAGACGAGGGGACCCGAGGCTCTGACCAGCGACTGCTGGGAAGTGATCCTCTCGCGGGCTGCTCCCCGTCCCTCTCACCAGACCCTCAAAATGGCTTGAGAAGAGCCCAGGGCAGCATGCACAGGGAGGTGATTAACACAGTGGGAAAGGAAGGAGACCAATTAGGCAGGGAGCGCTACCCAGAGCTGCTGCCCCCCGACCCTGCTGCAGACGTACAGCCCATGCCTGTCTCCCTGCCCGTCTTCATCATCTGCCGGGAGCTCTGCAGGCATTGCACAAGCTGACGAAAAATGCCTGGAGGCAATTTAGTTCCCTCCTTGCCTCTGCACAAACACTGCGCTCGGATACAGGGGAATCCAGAGCTTCGGCGAGACAAAGCACAAGTGTGCTGTATTTTGGGGGCTGCGTACAGCAAAGATCCCACAGGGAGGAGAGGGTGCCCTAAGCAGTGCCACCGCACTCTGCTGCAGGAGGTGTCCCAGAAGGTCAGGGCCAGATGGGATCTCCTGTACAGAGCAGGAGCAGCCAGACCCCACGGCACGTCCCACCGTGACATAAAACAGATCCTGCTCAGGTGTGCTCATTTCCATTTCACTGTTTTCTCCCTCTCCAATCTGACGTTTTCTCCAAACCTGCTAGGTTCTAACGCAGGGCTCAAACAGTCCAGCTGGTATGTCCCCGCCCAAGTCCCAGATCCAAATATCTGATATTTTGGGGGTAGGGAGAGGTGCAGCTCCCTGCTCCACATTTACACATCCTTCCCAGCAGACATACTCTCAAAGCTTGCCGCTGGAAGTCGTAAGGAAGTTTTATCAAGGGTCTCACCGACTACAGTCGGATCTGGAGAGTGCCCTAAGAGAGCAGATTTTGCTCCAGCAGCACCGTCACAGCAGAAGTACCAGAGGAGCTCACCCAGGGCCCCAAGGTCTGCCTGGCTTCTCCTTGCATTAGGACTTGGATGCGTGAAAAGAGCACAGCCTTGATGCTACTGAGCTGCTCACCTGGGATCAGAGACAGAAAGCAGGAGAGAGCAGGATTATAAACTCACACATTCATCTGGCTTCTCCCTGATCGATTTTTTTTTTTTTTCTCAGAAAGGAAGATGCAGCAGCATTGATTTACCCTTACTCTCAAAACACTCATCAGGCTGCTTCCCCTTCCCTCCCCATCACACGCACGCACGTGTGTCCCGGGAATCAGATGTTTGTGTAAGTGCTTGCAGGATGTTCCCCATCCTCCTGAAACGACAATCAGCCTGCCTGGAATCAGCTTAATTACTAGGTATTCATCACACGCCCACAGGCTTTGCCACGGCAGCTCTGCACAGCCTTGCTGTGAATGAGTCTGCGTTTTTTTTTTTTTTTACCCCGCTGCCAAGCGGTGCTCATGATCAAGAGCCCGAGCCCGCACATCCGAGCTGGTGGGCTGCCTGTTATTTGGGCAGCGGTGGGCAGGGAGAAGGAAGTCTGCAAAGCAGCCGCAGCGCACCAGCAGACGCAGAGCATCTCGGGTTTAAGCATGCCTCACCTTTCAGTCTCTTTTCTTCCAGCCCTGTCTTTGCTGTCCCGTGGGTCCCTTCCAAACGCAGACCGTGTGGCTCGCAGCACCCCGGGCTCTTCTGGGCTTGGTCTGTGCCCATCTCTGGAGCCTGAGCTGAGGCACCCAGAGCCGTGGCACTGCTCAGTCTTGTGTGCACAGCCAGGTAGCAGAAGGTATGAGATTATTTATCTCATGTGCCTGTGATACAGTTGTCGCAGTGCTTGATCTCTCCCTGAGCAGTCAGATGTATCCCAACACGTCCCCACTCAACTCGCTTCATGTGGCATCCCCCAGAGAGAAACAATTGCTATTTACACCACTACAAAACAGGTAACCACTTGTACACGCCACACAGAAATGCAGGGGTCGGCTGGTTCAAAATGCTGCGAGCAGGCACGCAGCACAATTTCTCCCAGTGCTGGGTGCCCTGCGAGGCAGCAGGAAATGTTTCCTGTAAGAAGAGCACCCGTTAGGGCTGGGCAGGGCTTTCCTGAAGGACCTTCTGGGTTGCAGCTGGGGGAACCTGCAGAGATCATGGTCATGCCTTCACTCTATCAGTCTTTCTATCACCCTTTCTATCAGCCCTGCAGCAACCAGTCCCTGGTGTGACTTCCCAGGTGATGGCACAGAGGTGCTCAGGGTGGGGGGGCAGAAGGGTCCAGGCTCGCCTTCATCGCTCTGCCACCTTTGATTCCTACACACAGGAGAAGTGCCTTTTCCTCTGTTCTTCCAGGAAAATCATAAAATGGCCAGAAACCATTTTGCCAAACCTTCCAGGTGCCAATCTGGAAGCTGCTCAAGGCCCTCCCCATAAGCAAGCCAATGCTTAGGGCTGTTGGTTGCTCTCACAGGCAAAGGAGATGATCCAGCAATGCCTGGGCGCCTGCATGGCCAGCCAGCTCTAGCCTTTCGCTTTGGTTTCAGCAACCAAAGGGCTGTCCCACGGCTCTGCTGATGCCTCCAGACCTCAGAGGTCTGCCTGCCTTAGTGTCACATCATTTCTGTCTGTCCACACAGCCCCTGGAGCGCCGTGCGAAGGAGGATCATTGCAACACGGGGCTCAGCCCCTGGAGAGGTGTTGTGACACCCGTTATGCAGCGGGGCTCTGCGGCTTGCCCAAGGGCAGGGAAAGGCTGTGGCAGAGCTCAGAAGAGAGCTCATCCCTCAGGAGCTCGTGCAGATCAGATCAATAGCTCCTCTGCTCCCAAGTATTTGTTCCGCGGGGAAGAGGACGGGGATAAAACAAACCTTTAAGCCTTGTTAAAAATACATGCCGTGAAGACAGCTGCCTTCCAGGGGTAAAAGCATCTCCGGGGATGATCTCTGGGGAATCCCTGCTGACAAAGCACCCAGCAGGGAAAAGGCTCCCAGGGAGCATCACTCCAGGGAGCGCTCTGCTAAGTGCTGTGCCCCAGGAGAGCACCCGCAAGGCACCGACCTGACACGGCTGCCCCCTCAGTAGCACAATTCTCCCCCCAAAAAACAGTCACTAAAAGGTCTGCTTGCACAAGCCAAGGCTGTCTGTCTTTCAGTTTATCTTTATTAAGCCCTTAAGATGACATTTTAGACCAGAAACACCTTTTCAGCTTCCTCAGCTCCTCACCAAACCCCACCTGCAGCAGCTGACCCGTGCCCCATGGCACACGGTGATGATGGGCCCGTGCTGGCAAACAAGCAGACCCACCCCTTGCTCTTTTATTAATAAAATGAATTGCTCTTTTATTAATAAAAATAGGTGATGGGGGTGAACTCCCTGTCCTGGGACAGGGAAGGGGGGGGTGTCAGGGTGGCAGCCCCCGGGGCACTGCAGAGTTTGCTGGAGAGCCGAGCATGGCGAAGAAGGAGCCGGGCGCTGTGCAAACAGCTCAGCCCTGCCTTTCTCTGCTGCCGAGACTGCTGGAGGGGAAAATTGGATTTGATTTTTTTGTTCAGCCAGCCTCACGGCAAGCCCAGCTCTGCGGTGGGTGGAAAGGAAGCTCCGCTTCTGGCTCACGTGCTCGGGTATCTGCTCAGCCACCAGCGGCCCCGAGCGCTGCTCCTTCTCCTCGCTCTGACAGCCGGCGCTGGGGTGGGGATGCTGCATCCCTGCCGCAGAGACCCCAGCCTCCCTTGGCAGATATCCATATTGCCCTGCTCACGATGGAGGAAGCCACGCTCCGAGTGATGGTGGAGAGCCTCGGGAGCCATTGCTAAGACCCATCATGCGTGTGTGCTTGCTCGGCTGACTGCAGCTACCTCCCAGATGCTCCCTGCCTTGCCCTGCTTTTGTCCCACCAGGGGATGGGATGGGATGGCACACCATGGCCACGTGTCCTCCTTCATCCCTCACTTTCACCTTATGGTCACCCCAAAGGCAGCTCCTGTAAGATTTTCTGGCACTGATATGGGAGCAGCATTTAATTTTTTTCCCCATAAAATATTTTTTCCATGAGCCATTTTTTTTCCCCATAAGCCATGGGACAGCTCGGAGTCTGACAGGTTCAGCTCTCACCGGATGAAGGGAAGAGCAACAGTGACAAGGAATTTTTAGGAGCTTTGCATTAAATTCACTCTGTGTGGGATTACCATCCAGTGCTAAGAGTAAAGTGAAACCTGAGCTGATGGCCCATTATCCCCCTTGCAGAGCACTCTAACAGCATCTCCATTCATAAAGCAGCTCAGCTCCTGGCCTTCAGTCCTGATCTATTTGTTTTGCTCTAAAGCAGTTTTCAGCAGGCGATGGATTTGTCCTGCCATGTACCTGTGTGCTCAGGAAAGGGAGGCCACCTCTGCAGGCTGCCAGCTCCGTGCCCGTGTATTGAATCCTATAAAAGTACCCCCCCAAGTGTGCCTCATTTCATGCGGGTGCCCTCTGCAAGTCTCCTCGTGAACACCTATCTATTAAGCTGTGTTTCTTTTCCCATCCTCAGGACTACCAGAAGGCAACATGAGCAGATAGGTGATGAAAAGAAGGAAAATAAAAAAAAAAAAAAAAAAAAAAAGAAAGAAGAGCTGGGCTGGGAAAGGGTGAGGGCTGGGGAGGGAAACTCATTTTCTGTTTCCACCTGAGCAGGTCCCAGTGACCCGTCACAAGTGCGTGCCTTGCCTGGCTTGGCAGAAATCACGGCACGCGGTCTCACCGGAGGGCTGCAGCGCCTGGCGTGAGCTACAAACCCTTTGTTCTGCAGCTCTGCCCTCGCTCGTGGAGGCAATCAGCACGCATCTCCCTGCACGGGGCGAGCTCCCAGCCCCACTCCGTCCCAAAAGCACAGTCTCTTTTGCTCCAAATCACAGGGACAGGCCTCACCCTTCACTGGCAGTTTCTCAACACCTCTGCAAAGCCCAAAGGGATCGTTTTATCCTGTTCTTCCCCTGGCATTACAGGTGAATCACCCCTGCACCAGCCTGAAGCGTCCCCCTTCTCTACTCCCCTCCCGCCAGCCCCTGCCCAGCTCCTGCTTGGCTGTCAGCCTCTTCTGAGCCGCATCCTCCCACCCCGCTGCTGCGCTGCTCGGGTAAGAGGTCCCCACCCTCATAAATAATCCACGTGGGCCAAATGGCTGGTGTTTGCTCAACAAAACCGTGCGCCAGGAAGAGAGAGGGGAGGGCAGCGCGCTAACACGGCACCAAGAGGGGACGGGTCTGCTCCCCACGACACGCGCCTCTTCCCAGGGAGGGAGCACTCTGAGGGCACAGCCTGCGCGGGTTCCTTGGGAGATAAAGTTTCATCGCCACCCAGTTAATCTCCCGAGCTCTTCACTGCAATCCTGTCTCGCTCGCTGCCTCTTGAAATGAGCTCCCATTTGTCTGTCTGCTGCTAATTTCCCCTCATTTGCCTCATCGCAGCCATCATTAGAGGCACAAAGTGGCTCCGGTGCCTTTGTTCCCCTGCCTTCAGACACCCCCCTAAGTGCCGCTCGGTTTTGCCAGCACCGCTCTCGCCCCAGCTCCTGGCAGCCTGGCCTGGCACCCTCGGCGTGTCCCGGCCCTACACTGCACACAGGCCCCAGAGCACCTCCTCACCTTTCCTACTCCTATAGAAGTCTCGAGTTGTGCTAAGCGCCAACAATTTGGGCCCTCGATATCTGGTATGCCTGCCTCACTGCTGGTATTTCCCCTCCTACCCTTTCCAGGGGAGGACGGGGCACATCTGATAACGGCGGTAACAGATAGAGGCAGCGCTTTGTGGCAGTAAAGGCAGCAATTAATGCTAACGAGGCTGCTGTTAGCCAGCAGTGCTATTGGTGCCGCGCTCATGCCTCACCAAACGCGAGGCCTCAGTTTGTTAAGCAGATGCCGGCGTTAACAGCCAAATTCTCTTCCCATGGATAAGTTAGCGTTAGTTAAATGTACCATTAAAAATAACCGTTTAAAATGTTAATGAAAACAGAGGTTGTGCCTGCCAGGGTTTCGCCACCTTCTGCTGAGCCTTGGCCTTGCCGTGCCGGAGGCGTGGAGCCCTTCCCCAGCCGTGGGTGTGCAGGTGGGACCCCAGCAGCCCCAGAACTTGGGGTTGGTTCCCTCAGAGCCAGCAGGAGCCCTCACCTCTGCACCCCATGCCAATACCCCAGCCCAGAGCCCCCAAGCTCCTCCAAGCACCAGGGCAGCAAGCACTGGCCTCGTTCTCCCCCAGGACACCCAGATCTCCTCAGTTTCTGTCTGCTTGTGTCCCTCGTGTGGGCAGGGAAGCCTCCCCTAGGCCGGGTCGGAGAGGAGCCAAGCGATGGGACGCAAGGAAGGGAGGGGAAATGAAGAAACGTCGCCTCCTTTTCACGTTTATTTCGTTTTTGTATTTTTTTGTATTTTTTTTTTTTAAGATCACAGAAGAGCAGAGCATTCATACATGTAAAGAAACAGAAACGAGATAACAGAAGTTAAATACATTGAGAAAAGAAAAAATAAAAAGCTTTTTTTTTTTTTTTAATATTTATTTACTTATTTTTCATCGCTGGGTTTGGCTCATTCGGTTGTTGGGGTGTTTCGTTGCCGATCGGGTTCTGTTCCACACACGCTTGCGCCTGTAAAGTTTCCTTTCACAGAGCTTGTTCCGAAAACAAACCAATGGCAGAAAATAAAAGGGCCGTTTTCTCGTTTCGGTAAAGAGAAGTTCAGCTCATGTCTACAGTGCCGGGGAAAAATATATATAAAGATATAGATATATATATATATTTATATGTATATAACACTGTTAATGAGGAGAGTTCTAACCACCCCACCGTGTAGCACGAAGAAGGGACTGCCCTTCCTTCTCAAGGTCTAGAGGATGAAACTCGGCTCCGGCTGGGAGAGCTGAAAGGTTTGGGGAGGCGACAGCAGCGCCTCGGGGGCAGGTTCTGGCTCTTCTTCCCCTCCTTCCTCCCTGTCCTCGCACACGCGTGTGCACACACACGTGCACACACGCCTGCTGCCGGTCTCCGTGAGGAAGAGGAGCAGCGTGGGCCCGGCTGCGTGCCGTGGTGCGGGGGGGAGAGGAGCCTGGGGTGTGTGCGGGCGTGCGTGTGGCTACCACGGGGAGCAGACGTCTTGATTTTGGGGAGCTGTCGGCCTCGCCCAGCTCCTCGTCTCCATCCATGGGCTCCATGTCACGTCCAGGAGCAGCCCCGAGGCATGTGGATGTGCCGTGTGTGTGCCCCGAGGGACTGGGAGTAGAGCAGGGGCTGCACGGGGAGCACAAGCGGGGAAGGGACATCCTGCCCCACCTGGGAGCTGCCCTGCTCGGATGCCACCCCTGCCCCAAGGGAAGGACCTTGGGCTAACGAGGAGAGCTGCTCCTCGTTCCCAGGCCCGGCTTTGGCTGGTCTCCTTGCCACACGCACCTCCCCAAGAGGCACAGAGGGCCTTACCAGAGCATCCTCACCAAGCCGCCCTCTGCTCCCCTGCTGCGTGGGAGCAACCTGACCGCCACGCAGAGGTTTTGGGGGGATGCAGGAGCTGCCTGAACGCCGTCCTGGCAAGTTGCAAGAAGGAAAAAGAGAAAGAGGCTTTAATGGCGTGACGCAGCTCTCAGTCAGCAGGAGTCATGCAGTTTTAAAAGAAAAAAAAAATATTTCTGGGCATCTTCTGGGCATCCCGCTGGAAAGGAAGGCGCTCTGGGACTGGTGCTGAGAGGCCACGGTCTGTCTGCCCCTTGTCAACCTGGCAGCTCTGCGCATGGGCAGCACTCAGCCTTTTTGCCTGGCCTCGTGTCTTGGAAATTACCACCTGGTTTCCCCATCGCTCCCCTGCCTGACGTCCTGCTCTTGCCGTGGGGTGGTTTGCTTCTGGCAGCCCTCACTCGGGGAGTTTGGCGTGCTGGAGGCAGAGAGGCAGTGAGATTGTGCAGCATCAGAAGGCAGGGACAGAGCTGCTCGCCCCGCTGTCACCTCCTCCGTGGGACCGGCCGGGCTGCTACATCGTGCCAAGCACCGTGATGAGAGGGGCTGCTGGTCGGGGGGCTCGGAGCAGAGCTGTGAGAGGGTTCGGGAGGAGGAGAGCTGTTTCCCTGTACCCATGGGCTCAAGTGGTAAAGCGCTGTACAAAGGTGGACCTGAACCATCCCCGCTGGCAGGGCTGAGAAGGATCCTAGGGCAGCTCCTCGGCCTTCCCAGCTCCTCTTCCCCAGCGCTGCTGAATCCTCAGGGCTCGCTGGTGCTCCCGCAGATCCCTTTCAGACGTGCAGCTTGTGCTCAGCTAATGACGGCGCCTTTCTCCATGCCGGGGGCTTGGATCTTCCAAACGGGGCTGGGCTGGGCTATTCCTCGGCCAGGAGGGGGGCAGGCAGCAGGACGGGAGCGTGGACAGTCAGTGAGTGGTGTGGGAAAGGTGAGCAGACAAGGACTAACTCCGGACACAACGCATGTCACCAATGAGATCCTCATGAGCGGCACCATAACATGCAGGGGGCCACGCACCCGCAAGCTGCGGGGCTGGAGACGGAGGAAAATGAAGACGAGTGCCAAGATACAGGTGTCGGCCGGGGAGCCCCACGTCGCCCTTCCCTGCAGTTCAGGGACAGGTGGACGCTCTGCTGTCCGTCCGTCCGTCCGTCCGTCTGTCCGACTGGCCACACGCGTGGCCGCGCTCCCGCTGCCCAGTTCCCTTCAGAAAGGTTTTTGCCTTCGCCCCTCTTCTCGGTCGTCTGAAAAGGGTTAGAAATCTGCTAGCAAGTGTGGGGCCATATATTAACTCTAAGTCTTTTTGTTCCTCTGCTTGGACATTACCAGACATCTCATGTAACTCTCGGAATATTTACAAACCGGTAGAAGAAATACAATTATTATTTATTTATTTTTATTTTTTTTTTCTCGTTTTGTTCGCTTCTTTTTATAACACTAAATGTTAAATCTCCATCGACCAAACACAATTACACTGACAAGCTCAAGGAACTGGTGTCCCGTTCCAAACTCCCGTCTCCCCGGTCCCCGGCCAGCTGAGGGGCAGCGGGAGGCGAGAGCACGGCTTCTCCGCAGGGCATGGGGAAGGGGGGAACATGAACGTGGAGCGGAGGGGAGGAGGAGAAACAGCGTCAGAGAAAAGGGCCTGAGACGTGAGAAACACCTTTGCAACACCTCTGCTGAAGGGCGGAGGGGGAGAAAGGGAACAGGGGCTTGTGTTTTCCCTGCTTGTCCGAGCGCTCATCGCGATGGGTGCGTTGGGCGATGCCCACGAGGAGCAGGGGGATGCTCACAGCACCCGGTGAGACAAGCAGCAGCTCATGGGGTCCCCCAGCCCCTCTAGGAGCAGGCACGGCCAGCAGCAGGCTGCTGGCATTGCTGTAGGTACCAGACCTGCTCTGTGCTCGTGGCTTTCCTCGGGCAGGTCTGCAAGCAGCTGGCCTTAACCCTGCTGTGCAGCCACACCATCGGGGGACAGGTCCGCCTGGCTCCTGCAGGCAAGACTTGAACCAAGTGTTGGGGTTATTCCCTGCAGATAATGGGGAGGTGGCTTCAGAAATTGAGTGTCCTGCTTTTAGTAACATATTTGTCTTTAAACCAAAAGCCTCTGTGCCTTGACAGCCAAAAATAAAAAATATAACACTGGAAAAAAATACCATGCTCCCAAAACTCCTTCAGCAGCCTGGTGACCAAGTCACCTGCTGACAGCAAGCCTGCGACAGCAAACCCAGGTGATGTGGTGCCATCCCAGTGCGCTCCCAGCCCCGGCTTTTGGGAACAGCATCAGCTGACGGCTGCGGGGGCACCCCAAAGGGGAGGAGGAGCCCTTGCTGCAGCAGGAAACACGGAGCTGTGACCGAGACACCGAGTGGCACGGATCTCCAGAAAGGTAGCCAAAAGGTAACCAAATACTCAGAGGGATACGGGACATTATAGCACCAAGGCACAAATGCCCCAGGTATGGCTTTGGGGCCCGGAGAAGTGGCAACTGAGCATGATTTACCACCGTCCAAGCCCACGGCAGATCTATAGCAAGGCTGCCATCACCCAGCCTTCAGCCTCTCATCTCTCCCTCTTATTTCCCTGCTCATCCTGGCTGTCAGCAAGCAGCCCTTGGCTGCCTGCTCAGTTGCCTGCCCGCCTCTGCCCCAGACAGCTGAGCTCGGCAGGGAGGACGCAGGCAGCAGCAGTGCCTGCTGACAGCAGCCAGCAGCCGGAGCTGTTCCTCCTGCTCTGGGAGAGGGACAAGCACACTTGCTGGTGCTTTGAAGCCCAGCGGTGTTGAGCAGCCATAAAACATCGACATGGGATGCTTCATCGTCTTGCCTGGGCTATCTCAAGTCCTGTTTGTTCCCAAAACAAGAGGCTACATGATAAAACCCCCACTTTACCCCCTTGGCTGCTGCGGCACCTCCCAGCCACCAGCCAGAGCACCCTCCCACCCCCAGATCTCACAGCCTGATCTCTCCCTCTCCTTGCTCAGGTCTCCCTGGAGCTTCTCCTGCAGACACCTCCGTGCACAACTCTGCCCCAAGGAGGGTGCCAGCAAGCAGCATCCCCCTGCAGCAAGCCCTTCCGATGGGAAATGGAAGAGGGGAGGGGATTGCACTGCCCACTTCGTCACTGCACCACTTCAAGCTCCTTCTTCATAAGCCCGGGATCTCGGACCTGGCATTGGTTTTTATTCTTACATTCACAGGTCCTGGACATTTTCTGACCCAATTTGTTTCAATTGCGTGATTTGCAAAGTGAGCTTCATCACAGCAGTGGTGTAAGACACACACACACACACACGCACACCCTTACAGAGCACACACTTCTTGTGACGGGGAGGATGATGAGGACAACAACAAAAGGGGACATCGGTGCGATTTTTGCATGAACACCAAGATGGTTAGGCATGACCACACCATGGCTTTCACCCGAGGCATCGCTCCTACACACGCTGTGCCTACAGGACAGGCTGCTCTGCAGTGGCCAAGGTCTCATCCCTCACCTGTACCGGCCCAGCCTCTCCTCCCCAGGAGCAGGCACCTCTTTGCACGCCGTACTGCTTTTTTTTCTGTGTTTTTGGACAAACACACACTTGTGCATTCACTCACATGAGTGTGTGCAAGCACTGAGGTGTAGCAGGAGCTGCTGTGCTGCTACTTGGAGGCTGAGAGCCAGGCAGGTCCAGGTGAGAGGGGAAAAAAAAGGTTAAAAAAGGATGCAGGCTGATTCTTGCAAGCGAGGTGGCCGGGAGGATGCTGGAGAAGGGCCACCAGGGGAACCTGTGCTGCAGCTGCCCCTCTCTCCTCACCCCTCTTCTCTGCCCGAGTGATCTCTCAGCATCTGGTCTCACACTTACAAGGCAGGACGTTATCTACAGCGGGATGAGCGTATGTACACATGGACTGTTCCTCGTGCATGCTTAGAGAGAGCAGGAGAAAGAGAGAAAGAGGAGACAGAGCGCGAGAGCCACGCACACACACATGCACGCATGCACGCACGCAGGCACACCCCGGAGAAAGAGAAAGACGCTTAGTCAAATCGAGGGGGAGAGGAAGAGAATTAAAGAGAAAAAAAAAAGAAAAAAAAAAAAGAAATAAAAGTATGGTTTCGGTTGAATTGACACAACTTTAGTTCAGGCCAGAGCGTGATGTTGCAGGAAGGAGGGTACAGGAAGGAAGGTTGTTAGCAAGGGCCCGGTGCACAGGAGCACGGGATGAGGTGAAGAGAGGAAGGGGTTCTTCACGGGACACCAGTGTGCAGAGAGCTTCAGATAACTTGCTCTGTTGTGTTTTTTTTTTTCTTTTTTTTTTTCTTTTTTTTCCTAAAAGTATGAACCGCCTGAGCGTTGGCTCAAAAAAATGACCAAGGGCATCCAAAAAGTTAAGTGGCTACAGACGCTGAAGCAAAGACCTCTTTCTGCAAAAGAAAGAAAGAGGAGGAAGGAAGGGAGGAAGGAAGGAAGGAAGGCAGGTGAGGGAGTATGGAAAAGAGGAAGGAGGAGAGAAAAGAAAAGGGATCTTCTGTTCGATTGGCTTTGCGGGTTGCGTTGGTGTGTTTACTTCGCAGCATCCTCCGGCGACGT
The DNA here is from genome assembly GCF_047663525.1 of Anas platyrhynchos. NCBI lineage: Eukaryota > Metazoa > Chordata > Aves > Anseriformes > Anatidae > Anas > Anas platyrhynchos. The sequence goes on along the minus strand of NC_092587.1, from coordinate 86,824,097 downwards.
GCTCCTTGCTGGTGCCCCATTCTCCCCCTCGCTTTGTGGTGCCTCCTAGACGGTCGGTGACTTGACGGCCGGCTTGTCAGAAGTCGTATTAAATGTTGCTGAGTCGTCTTTGCTGTGATTTTTCCTCTCCCCCCTCTTCACTCCTGAACACACAAAAGTTGTGAAAGAAACGGTCCTCTCCCTCTCTCCCCCTCTCTTTTTTTCTCTCTCCCCTCTCTTCGCTCTGTCTCCTGTATAACGCGTTTTGCTTTGTGTGTTGTCGTCGTCGTTGTTGTCGTGTTGGTTGTAGTTGTTGTTGTTGTTGTTGGTTTTTTAATTATTATTATTATTATTATTTTTTAATTCTGATTTGTATTAACATTTGCTGAGTAGGCAGAGCAGGGACGCTGCCAGCAGCCACAGTGGGACGGCCAAACTCATGGAGCCATTGTCTACTCTCCCTGTGCCGGGTCCTGCAGGGTGCGAGAAGGGAAGAGAAAAGAGGACAAGATCACACGTGGCACTGGGACAAGGGGCTGGAGGAGGAGCATGCCACCAATGCCCTCTCCTCACACAACACCCAGCCTGCAGGAGCCAGGCTGGGAGCAAGCAGGAAAGCTCAACCCTGGCCGTGAGCCCCGCGGTGCCGCTCACACCGCTGCAGTGCGTCCCCCCTGCCCGCGGTGACCTCGGGTGCCGGGGCTGGCTGCGATCCTGTCCTAGTGCCCACAGGTGCCACAGCCGCAAAATGTGGCACCTACAGGGCAAAATTATTTTTTTTTTTGGTAAGGGAAGGAAATGAACCTGCATGTGTGCGCACACGGGTCTGTCGGAGGGGGCAGGGAGGAGCGCTGTGCCGCAGCAACAAATAACGCAGGCTCGCTCCAGGAATATTAAGTGCTAACACTCCTGACATCTCATCCATCCTCTCATCGACGGGTTTCCTCTTTCTGGATGGCTCTAAAGGCAGTGGTGCTGCTTTCAATTCACCCCGCAATACCAAGCATTGGCAGCCTCTCCCCTGTAATGGGCAGGGCGGTGTACATGGCTGCGGTTTCACCAATGCACACTCGTCTTTATTTCGTCTTTATTTACACGTGGGGGTGTATCTGTGCACATAGATGCAGTGTTTTATAGGAGAAGATGCTGAAGTGTGGAGATAGATACGGGCCTGTTTGTTGGAACTAATCCTACTGTGAAGGAAGACACGCTTACCAGCAGAAAGAGCCATTTCTAATGGGTGTGTGTGAAAAAAAAAAAGGAGAAAAACAAACAAACCACCCCTGTTTGAGGTCCTGAAGGGAGCAAAACGCCAGGTGAAGAGCCCCTCTCTGCTGGTGGAGCACAGGTGCCCAGCAGCACGGTTGCTATTAAAGTCTAGGTGGTGACCAAAAGGCATCCCTCAAATTCTGTAGCACTTGCATTTGTCTGATTTTTTTTTTTTTTCCCTAATGTAGCCTTTCACTTACTAGATCATCTGTTTCGTGTCGAAAATTTGTATTCCATCTGTGGCTTCTTTTTTTCAGTTATTCCCTGCTCATTTTCTGACTTGTCACACAAATCCTACAACATTATTTTCCCTCCCTGAACTCAGGAACGAGTCCACGTTCAGCTGCTGCACTTACCTGAACCTGCGTGTCAGAGACAGCGTCTTTCATGGTCAAACAGCTGGGGGGAACGAGCGTTTGGGACCACGTGCGTCACATTTTGGCAGGGAAGTACTCACAAAACATGACTCCTCTGGCCCAGCAAATAATCAAGAAGCCACCAGGCAAGGTGTGTTGTCCACAAAACATTTCCAGCCGTTACATGCTACAGAGCTTTCTCTGTGCCATGCACCACCCTGGCAGCTGTGCGTGATCACCGCGCCTTGCAGCAGAGCCAGCTCGGGGCCACCCCAGGTGCACCGCATTTACCTCCACACGTGCTGTGAAAGCGTAGGATGGTTTCAGCCAGCTCACAGACCAAAGCCCTGAAAGCTCAATGAATTCAGGCATTGAGGGCACCGGTTATGGCCAATGCTCACGCCGCGGTCTCCGCCGCCCCCTGGCGAGCATCCCCGGCAGCAAAGTGTCCCCTTCCCCGGGGGCTCTGCCAAACGAGCGGTGCCTTCTCCGCTGTCCTCCTGCTTTGGTACCCTTGAGCCGGTGTCCTGAGAGTTTGCTCTGCCAGCTCATCTCCAGGGTTAATCACTCCCTGCAATCTGGCTGCACTGCCAAGTTCAGGGCCGCACAATGGTGAAGGGGGTTTTCTTCCACCATAGCCAGGGAAAAGAATCGGGTTGCTGCTGCTGGGCTCGTAAGTGGATCTGGCACCATTTCACAAGCAAACCCTTAAGGGACCCCAGCCTCCAAGCGGCTGCCCGTGTCAGGCCGCATTAATCACACCAGGAAGGAGCAGGCTGCAAATTGGCAAGGGCAGAGCGATTGCGCCTCCTCCCGTCCTGCAGCTAGTGAGGGGTAACCACATCCAGCCTTGGTCATGGGCACCAGTGCCACAGCAAGAGGCAGACAATTTACACACCCTTCTGGGCTGAGGGGACCATGTGCACTGTCCTACATCTCTCCCAAGGCAGCGTAGCCCGAGATATGTCCATAAATTCAGCTGGGGGAAGGATGGAGCCATGCCACCATGCCCTCGCTGCTCCTGCCCACCTGCAGGTGCTGCTGGCCCCGCACCAGCCTCACACAAAGAAACCCCAGGGGTCCTTTCCTCACACTGCTGGGAAAACACCTTCGCATTTTTGTGTCACGGTGTGGAAGAGCAGGCGAGGCCCCAGTGATTTTTTTCCCCCCTTCCCTGCAGCAGAAAGCTGAGAGTGGCTGCGCGCTCTGACACGGAGCGTGCTGCTTAGGCGGCGCTGCCAGAGCTTTATCAGCCTCGCACGCCAAGCCGGTGGCACCTGCTGTTATTAAGGGTGCCTGACCTTTCCCACCGTAAGGCCCCGCTCGCTTATCGCTGCTCAGGCATTAGCGGGGCGGGAGGAATGTTCCCACGCCGGGTGTTTGCCTCGGGCTGGCTTTATTTTGTTCTTTAGTGGAAGGGCAGCAGCCAAAACACTTCTGCTGCTTCTGCAGGCAAGGCTTGAGAAAGAAAAATATTTTTTAATTACAAGGAAAGAAAAAAGAAAGAAAGAAAGCTTGTGGCAGTCCCTCTGAACCTTTTTCTGCCCTGACGCTTTGGCTCAGAGCCTTGCACCGCTGCAGGGTTTAGTCTTTCAGCACCAGGTAAACAGCTACACAAAACGATCTGCCCCATACACACGGGTGTGTATGCTGCATCGCACCATACGGCTGAAATGCTCCTACTGCCATAAAGGGTGCAGGAAAAGAGGGGGCAGGAAGGGTGGTAGGACTTGGATGGGAAGGTGGAGGGAGGAGGGAAAGCAGGGTGCTTCTCACGCTCACTGCAAACCCCAGGGAAAAAGCCAAGAGCTCACCAGTTCCTCAAAAACACCCTGCCAAAAGGAGCCCACTGCAAGAAGAGACCAGCTCTGTGGGGTCAGGCCAAAGGTTTCATCCAACCCTCATCAGCTGGGGGCTGGCTGGGCGTGCAAGCACATCAACCCACAGCATCTGCTGGCTCCATCCTCCTGAGCCACAGGTAGTGGCACTCAACGCTCCTTAAGAGCTTGATTTTCACAGAATCACACAATCAATGGTTTGGGTGGGAAGGGACCTCAAAGCCCACCCAGTCCCACCCCCCTGCCATGGGCAGGGACACCTCCCACCAGCCCAGGCTGCCCAAAGCCCCATCCAGCCTGGCCTTGAGCACCTCCAGGGATGGGGCACCCACAACATGGAAGCACATTTTACTCTTCCTTGAATATGTGGCCTCCCCGCAGGCTTCTATATCCACAATCTCCCTCAACATTTTTTTTTTTTTTTTAATTTTTTTTCGGCTGTTCACCTGTGCCCCACAGGAGCAGGGGGAGCTGCAGCAGGGACAAGCGTTTTTGGCTTGCGCCCTGAGCGCTGCTGGCGGCGGCAGCCACACGCCTCCTCCCCACCAGGTGGCAGCCGAAGGCAGAGGAAAAAAAAAAAATAAATAAAGAGGAAATAAATAAATAAAACGGGAAAAAAATAATGAAACCACCCACCATCTCAGGGCTCACTTGAATCCCGCAGAAGCCTCCCCTGCAAGGCACCCGGCAGGGCAGGGATGCTGCACTACCAGGGGCTCCCGTGGATGCTGCCACTGCCCGTTTTGGATGGGACAAGGCCAGCATCAGGAGCAAAACTGGGGATATACAACTTTCAGCAGGCTTCCCAACCTTTAAAAGTTTTTTTTTTTTTTTTTTTTTTTTTTTTTTTTTTTTTGAGATGCAAGCAGGGAGTAGATATATTCCTGGTCCATATGGAGAGGGGAAAAAATCACCCACCCATCTACACGTCTCACACCTGCACTCACCACTGTGGAGTTTCCCACCAGCTCCCGGGTTCTATCACCTGAGTAAAACAAAGTGGAGATAGGAAAAGACAGCAGATGCCCAGTTTTCCTCTTATTTATACTATCTAGACTCCAGGGCTTGATAAGTCTGCTAGTGCTCATGGAGGAGAGCCCAGAGAGAAGTTTCAAAAGGTATCAAAAAGCTACAGGCTCTTCACTTGCTTTGGTGACTCTGCCCTTGGGATCCTCTCAAAGAACCTGAGATAAACCCCAGTGTAAGAGGACAATCGGACCCCATGAGCTTCTAGCTGAAGGTTAGGCAAGGAGGAGGCAGGGGACAGGCTAGAAAGACTTCTCTGTGATGGGAAGGAAGGGAGTGATGGCAAAGCAAGTGGAGATAGCCTGCTATTTTTCAAGCTTCTCTCCATCCTTGTGGCTCTGGGCTCCATGCTGTTGGCAAGTTAACTTTGCTTACAGCAAAGTCTTGCTTCTTGAGCAAAGAGGACCAAAAACGAGGGAGGAATGAAAATATCCTCTAAGGGATGTTTGACCTCTGAGGTCAAAGGGAAAGTGGATATGCACCACACAGGTCTCTCCATGGCACCTCACTCCCTGGCTCCTGGAGGGGTCTTAGGTTTTACACTTGCCAGCTCCCTTGGAAGAAGTCATTTTTCCAGTCTGTTGACTCTCTTGCTAGAGCTTCAGCAGATGAAATCTTTATTATCATGACGGCTTAAAAGGGACGAATACTGTTAATTCCATTTTCAAGGTCATACTTTGAAAGTTATTAATTTCTTTCTTCCAAGGCTTTGCACTCTACTCTGAGGCTTTAGGGATTAGCAGCTTCTACTTACTAGGGTTCATTTGGGGCTTTTTCCTTACTCCTTTCCTATCCTTCCCCCCTGCTTTGAGAAGAAGACATGCTTTTGCACTCCTTCTTCCCAATGCTGAAACTCTTTTGTTTGTTACTTGCTTGTGGCCCATTCTCACTACCAGTTAGCATCTGTGGGGTTCTGCTCCTGTAATTAAAATCTGACTGTAACGGCACTGGCAATAGATTGGCTTTTCTAGAGGCAGAAGTACCGCTGTGTAAACTACGGAGGATGCCCTGCAGCAACTCTCCAACAAGATTAAGGCAACGTCTCTGGTGTCTATCAATCTTAGCACACTGTTTAATGCATTTCAGAATTTGCTCATAGGGTTTTTTTAGCACTGAACAGTTCTTCCCCATGTTTTGGAGCTCATTCATGGTGCGCTAAGTACTCATCTATCATACCTCGCGTCACAGTGAAGATTCATTCTGCAATGCAGCTCACCCATCCTTCTCTGAGGTCTGAAGACTATCCCTGAAATCGCATTTCTCAGTGTCACGCTGAGAAGGTTGTGCTGTTCAAGAGATGGCTGCTTAAACCATTTATCCTGGACCTGGTATGTAGTACTGCCGGTCTGGAATTGAGCTGTTACCATGATCAGTGAGGCTGGTGGTGGCCAGAAGACCACCTATGTTTCAAGGTTACGAAGGTTTTTCATCACTAGATCTATCCTAGAGGTATCAGAGAGTTCCACGGTTCCCTCATGGCTAAGAAATGTCTCCCACCCTTTGCATTCGTCTAGTAGTTGGAATATATATTTATATATCTATATTAACACCTTGCAAACTACTGATACAAAATCAGTTATTTACAACTCCCTTGTCTTCAAACCATTCATTGAAGACTTTCATCCTACAAGCAAAGCATCCAAAAAAATACCCAACACAGAGTTTTTTGGGGGTCATCACAGGGAAGATCTAAGCTTTTTCTGCTTTTAATTTTTCTAAGATAGGAAAAAAAAAAACACACTCCTCTGCTCACATCTCAAGCACATGTGTAAGACACAGCAGACCGGCTGTGGCAACAGTTTGGCTTCTCATTAAGGAACAAAGAGCACAGCTCCCCTCACCCAGAGCATACACAGCCCTAGGAAGCAGGCTTGCTAATGGGAAGCTCCGGAACCTCTTGAAAAATTAATATTTTCATCAGCTTTGTGCGGGTCTGTTTGCTTACTTTATCCTTGCTACAGTTTTCCACGAGCTTTGCTGGGTATTTGGCAGGGGAAAGATTTGAGGGGGTGCGTCGTGCATAAGGTGGTCTGGCTCAGGAGCGTACTGGTCCACCAGCAAGCACACGTGTCTGTAACACCTACCGTAGAGGCAGCCTGGCTGGACCTCACTGCAGCCGTGCTGGCCACAGCACATCCTCCTCCATGGCCCTCGTGCCCTTGTTCCTGCCCATGCACCCGTTTCCCAAATCGCAAAGGGACATGCAGGTGATGTTGGGGAAGGGCCAGCGCATTTCTCCTTCGCTTGCCTTGCCGCTAGGCTTCTCCCTTTTGCAGGGATGCTCTGCCCGCAGACCTGCTCACCCACTGCCAGGAGAGCTCTGCTTTTTCTGCAAGCCTGATTTCTTTGGAATTTTTTTTATTTATTTTTCCCCCCCCTTGTGCACCCCCTCCCTCCCAAATCCCCCCCTCCCACCTCCCTTCTCCCGGTTGTTTTTGTTTTTAGAGAGAGCGCTCAGACAGCGGTATTAATCATGCAAGCCCAGCCATGTGTAATGTGCTTTATCAACAGCAGAGCAGACACTGAATGGCAACTGGTTCACCAGCGGGCCCGGCGCAGTGCCTGAGCCGGGAAGATAAACCCGCTGCTTCCCAAACCGACTTACCGTCATGGGTTAGTGAATGGAGAGACTGTTCACTTGGGACAATAACCAGAGGGGAGGTCAATTTGTTAGGCAAATTCTTAAGTGGTGCGCGGTGGAAACGGGAGCAGGGGGAGAGGAGGAGGAAGGTGGGAATTGCTCTTTGGCCGTTTTCTCTTAGGGGGTGCGAGGGAATTTTGAACGTGCTTGAGGATTAAATCAGGACAACAATGGCTGTTCTTCATCCTCCTTGCTGCCCTCCACACTTGGGTCCCCGTCAGCCCAGCCGGCAGCTCACCACGGGAGGGCAGGGGAGGGAGAGAGCGAGTATTTAGGTACAATTCCTGTGCAGCGGGTTTGGGTTGGTCTCCTAATCTCTAAGGAGGAAGGTTCAGCAGACAGCTCCAAAACCCACTTAACATGGTATAAGGTGTGAGTGTCCTCCAGGCAGGGGACATCTGGCCCAGGAGGGTCATGGTCTGCCCAGCCCTGCTCTGTAGGGCAATCTCCGTGCTCCAGCTCCGATGCTATCAACCTGTGTCCCTGCTGCACAACTGATTTTCCAAGGCAGGTGCTTTTCCATGGGCTCTGTGTTTTCTATTGCAGTGGTTTCACCCACCCTCCAGCCTCCCAGCTGACTGCTGAGCCCTGACCTCCGTTTGGCAGGGCTGTTTGGCGTGCAAAGCTGCACTTGTGACTAACCAAACCTTGAAACGCCTTCGCTACCCCAGTGCCAGGACCCAGCCCTGAGGAATATCTTCCTGGGACTTGCAGTCTCAGTTCCTACCCTCTGCTTCTGCTCTTCCTCCCTCGCTGGATTCTCCACAGCATTACTACCGGAAAGGGTTATGCAAATATATGCAATCCAGGGCTCATTCTGGAATAAATCAATCTAAATTAAAATTAATGAACAAAAAGTACAGAAACAGATCAAGCAATAAAGCCATTTCTCTCTCTCTCCCTTGTGTCTTTTTTTTTTTTCTTAAAAAAAAAAAAGCTGGTTTCTTTTCTTTACACTTTTTGGGAAAGAATTAGAATGTTTTCTAATTTCTTAATCAATCTCAGCAAACAGAACCTGTCTGTTGCTATCCAGAAAGCTCACCACGTAATGCTAGTAGCTGTAGTAGCAGGAATAATTCTTGGCATTTCTCTTTCCCCTCAGATATTGTTTCCCACTCCATACTTATGAGCCATTTTGGAGCACACTATCATCACCTCTGACTTTTAGTCCCTTTTAACCACATGGTCAAAATAAGATGTAATGACACTGCTTGCCTGGTACCTCTGAAATATCAAGAAAAAAAAATCAATATGATGCTGGCCTTCTGCCTTTGCCCTGTCTTGTTCTTTCTGTTCCCTTGGCCTGAAGCCCCAGCAGGCTTGGCACCCACTGCACTTGCAGCCTACTGACCTGGCAGGGAAGAACACTGACCTTGAGCGCTGAAAGAAACTTGGCCTGCCTGATCCACCCTGCAGAGCCATCCCCTTCTGCAACGGAGAATGAGCTTTTGGGAAAATCTGGCTGGATACCACCGGCAGGGAGCAAGGTGAACCTTGAGTTGTGCTCGATCTCCAGGGTCACGGGTGTTATCAGGTGCTGATGCCCTCCTAAGCTTGGTCCCTACAACCAGTATTTTTGTCTGCAGGTTTGTTAGGATCATGATAGGACAAGATTGGCTGTTTTGGCCTGTTTATGCTATGTTTTCCCCAGCCCTACCAACAAATATGGTTCAAAGGCTCTGAAGACAGATTTTCACTGACTATTTCTTGGAAACCATCTGAGGAAGCAAGTTCTGGCCTCAGTGAAGAAGACTTGAGAGATGGATGAGTTCTTTAACCAGTCACATCATACTGGGAGGACTGGTTTCTGTGGACTGTTCCCATATCACTGCCTAAGCAGCAACCCCCTGCAAATCATGTGTTAACCCTTTACCCTCTGCACTTTCTGATGTATCCCCCCCCCCATACTTCTCACCTTAGCTTCAACATATTCGGATTTTGCCAAAACAAGGAGACCCAGCTCACAGGAGAGCTGCCTGCTTAGCTTGGGGCAATGGAGGAGGTGACGGGGGTGCGGCCATGGGTGGGGGTGATAGATGGAGAACTATGAATTCCTCCGTAGCTAGGACCTCCACGGGGAGGGAGGAGAACTGAGAGGTTATTCCGAAGAAAGGTGCTCTCTGTTTCCCGCTCTGGTCATCAGACACAAATGAACATCTCTTTTCTCCCTTCCCCCAGCTCCCACCCACCCGATGAAGGCATTAGTGACAGCACAAGCTACACGGGCTACAGCTAAATGGAGACTAGCTACGAGCTACAGTCGGACAGGGTCATTCTCCCATCAGTGCGCGTTTTGGCAGAAACACAGGACTGCTCATTCTCCCTTTCCCTTCCCCTCCGCCAGTTATTTACACACTATCACTGTAAATCTGTTCTGTTGATGACCATGACTGGACTGTGTCACCCTCCGGGCAATAAGGCATCGCCTGTGGAGCTCCTGGGGTTCGAGCTAACCATGCTGAGGAAGTGCCTGGTTAATCTGTGGTAGGACCTCACCGCAAAACTCACGAGAGGAAGACTTATAGGTTTTGAAGCCTGTGTAAGCCATTCTGATGTGGACACTAAGGGCTAAGCAGAGAGGAGTGAGTCTATGTGCAAAGGGCTGAGGGCAAGGGACAAAGGAGGAGGACAGAGATGGAACCAGTGGCATACTAGTGACAGATGCTTTCGAGGTACAACAGAGATCCCACTTGCCATGATGTTGGCAGGTGTGGTGGGAACTGAGCAAATTCTCTTTCCAGAAGAAAACCCCTTAGAAAATCACTTGATGATGGATTAAGGCCAGCTAGGTGTTCCGACGTCCCATTACAGTGTGATGTTATCATGTGGACAGGAAAACGTGATGAGGTGTTACCATCCTGGAAGACTTTTCAGGGCAAGTGCCCTGCTGGAAAATCAGGAGAGCTGGAACATTTACCGGGGACAAATCAGCAGAGAGCTGAATCAGCTGGGCTCCACCAGCCTCCTAGGATACAGCCTCATCAAATTCAAGTCCCATGTGTTCAGCTGAATGGGCTTCTTCCGAGTCCCTAGCCTGCCTGAAAACAAGATGTTTTCACAGCAGCTAGCTGATGATAGCAATGCTTAGCATGAGCACAGTGTTCTTCATCTCAAAACACCTTCCTTTTAAAATTAATGCTCAAAGCCCTACAGGGCAGGGAAGTGTTACCAAGGCTTAAGAGAAATGGAAATTGAGGGAGAAGAGGCTGCGATTGTGGTCACTGAGGAAGAGCTTGTTTGAGAGCTGAGGACTGCATCTCAGAATATAAACCCCCAGGGAGAAAAAGGTCAAACAAGAAGCTTTTATGCCTAAGGTTCCTTTGAAAGTGAACAGCAAAGTAAAAGCAAATGTTGAGATAAACCTGTATCTGTGCTGAAGGCCCACATTAAAGAAGCTGGTAGGGGCTTTCAGAAACCAAATGAGGTCCGGAGTATTTAAATTCTACTTTCCCCTTCTGCGAAATCCTCTTAGAGTGTCCTGGGTCACAGGAGATATCCCAGCGTTTGGCATCGCAAACTCCTGAAGCCTCCTCACAGAAGTGATGTCACACCAGGATGTCCTTCAAGATGATCTCAGGAGAACAGGGAGCAGCAAAAGGAAAAAAATAAGAACTTCAAAGGCAAGGAGGAAAAGTGTTTTAAAGGATCGACAAAAGCTTTGCAGGATGGCCTTGGCAGCCTGATTAGGAGGGGCATTTGGTATGGAAATCTGGGCCTTGCTCACTTGCAGTTTTTGCTTTATCATTTACCTTAATGGACTACTAATTCAAAGCCAGCTGTAAACAGGGCTGGCTCTGGAAAGAATTAACAGTGCCTGCTTGTGGAATTTAAGGATATATAATAAAAATAATCATAAAAAGAAAGAGCCCTGGGTTTTCCATCAGACAAAAATATTTGTCATTGAAAGTTCTGCTTAAAAAAAGAACAAGCAAAATTGGAAAACTCCTCCAAACCTTACATCCCAAACAGCCTCAGCAACTTTAATTTCATATCCAAGCACACGTTTCATTTGCAATACATACGATAATGGTGTTTAATTGGATTTATTTTGCCACACTAGGTTCCCAACGGCCTACTTTACTCCTTTCTTCAGCTCCTTGAATGTTATTTACAAATCACTCTCTGGGATTTAATTTTAATGGTAGCTTGATTTCTTTTTTTTTTTTTTTTCCCTCCTTTTTTAGGTACTTTTCTTTAATTGTGTTTGCGGATTTGCCTTTTAAATAGGCAATTGTGACTACATCCTGAGCCTGAATAAGTTGCCAAGAGCAGAGCTTGATTTGAAAACGCAGAGTAGTTAAACGGAGCTGATGTAACACCCAGCATTTATTGTTCTTTTCATGGGAGTACCTGCAGGTGCTTTACTTGGGCAGGTGCCCTTGTGCAAAACAACATGGGTTCATAATAACACTCTACCTCCAAGCTCTACACAGACGTTAACTATTGAGGCCTCAGAGCATCCCATGCGTTGAGTATATCTCCATCATACGGCAGCGAAGCAAATATACTGAGGAGCCCTACGCCAAAGTGTTTTAAGTGAGGGGACTGGCTGCCTTATTGCTGATTTAGCTTCAAACCCCTGGAAACAGCCCAGTTTCAGGAAGTGCTGAGTCTCTGTGCTTTTCCACAATATCAAGATTGCATCCAAACACCAAACCTCATGTGCACATCTGGGCCACACTGCCTGGACCTAAGGCGTGCTTTAGCAGCATGTGGCAAGAACAGGAAAAATACTCAGGCTCTGTTTTCCCTTCATACCCCTTCCCTTTGCAATAAACCAGTCCGTAACACCTCACTGTGGTTTATGTGTTTACCCTGAGCCTTTTTTTTCATGCAGTCTGCCTCAGGTTGGAAATGAGGAGACATTTCTTCTCAGAAAGAGCAGTCAGGCATTGGAACGGGTTGCCCAGGGAGGTGGTGGTGTCACCATCCCTGGGGGTGTTCAAGGAAAGGTTGGACCTGGTGCTTGGGGACATGGTTTAGTGGGTGACATTGGTGGCAGGGGAATGGTTGGGCTTTTCCAACTCTAATGATTTTATGATTCTATGAAATGCAGCACTACAGGACAGACAGATTTGGGGGTACGTGCCAGAGGAATGAGAAAACAATGTGTTTCACTGTGAATAGCTTGCACAGCTAAAGTAAAAAAATCTCCAGGCAGCACTTTAATTTTTAGCTTCTCACTTGTCCCCTCCACCATCCCTGCAACATTTTAGATCCGTTTATGCTTTTGATCCAAACCAGGGTATGTGGGGGAAGAAAGCATAGGACTGGAATATACGTAAGGAGTAGGTCCATAGACAAACTGAGCCCCACTGAAGACTGTCCAGACCTGGATGAGGACACGATGTCATCAATCAAACCTGGGTTAAAGGTTGTTGCTTTTTAGCTGATTGGTTTCCTGAAATGGGAGGGGGGAAGGGAAGGATGAGGAAGGTGAGCAGAAGAGAACAAATGGCACGTAGAAGAGATGGGAAGGCCCTTGTTGTCCTGCACTGTTTTGCCCATCCCTTGCTCTTGGCATTTATCAGGATGATGGAGAATGACCCGGCTAGAGCTACTTTGACATAAAGCATATACTGACCTGGAAAAGGGTTGGGGAGTGTGGGTAAAACTCGTTCTAAGGGGGGAAAAAAAACAATAAGCAACATGCAGGAGAAAAGCCACTTTTCACAGCAAGCAAAAGCAGCAGATACAAACCTGATGGAGTTGTCCATCCCCAAATTAGATGAGCTAGAGTAAGTTTCATACAGAGCATTTTGCTAGCAACACACCTATTATACATCAACATTCCCTGGGACTTGGAGTCAGACAGAAGTCATTTGAAAAACTAAACAAATAATATCCACACAACAAGAGGGATTAAGCACCTGCAGAGAAGCTAATTGGAGTTGATGGGCCACATCTCCCCCCTGGCTTTCAAGACCGCTCATCTCATCACACTACAGCTCCTCTTAGCTGCACCTCTGGCTGGAAGGTAGCCTCTGCCAGAAAGGTGAGTTGTGGAGGTCCTCCACAGGTAGTTACTGCCCCCAAAGAACCTTCTCCACAATGGATTTCTTGCCCGAGAGAGGTCCCCTGAGGATCAGAGCATGGGAGTTGTCACCCTGGTGAATCCTCAAGGGCACTCTGTTTCTTTTGCACCTTTGCCTTCCTACAGGAACAGAGCTTTTGCAGATTCATCAGCCTCCGGTAGCACACAGAGCCTGCTGTTTTGGTTATAGGGTTTTTACAACGCATCCTTTTTCTACGCCACAGCAGGCCTCTGGTATACATCGCTGCTGGCTTCACATATTGCTTCTTCCATGCCAGGATCTCAAAAGAACTGCACAGAAACTGAAGGAAACTGGGGCTCGGAGACCTCAGTCTGAGGCTAACAGCAGTGGCAATCCCACTTTGCAGATAGTGCAGGTGAGGCACAGCACCAGGAAGCAATTTGCCCAAGGTCACACACTGAACTGTTGGCAGAGCCAGGCAGAACCATGAACACAAGCCCACCAGACCTGAGTAATGACCGGGTCTCTCTCCATTAACCGCAGAGCTCGCTGAACGCCTCGTGCTGCCTGAGCTGTGTTCCTACTCAGGGGCTGTCTGCTGGGCAGACGTTCAGCTGTAGAGATATGTCACTATGCAAAAGCTGATAGGCCTGGGGCAATGAGTTGTCTCCGGGCTTACCTGTGAGGATGGTGCTAAGATCACTGCTGACGGGCATACGGTTTGGCAGGATACACCGACAGCCCGCTATTATTCTCTGATCACACTCTGGTCCCAGCTATTCGGAGGGCAACGCTCTTTAAAAAGCACTCCTGGTGCAAGGAGCTAGCTTCTGACTACCTGGAGCCCATGGGGACACAGCAGGTCGATCCAATCTCTGTGACACTGGCAGATCTCCTGCCCTCACAGTGGTAGCGGGGCTGTTTGAATCCACAGCAGGCACAGGGGAGATTGCCTCTTGTGTAGAAAATACACGGTTAGTCTGGATCTCTGTGTTTATGCAGCACCAGGGGACTATTGTTCTGTGAAAGCAGGCTGTTGTGCTGACATGACTTCCTTGTTATTTAGTTTGGTTAAATAACTCAACTCCCCTTTACCTTCTTCCCGCACAGCAGGCTGCAGACTGCACAGCATAAGCAGTTAAAGCAAAGCACTACGGCCTCATTATCACGCTGCTTTCTATTCAAGGACTCTACCTCTGTTCCCCTCGCCTGCTGCGTGCTGCCTTTATTGCTCCACCCTGCCTCATTAGCAGCGTCTCAGGCTTGCCCCATCTGGCTGTCACCCTAACCACTATCTTCCCTCTCCCGAGTCTCCCTGTTATTGACAGCCCCTGGGAAATCACGGGGTTTGCTATAAGAGCCTCAGATTTCACTCGCAGTTGCACTCCAAACCCTAGCAGCCACCACCATCAGCAGATGCTCAGGCACAAGGAAGCACCACGGGCAGAGCATCACGAGAAGGGGTGGAGCAGGGCGCACACAGCCAGCACTTGTGCCGGGGCACCAGCAAGAAATTAAAATTTAGAGGCAAGTGGCTGGGATTAAAACTGCTGGACTAAAATGGTAGCTATACCTGAAGCATCTCGAGGAGACCGTGGTGGGATCCTGCCTGCTGCTTGCGTCTAATTGGCACTGGCCTTACCAGGTGCTGCCTCACCTCTGCTTTCCCTAACTCACTGGAGGGCGCCGAGGATGCAAGCTGGAGAGGATGCGGCAGGGCTCCTGCTGAGGTGGCAGTCTCCCATAATTGAGACAATTTAGCCAGCAGGACTGCATAAGGAGGTGCAGCACTGCCCTGTTGTCTCCTGTTTTATCCTCAGGGATGGGCTGGCTCTGCGGGAGGCAGAAGGCAACTGATTTGGAAGGGCTGTCATTGCTTTTCTCTGCCTTGCTAGATTGCACCAGGTGCTGTGCCTGCTTCTGTGTGCCTGTGGATATGTTTGCTTGCTTATTATACCCACACATGTAAGCCTATGTATGCATATACTTGTATAACAGATGCGATTCTGGCATATATACACTTAATAGATATATATATACACATATATTTTTATACTGCATGGGTTAGGATATAAATTGTGGCTTTTTTTTTTTTTCATAGCACTCTGTTGGCTTAGTGGAATGACAAAGAAACAAGTTCCCTCCCTCCTAATTCACACGGAAAAAAAACCCTCTCCCTTTAGCTGTAGCACTGCTTTTCACCTCTGTCATGCTGTGATGGCAGCCCTGACTTGACCTCCCTGTCAGATAATTTTCATGGAGATCCGCATGCCCCTTTCTGCCCCTTTCACAGCTCGCACGGTGTTTTGTGCTTGGGGGTTACAGACCTTGTTCCTAGGCTCTGCAGAGCTGAACTAACCTACTGGCTCAGCAGTGCTGCAAAGCTCTGTTGTGCCTCCCAGCTCCTCCTGTCCATGGACGTGTGATATGTTCCCCCCCGCCTTGCATGGGCTTTGGTGCTTGTTGAACTAATTCAGCTCTGCATAACAAGAGAAAACATTTGGCAGCGTTTTGAGGGGTGGGTGGTAAACCTCAGATATGTTTTTGTGGGTGTAGCGTGTTGTGCTGGCTCAGTGTGTGGTCCACGGAGTCCCAGAGCATAGGAAACACCAAAATCATGCAGCAGAGAGCAGGGTGAGCAATAAGAGCGGGGCTGAAGGGACGGCAGCAAGCTATGAGAGGAGCTCTATCATCAAACAGTACCTCTCTGGGTACGCTCTCTGCAAACGTATTCCAGATTGCTGTTGGAGACAAGTTCCTGGGTAAGACAGACCTTTGGTCGGACCCAGCATGGCCATTTGGATGTTGCTATAAACTCAGCCTCCAGGAGCGAGGAGAATAAATCTCTCCACCTACAGCAGGCAATCCTGCTGCCGCATCCTTTAGAGAAGCTCGCTAGCTATCTAGTCATATAGCTCAAGGGAGGTGCTTTTGTATTTTCATACATCTTCTAGCTATGGAATCGACATCTAAGGCACTTGGTCTCTCCAAGACTTTCTCAACACAGGCTGAGATTTCCTGGAATGGAAGTCACCCATTTTTCTCTGTTGCTAAACTGTTCTTTCACATCATTTCGCTAGCTCCCCTCCTGCCTTCCACCTCAGGCAAAGCTTCCAGTACCTCATTACTAACTAGTTGTTTCTTCACTACTGGCTGCCATTTTTTTTTTTTCCTCTCTGCAATGGGCCACTGAGGAATCATCATTGTGTCTGCCTCCCTAGTGGGATGTTGCCCTACAGTGAGTTTGTTCTCTATTAAAAAAAAAAAAAAAAAAGAAATAAAACCTCTGGTTCTGGGGAAGAAAAGCACTCAAAACGTTTCTGTGCCTGCTGTACCTTGCCAAACTTGGCACTGCTTTTTTTCTTTTTGTTTCTGCATGAGTGTGTTGTCTGGGAATGTGCATTTCAGCTATTGTGTGATCAGTTCAGTATTTTTTTCAGCCAGGCTTGTAGGTTTTTTGGGCCACTTCTTTATCTTTATGAGGCTTGATTCCCTTCACTCATCGCCTCCCTGGTTTTTTAACCTTAGGAATACCAACTGTAGCCTGCCTGAATTTATTATTTTTATCTCTCTCTCTTTTCCACACTAACTACAAGAACAGAGAAACAATATTAAGCAATTTTCACAATGGCTTTCAGTCTCCATAACACTGAGCACTGAAGAAATGGGATTAACTAAGCAACAAAAATAAAAGTTAGAAACAGTCTGATGAAAATCATCAAATCTTTCTCAGCTCCTGCACCTCCATTCTTCTGGCTCTTGTGAAGTTGCTACTTCACAAGCTCTCA
The DNA here is from genome assembly GCF_047663525.1 of Anas platyrhynchos. Classification (NCBI taxonomy): domain Eukaryota; kingdom Metazoa; phylum Chordata; class Aves; order Anseriformes; family Anatidae; genus Anas; species Anas platyrhynchos. Next base: position 86,807,204 of record NC_092587.1, on the reverse strand, counting down.
AGTGCTTTGCAGCATAAATAGGACTTGAATTTCTAAGGTAAAAATGATAAACAACATTCAACAACTCGACAGAAGGAAAGTTACCTCCATACACATCAAAAGGAGGCTAAAATAGAATCCTCTCTTTATTCCCTTGTTGCAAGTCATCTTTAATATTTGCCATGTTTCCCCTTGGTATAGATATCTGCAACTTTGCAAGATCTCCCTGGATCTCTTACAGGTTCTGCCACTGATTTTATGACCATGGGTAAACTGCTCCTTCACTCTTATTTCTTAGGTTCTTCTTGCAAAATGGTGCTAATAACACTCACCCATTTCTGAATAACTTGCGATGTTAAAATATTCATTGCTAGCAAATCCTTTGAGATCCTTTGAGGTGAAGCTCAATGCAAAATGCTTTTCTAGCAAAACCAACCCCCCATCCAAAATCACGTGTGCATCCATACATTATTGAATTTCATCTTATATTTTGTTTCAGTGGTGCTTTTCAGCTCATCTGTATAACAGGAACCAACAGAGAGGGCCAAATTTAGAATTCAGCCACAAATAATTGATTCTAAACTTAGCATTATATTAATATCAGCAAGAACAAATCTGGAGTATTTGAAAACTGTGTTCCAAATTGCTGCCTGAGGATTTTATTTGAATCTCATGACAGTCACAAGACCAGGGTGAAAAGAATTTCAAAGTAGGAATTTGCTTTGTTTCTGTGACCAAATGCTGCAGGAAATCAAAGATATGTTATTTTATGATAATACTGATTCTTTAGTTAAAAAAAATAAATCTGTAGAACACTCCTAAATCTTGCAATAATTCAAACTGCTCTTGTAATAAATCCAGAGGTGGTAAACACAGAACACCAATGGTTTTATCCTTTTCCACTACATCTGTTAAAAAACAAACCAAAACCTTTTTATTTTCCCTGGTGCTTCCAGTGATCTGACCACACACAGCAGAAACTAGACTAGACTGCCTCTCATATTTAGACAGCTTTGCATAGTTTATCTTTTTTTTTCTTTTTTTTTTTCTTTTTTTTTTCTGTTTAAAAGGTCATGCAGGTCATGGCCTGAGTGTTTTAATTCAGTGTGGAAACATCAGAGGAATATAACCCTATGTCACTTCGTGGTCTTTGGGTGCATTCATGTGAGTGGGTCACTCTGCTGCAGTCTATTTCTGGTGGCAATAATAACGTGCATTGTAAGCTGAGTCCAAGTGCTGTGCCTAGGATCCAGAACTGGATTTTGAATAAACCTCGGTTTGTACGTGTACATGGGTGGGAGAAAAGGAGCAGGGTCTTTATTTAGGGCAAGTTTTGAACCAGCTGCAAAATTCAGACTCAGCAGGTAATTCTGTTCTGGAGCTTGGTGTAGTCCCAGCTTCCACCCTTTTATGTTTACTGCTGTAAACTCAGTAATTGAAAGGTAGCAGAATGAGATCCCAGGAATTTTGTTCCATATTTAATCTGCTGATTACCTTTTTCCCCATGTTCCCTACAGTATGCCCCCTTAAATCACTCTGTCTTATCCCACTTCTTTCCTTTCCATTTTCCTCCTATTTTCAAACTCATTTCTCTCTCCTTTTTTTTTTTTTTTTTTTTTTTGACTCTCTTGTTCTCCTCAGGCTCAGTGGCTAGTCTCTCCATCTCTCTGAATTACTTGTCATTTCTCAGCTGTCACAGACCCTCCGAGCCCCGGCCTTTCCTCTCCTTATTAAAAGGCCTGTCATTCTAACAGGGTCTTTGGTTCCAGCCTTAAAACAAACATGTTTTTATTACTTTAACAAAACCTGACTTCAGCAAAGAAAGTCGATCAAAGGGCTTGACCGTAAACATTTTAATTTGGCTGTGTTCTTGTTTCACTGTCAGTATGAACACGTATATGTCTGAAGTAGTCAGTTCCCAGCTGGAGGTCCCGGGGCGTTGGCAAGCAGATCATTCCTGCGTTTTGTGTCCCTGTGTGCTTACTACCAAGCCTTGTCTTTGTGAGAGCAACCTGGACCCCCTTTCACCCTCTCCCATACTTACTGTAAAGGTATAGGCTGGCGTTTGTGACTCCCAGCTTGTTGGCAGCCACGCAGGTGTAGTTCCCGTAGTGCTCCTCAGTGACGTTGGCCACCATCAGCAGAGACTGGCTCCCCGTGCTCTTTATCTCCAGACCGTTGGCGCTGTTTATCCTGGGAAGACAGGAGAAGAGGCGTGCAGTGCAAAGGCAGTAGTGTATGGGGAGGAAATGACAGCCCAGGGGGTGGGTGGTAAACCAAAGTCATTTGGACCAGCTGGAGGGTGAGGATGGAGGGAGGCAGAGATGAGATGTAAGAAGGAAGAGGACAAAGGAGGCACTGATGGAAAGCAGGAGGAGGGAATGAAAGGAAGGAGGAACACAGTGGAGAGAAATGCCACTGGTAAAGTAGTGGAGGAGAAAGAAAAGCTGAGGGTAAGGGAGGAAGCATTTATCTAGCACTGGCTTGCACTGGGAAATGAATGCACCATGGCCAGCTGAGGGCTAGTCTATAGATGGAGAAAAGGTTTTTAGTGAAACACACCGATTAAGGCATTCTAATGCATGCTTTAACAAAAGCGAGCCACTGCTGAGCCCGGACATGTGGGTCAGGTTAAAAACTGCAATAATAAAACCACTTCTAAATGCAAAGTAAATGCTCAGGTATAAGGAACAGACAGATTCCTTTTCTCATTTTCCCCTCACACGCAAACCCAGGTGGCTCAGGTTGCAGAGAGGGGGGAGCCTTACACTTCAAGCAGCACCATCCCCACATGAAGGCAGCCAGAGTGGTGTTATTTACCTGGGGACCAGCGCTGCCTATTTTATTTTCTGTATCATGGATGAACATTTAATGCATGAACATTTGCAGAAAGCACTATGGATGTCTTAATTGCAAATTGGCCCATTACCGACTTGAAGGGAAGAGCCCCGTATTTAGCACCTCTTTCAGCACCCCTGGCACAGAGAAGGATTGCCTCCTCCAGCCCCAAACACGCTGCCTCTGAATAAGCTGATGGAACAATCTTAATGTATAGGGCTTATGGAGAGTAACTTGCTTGAGGAGAAGAACTGGGGATGATAACAGCTCTCAGGATCCCCTGTTGGACTGAAAAGAAGAGAAAGGAAAAGGAGAGCTAACTGTCTTACCTGGTGTCATCCCTGTACCACTCAAAATCAGGCGTGGGCACTGCTGATGCCTCGCACCGGAGTAAGGCTTGTCGTCCCGTGGCCGCTTCATTGCTCTTGGACTCTGTGATGGTGGGAGGGTCTGCGGGGAGGAAACGCTGGGTCACTTGTCATGTTTTCAGATGGAAGGAAACAGTGAAACTGCTTCAGGGCTGGCTTCCTTAGGCAAACTATCTGAGCTGGCGGAGGCCTGTAGCTGCTGCATGCTGTGGCACATCCACCTCTTGCTTCCCTGGAGAACACCTGCTCTTTGAACTCCCCCTAATACATTATGCCAGCACCACTCCATATGCATGCTTCTCTTTACTGGCCCTCTGTCATAAATGCATAGGCACACACAGGCAGAGTTAAGGTTAATGATGGAGTTATGTAATTTATGAATATTTACCTGTGGCTCTCTAGTGCACATGGGCTCATCAGAGGGAAGGAGATGAGAGAAAGATGTTCGCAATGGTAAAGGAAGGCAGCAGCAGTGAAAGGAAGAAAGTAGGAATTTAACACTGACACAGACATTATTTTCTGTACAACCTGCGTGTCTAACATCAACACTATAATAAGAAAGGAAAGGGCTGAGGGCAGAAAGACATTCACAGCTCAAAACGGAGGAGCTTTAGCAGGAGCTGTGGGTGCGACTTTGAAAGCCAGACCTCTCGCTGAGACACCTCCCCGAGGCGTGCGAGGCCACAAGGCCTGTGCGAGCCCTTTTGGACACCACGCTTTGTCACAGGCTCGAAGGAGGTCGTTCATGCTAGCTCTGAGTGAAGCCTGTCCTCAGCCCAGCCTGGTGCTCCCAGCCCTGTTCATTTCACAGCCTGAGAGCTGTGCCACGGGCAAACAAAACTCGGGAAGCATCGGTGTGCTCTGCTGGAGCAGGGCCCAGGTACTGGGCAGGGTAGGTGCCTCTCAGCACCGTGTTTGAAATGTTAAGTGACAGGCTTTACAAATTAAAAGGCAGAATTATTTCCACCTGGCTGCTGAGAGGGAGGAAGTGCCTTGTCTGCCATCACGGGTGCCTGGATACTCTGAGAGTCTGGGGCTGCAGCTCAGCTCTGCTGAGACTCAGGCTGCCATAAAGCACCTTCCCTCTGCAGGATACAGCTCCGCTGTCTGTATCCACCCTGGAAAGGCCAAGAATAAGAATCAAAATGGATGGTGTCAGTCAAAGGAAAAAAAAAAAATAGTTCTGTCTGGAAAATGTATGGCGAGAAGTTTCTTGTGAACACATTAGCCGTCTCAATGTGATCCCTTTCCTGACCTTAATTGGGATTTTATGCAGGGCTTTAGGGATATTGCAGCGCGCCCTCTAACATCATAAATATTAATAAGTGTACATAAATAGGATCCTACATTCAAAGGCTGTGGGTTCACGTAAATATTTTAATTTGGAAAGGAGGAGGGGTAATAAAGGAGAGCGAAGGTGATTTTTTAAGCATCCTTCTTTGATTTTTTTGTTTGAGCACTAGATCTTCCTGCTGTCTGCAGCAAGAAAAACCTTTTCCACCTCACTAAATCCAGCGCATGTGATGAGTCATGCCATGAACAGCACCTTTCTGTGAGCCTTGAAAACACAGCCGCTCCGTGTTTGGCAGTATGCTGCTGGGGAAGCCAGGAGTGGGTCCCCTTTCACTGGGGTTTGCCCTCTGCTCTTCCCCAGGCCTCAGTTTCCCTGTCTGCAGTGTGCCAGAGCCATTACTCACGGAGCCTGAAGGTGGTAGTGTGAGACCAAAGCAAAGAGATGGTGCTTTCTCCTGCAGTCGGGGCTGACAAGCTGCCTGCTCTGCAGCCTCAGCGAGAGATGAGATGATAAGAGATGGCCAGGAAGCTCCTCACGTTGGGCAGGTCCCATTTTTCAAACCTACTGTGATTTTCATAATTTTTACTGCTGGTGGTGTATTTAAAGAAGCAAGATAAGGAAAGACATATGCAAATATCTGGCTTTCATTTCCCAAACAGGACTGATTTATTTATTTTTTTCCTTTGCAGGGCCCTCATGAACTCTGAGTTTTTCCCTTTACTTGGCAACAAAAGATCTGTCCTGAAGGAAATAATAATTTGTGCACATTACAAATTAGGCCGTGTAATAATATTACAATATTGTATTTTTATTTTATTTTCATGTGCTATGACAGTAAAAATGTTTAAAATATTACTCTAGTATAGCTACTATGAGTTGAAACAAAGTCAAAATCAAACACTGACTTTATACAAACAATCTGTTTCAACCATGTTAAAGGCATCATTGAAATTACGCTTCACAGAAGTATTTGAAAACATTAACTGGTTCTCATGGAATGCCTCAGGTTTATAAATTCGGCTGGTTTTGAAAGAAAAAGATACTTTAGACAGGAAAAAAAAAAAAAAAAGCTTTAGTTCAGAAAATCTGCTACTATAGTTTCATACTAATGGCAAAATTTGGCCCACCAAGCAGCCTTTATTAAACTACTGTCACCCAATTTTCTAAGATAATTCAAAAAAAAAATAATGGTGTGGAATCTGAAGACACTGCAGGGAGCCCGGAAGCAATGCCTATAACCTTGACTTCTAAAGCAAGACAGAAGAGTTGATCTGATGTGATGGCTCAGAAGGAAAGAAAGAAAAGAAGAGCAAGAGTGGTATAAAGAGGTGCTAAAATCACATGGAGTGGCAAACGAGGCTGAGATGAGCTGAGACACTTGTTGCTGTCAGCTCTCTGCCTGAACCCACTCCCAGGGAGTGCTTACCCATGAATCAAGGGCACGTATACGCACCCTGAAACATGCCTGTAACCATCTCCAATTTCAGTTTAAGTTAATAGTCTGAGTAAATTGAAGCAGGTCTAGAGAGGCTGTACGTCCCATTTATCCATCCCTGCTGCGGAGGTATTAACCTCCAAGCAGGGGAACAGCGCAGGCAGGTGGGGATATTCCTCTTAAATCACTCCAGTGCCAAACATGAGCCATAAGAATAGGGAGGTGGATGTACACACACGTAGGATTGTGCTACTAAAGGCAGGCTGAAATATCTTGTGTGTGCAGGCATGGCCGATGTGGTCCACTCGCTAGAGCAACACCCAGTGAGGATTCATCGAGGTGTGGGGTGTGGATGCCAGCCACACAGCCAGCCCTGTGGCTACGCCTTTGGCTGAACCCTTCTCTGTGCTGCATCAGTGCACGGAGGGCTTTGTGCAAATGACCTGAAGCCTGCTTAAAAGTCACGTTTCTGGCCCCTCTCATTAACTCGTGCCTCTCCCACGTGTGCCCCCCAAGCCCCTGGGGCGTGATGCCCGTGTAAGCGCTGCCGAGCCGACTGGGTGCAGGCAGGCGCGCTTGCTCTGAGCCGGCTGAACCTTATCTATCCTTGCTGCCTTGCTGAAGCTTCTCTTCACGCTACTGTTCTCCCGAATATCAATGAGTAAAAACAAGGCATCGCCAGCCATACTGAGGGGAGAGAGAGGGGCAGTGCACTGCTTCTTGCTTTCTTTCTCCCTTTTCCCCTCACTCTTCTTATGTATTTCCAAGCTTAAAGCATAAACTATACCCTATGGTAAGTGTCCCACGTTTCAGATCCTGTAATTTAGACCTGGAGAGGCTTCTCTGTTTATCCTAACGCCACCCGTGGCTGTGGGGAAAGCTCTCCCCGTGGACCTGTTGCCCTTGTAAGGTACTCACAGTTCACAGTGACCCGGACTTGCTTGACATCTGCTGAAGCAACCTCGTTGGCAGCTTTGCACTCGTACTTGCCCGACTGCTCTCGCGTGATCCCCAGGATCTCCAGATACTCTTCCTCACCTTCAAACTCTCTGCCTGCAGAAGAGAAAAATACAGATGGTGGCTCTGCCTGGCATACAGATCGGGGAAGTCTTCTGCTGAATTCCTATGGAGGAACAATCACCACAGCGATTCTGCAAATAAACAACAGCTATTGAGGGAGCTATTTTGAGGTTATTTCAGAAGCTGTATCAGCAAGATATTTGCATTTTATTTAGTTATTGAAAGCTTGGTTTGGAAAACTGGGGAAGGAAACATCCAAGTGGTAGCAAAGTGCTGCACATCCTGTAGGCTGTCCAGACCAAAAAGCAAAATCTTCACCATCTCAGACTGAAGTTTGGTGGTGTGACCGCGAGAAGTCAGTCAGCCTGTGGCTGACGTGCTGGGTCAGGGGTGGCTGGCTCTCAGACGAGCTGCTGTATTGTCAGCAGCCCTTTGGGCACCGCGAAGCTGTGAAAAATGTCTTTCTGTCTCTCGGAGCAACCGCCACCCCGAAGTGTCATCGATCAGCTCACGCTACAGTTAAACACATCCAAACGGAGAGAAACAAAGTGCAATTTGATCTGTGAAGACCAATAATCATTACGAATCCTCCCCCTACCGTCCACGCGAGAGGACGCACTGAGGCCGTGCTGCCTCGCTACAGCAGGTTTGGAAGCAGCGACTTGAGCATCAGCTGGGGCAGGAACCAGGGGAGGGCTGTGGCCGTGCTTTTAATTCACTGCCTGACCCTGGGTGAGGCACTCATTGCCTTCCCCCCCCGTAAACTGCAGCTAATCGCCCCTCTCTGCCATCACCTCCCGGTCAGGGAAGGGCACTGAGGTTAACGCATGCAAAGCACATTGGAGTCGCTGGATGAAAGGTGCCAGGGAAGCATGAAATATTAGGATTGGTCTATCTATGCTATTCCTTCAGAAAGCAAAGCAGAAAAGGGCTCCTCCTGGAAAGACTATGAACTACCGTGGCAGCACTGTGATGGGAGACCCCCCACTCCCTGTGGGGGGCTGCAAGTGCAAAGCCCCCAGCCCCAGCTGCGTGCCTGGGTTTGTGTAGAGAAAGCATCCCCCAAGGGTAAGAGCCAGATTTTTCTTTTTTTTTTCTAAAAAAAAAAGAAGGCCAGCACACAAGGGCTCCCTTTCAGGCTCCTAAGAGAGCGGCCAGATTTTCCAGCGAAGCTCTGCCCAGAAGACGATTTCTGCTCAAAGGGTGCCGAGCACTGCTGAAATCCTGCCCACTTCACAGCAGCACTTGCTTGAGGGAGTCCAACCAGGGCCTGGACGACAGGGCTGTCGTCCTGGGCTCTGCAGCACTGAGTGAAAGCAGTAGCTAAGCCCCCTCTCCTATTGAGCCCCCAGAAATGAACCTCACCAGGCAGGCACGCGTCCGTATTAGCCAGGTCAGGCTGGCTGCACACACCAGCTGCATGCATTTGCCTTCTGCACCAGAGATAGGGACTTCAGCAACTTCACAATCTGCTCAGAACTGTCCTTCACACAATTATTTTTGCCTTTTTTTTTTTTCCCCAGGCAATTTTCAGAACCATTCTAGGGGAAAACCATCCCCCGTCACGGAGACTCAGCATGTGTACCTATTAAACTCATGCAAAGACGAGCTTTCCCCTTTCTTTCAGCAGGACTAACCAGCAATCCCCTTTCCAACTCCTACCAGCTGTTCAGGTGAGTGGAAATCTCATTGCTACGTCTAAAATTTACAACAGCTTTGATGCAGGTTTTCCCACCCTCTAAGAGGCTGCTGAAGGGCCTTGCTCCGTTGCACCTGTGTATTCTACAAGGTAATCCACTGGCAAAGCTGGGACGCTGCTCTCAACCCTCTGCCGTGCCCTGGGACTGATGCTATGGAGAGCCAGGGGAGAGCTCGTGGAGAAAAAGGAAGGGCAGGGTTTTCACAGGTGCTTTTTATTGGGGTAACTCCTGGATATACTTGGGAATCTTACCTCCTGTAGGAGCAGCGTTAGGTCAGTCCTTGTACAGTCATGATAAACCCCTTCCTTAATCTCAGCAAGACCCAAGGGCCCTCTCAAGGAGATGGTCTTGCCCTGCCCTCCAGCAAAAGAGACTCTGCAGCCTCTCCAGACCATCTGTTCCCCCGCTTCACCACCCTTACCGCTGGAGCCATTTTCCCTGCAGTCTGACCTGAGTCTCCTTTGCTGCAATTTAAGGCTTTTTTTTTTTTCCTTGAGCCACTATAGACAAAAAGAACAAATCATTCCCTCCTTCTCTGCAATAGCCTTTTATCAACTTTAAATCACTTATGTTCCTTCCTTAGTTGTTGCTGTGTTTTTTTTTCTTCTTCTCTTTTTTTTTTCTTTTGGCTGAATGGTGTCAGGTCTTTCAACCTCTCTTTGTAGGTGAGGTTTTGTAGACCCTTGATCTTTCTTGCTCTTTCCTTTTAGACCTCTCTGACAAGTTCACGTTTTCCTGGAAGTGCAACACCCCAAGCCGAACCCAGCACTTCAGATGAGGAACTACCACAGCCGAAGGATCGCATCACTTCTGCGCCAGGCTGCTCTTTGTACAGCCAACACAGAGTTTGTGTTTTCGCCCTAGCGTGATTCATTTTTGATTGAGATCTCCTTTAATCCCCAGATCATCTTCCAACGTACTGTTACCTGCTAATAACTCTGTTTGAAAATGCCACCTCCAATTTGAGCCGGCGGTCAACACTCGCCTCCTTTTACAGCAGCCCGCCCAGTTGGTAGGTCAGCCAGTTGACTGGAAAGTTAATCGGACACTGAGGAAAGGCTCACAGGGAAAAGGTTAAAACATAATTTGCCTCCACTTTGCAAATCATTTGCTCTGCAGTTCTGCCTTGTTTATACACAGGGCTCATTCCAAGTGGGACTTGCTTCTCCTGCAATTTGCCCTTGTCACAGGACTGTCACAGTAATGAAAAGAGGGTTGAGGGTGACTTACCAGCTCTAATGGAGTGGCACCCTCATTAGGGGTGCTGTTAAGTCTGTCTGTCAGAGCACTACATCAGTGGGGCTCCACTGTATCCTAAAAGGTACACGCTTTCCTAAGGGAAGATATTTTTCGGCTCTTCCCTGATAAACACGCATCCACTTAAGAGTCTAAACCATGTCCCATGTCCAGCAGAAGGGCTTTCAGCAGCCACACACCCTTCCCAACAGATGATGAGCTGCTGCTTCGCCCTCTGTAGTTCTTTGGATGAGCATCCTTTGGATGAAAGGGAAGGCATCTGTTTTAAAGGGAAACCGAAGATATCAATAGGCCCATTCAGCTCCTCATCGCCCTGCCCCAGGGCTCAGATATGAGCATAACGCTTCAGGGGAAGCCTCTGTGACAGCCCGTCGGTCTCTGGATGAAATAGTGGTAGCTCTGTTCTTGCCCCTGCACCAGAGATCTGTTTCAGCCCTCGCATCACCATTTTCCTACAAAATCCAGACTTGGCTCATTTGCAAGTTGGACCCCTTTGCTTGCAGCCCTGTCCCCCCCCCGCCCCAAGAGCACATTAAGCATTCCTAACAAAGAGCATTTATATAAGATTGAGGTGTCATAGTACACATCAGAGGGAGAGAAAAGATATATCACGGCGTGTTAGAAAAATGTCAGGTTGTGATATCTTGCACAGAGCTGCGGAGATGTTTTCACTAATTCACCTTGGCAGCCAGATTAGGTGAGTCGTATTAACTCTAACCTCCAAGGCAAAGCAGGGCAGGGGGGAAAGAAACAAAGCTTCAGACGCGGAGTAAATTCACAGACGTTTCCGTGCAGGAGCCAGCTTTGGCAGGAAGCTGATGGTTGTCACTGCACAGTTTATCAAAGCGGGGAGGGAGAGGGTTGGGACAATGCTCTCTGGTAGAGATAACAATGAACATACTCTGTTAGGTGAAGAGAGGGACTGCTAGCTGCTGGCAAGCGAGCTGCTTGGTTCCAAATAACATAAGGTATTTGCCTAGGGTGCGTTAGCCAGGGGGCAGAATCCTGACCCCGCTGCCCAAACCATCCGCGGGCTGTCCTCTGACTGCTCTGTCTGGTTCAGTGCCACCCCGTCCCAGTGAGGGGCTGTGCATGAGAGGGCTCCCCATGCAGGTGCTGCTCTTTTCCTCCCAGAGCACCCATCCCTCCCTGTGCTTCCAGACAGCTCACTGCGGAGGTGGCTGCCACGTGCTCATCATCCCCTCCCGTTTGTGCCTCCAACGCTGGGCTCCTCCTCGTGCAGAAACTTCTTTAGTGCCTTTTTGTTTTAATACAGTTGTGCTCTTACACTGAAGCTCAAGCCCACTGAAGCTATCTGCCTGCATTTGGTATGTGGAAGAAAAGATCAGACACCCTGCTTCTGCATTTGTTTCTTCTTCCAAGGCTCTTTGTAGTTGTGAAAAGGGGAGAGCAGAAGGGGCTACATGTCCTTGTTGGGCCCTCCTCTGCCTAAAACAAGAAGCAAGGGGATAACAAAAGATTGCAAATCAATAAATGCCATTTGAAGTTTTTTTTGTGTGTAGCAACTTCCAATATTGAGCAGAAGTTTTTGTTCTCTCTGCACTGTCCATTTATTGTTTAAGGTCTTTGCCCTCCCAACTTCCCTCCTTCCCTCTGCACCACACACTCCCTACAAAAAGGCTTCTGAAAGACAAAAAATAGCCATGGGAGCCTTAGACATCATTTTCTTGTTTTACATCTAGCTGGCAATTTTTTTTTTTTAATTCAAAACTTTGAAGTTTTCATTTATCAGCCTCCATCTCCTCGCCCATCACAGATTCCAATGAGCTTGGCAATTTTTCTGTCCCTCAGTTGAAGAAGCTTGTTTATAGCAAAGAGATCAGTGGAGAGCAGCAGATGGTGGATGAGCAAAGGGAGTGCTAGTGCTACAATGCTACAGCGAGGAGGGAAGGTAGAAAAATGAGCACAGTGTGGGATACGGAGACAAATAGATGGAGAAAATGAAAGATAATAGAGAGGGACCGAAGAGAAGGACAGAGGCTGGGGGAGAGAAATGGAAACAAAGTGAGACTCTTCACGGGCTGAGAAAAAGAGAAAATGGTGGTCAGCTATAGACACAGAAATGTGCTGAGCCAGAGTGAGAGCAGAAGGTGGGGGAGAGACGGTGGCAAACAGGGAGATGTGCAGGATGGAGAGAGGCACTGGCCTCCCTTGTGCAACGGGAGCCGTGAAATAACCGCAGCCAGAGGGACGCGGGCAGGGGGGTCAGATGTAGCAAAGCAATAATCACTCTGTTTAGGCAGCAAGGCACAACAGGGTATTTATTGTGTAAGCTGGCCTCATGCCTCCCATGCCCTTAGGTCTGTAGCTATTGCACATAAACCAAAAAACGAGTGCAGTGCCAGCGAGGGCTCTGGCCCGGCGCTGGCTCCATGAATGCGAATGAGTCAGATCAGGAGGAAACACCCTGGCATGGTTTTCCCTGGCGTTCGTGGGACCTTACTCAGCAGTGATCCCATTTTCTCCTTATGTGCAGAGCTGACTGCCTTCCCTCTCCAGGCACGGGCTGTGCCCCAGGAGCTCAGAAATCCTGCAAGCCTCGTGGGGACGTTCCCCCAAACCCTGCAAATCTAGCATGAGTAAAACTCCTCCGGGTGAAAGCAGCCTCTGTCTCCAAATTCCCACTCCCTCTTGTCTAAAGACAAGATGACTTTATGACTTCATGTCAAAGATAATGATACATGTTTTTAATATCCATCTCTTTTTTTTTTTTTCTTTTCAAAATTACTTACCGAATTGGACCCAAATTTGCTAACGCTCTTTTAAATGAACACAAAACAGCATTTTTTTGATGGCTGAATTGCTCTTGCACAAAACTTGGCTGTGATGCCAATGTGTAAAGTAAATTATCAGCCATGAGGTAAATTAAGTCATCTAATGTCACAGCTACAATATTATGCTCCCTAAATGTCGCACGCTGCCATGTGAGTTATGTAATGGCGGTGCTACCAAACATCAAGACCTAACTCCACTGCCAAGAAAATGACACACAAACACGAACAAAACAATAGCTGCACTGCTTCTGCATCCCCAAATTCCTGCCTGCTGCTTTCTGGAGGTTACTTTACAACAACATGGGGTAGACATCATCATCAGCCAGAGGAATCACTGAGATCCTCTGTCACCTGGTTTACTCTCAGTTAGCCTCATGTGCTCCTTTCCCTGTGAGTTCTCCCATCTTGGAGAACGCTCTCATGCTGTCATCATCATGTAGCTTGAAAACCAGTTCTTCCCAAGGCCAAAGAACAGATCTGTCCTGCCAGCAGAGAGCTGGGATGGACTGCAATGTCCCGAGTTTAATTCCACAAATCCGTATGTCAGTCCCAGACCTTGGGGAAAGCTCGTGTGATGATGCGCAGTGGTACTGGCTGTGCCAGTCGGCCCGTGTAAGAACTATAGGGGTGGTCTGTGCTTGGTGGCATCTTTAAATGTCCTTGTTCTGCTCCTTACAAGAGTCGTGTGTCTCCGGCAGAGCAAGACATGCTCAATGCACCATTGTGCAAGAATCAATTGAGCGCTTTCGGAGGCACCCGTGGAAATGTTCCCATGTTTGTAATTATAATGGGTTTCTTCCCTTGGGTCATATCCATTCATGCTTCTTGGGATGAGGGGGTAAGAATGAACCCAGAACTTCAACCTAATGTAAAAATTATAAATATGTATATATATACATAAAACAACACAAAGATTCAATTTAGCCCACAGAATTCCATCCTTTTATGTCTCAAACTCTGAAAAAGGCCTAAAACATGACAGACTGTCCCAAATTTACTTGAAATAGGAAGCAGCATTACCTTAGAAGCTGACATGTTGCTGTGGCCCTTTCTCTGCAAGCCAGAGACAAACATTTCATGGCCGGATCACGCACCCTTGAATCCTGTGAGATGGCAACTCCCGTAGCTCATCCCTGTTTCCAGTGATGCTACTCTGAGCACCGAGTTCACAACTAAACCCTAAAGACCAGGGATTTCCGTATCAGCTTGGATCTTGCCACTGATCTTTTACACAGCTCTAGCTTTCAACTGAGGAAATGGGGTCAAAGAGTTAAGCCACCCCTCAGCAAGATTTACCCTTTCAAAAACATGTCAGTGTGTTGTGATGGCTGGCGCCAATATTTGTATAGGTGGATTAGCTCCTTGAAAAATCGTTTTGTTTGCTTTCCTGTTGACCACTCTCCCTGCTGCAATGTTTCTCAATTAGATCCAGCACAGAGACTGCCTGACACTGCCGGGTATCGAGGCAAGGCTCACGGATGTTTTGGGCAGAGTGGGGTGGGCTGGGAGGAAAACTGTCTGGGCTCACGTGCTGCAGGGACTTCTGATCGGCTGGGCTGGCTCCCGTGATGCTGTCAGCTGAGGGATCTGCTGTTGATTCATAGTGATACTGGTCCAGACAAATGACTGCTTCAGTGCAGGGTATGTAATTCCTAGGCTGTTAGACACTCCCTTGCCTTCCAAAGAATAAGGAGGCTCTCTCTCAAACTTGCAGGGCACTGACTGCGAAGGAGGAAGGCGGCATTTGCCCAGTGACTGATCTTGCAGCTTGTATAATCGGACAGGGAGGCAAGCAGCGAGGAAACACAGACCCTGCTTTTCAGCTCTTTCAGCTCCCAGGCACAGCTCTCGCAGTTGGCAGGGCAGCTGCTGGGCATCAGCACTACTGCGAGTCACGGCTTCCTTCGGGAAAATGGGGAAAGGAGGGTGTTCATCAGAAAAGGAGAAAGCCCAAGATGACGAACAGAAGAACTGGTTTCAAACCAACTAATTTCTGACTTCTTCCATGTTCCCATGTACGTCTATGATGGGGTCAGAGGATAAACCAAAGAGATATTTCATTGCCTTTGTCTCAATTTCCTGATGCTTACAGGAAACTTCAAAGCTTTATTCACTGCTGGCATGTGAACATCATGGCAAACCATGCTGATAAAAAGTGTCTCATCGGGTTTTACCTCTCTGCATCCATTATGGACAGGAATCCACTTCCCTCTCCCTTCCCCTGTCCTTCCTCTGTCCCCAAACACATTTCTCTCCTCTGGGAGCCCAGCCCCTTGCTCTGCCATGAGCCCCTGGCAGGGAGTGCAGCCTACAGGAACCAGAGGCAGCCCGAGGGCACTGACCCAAGGGGTTAGGAAAAGCCATTCATTTTATCTGGAGCACTCCTTGGCTCCTTTCTGTGAATTTCCCGAAGAGGCGGGGGGTTTCATTAGCGTGCCTTTGCAACTGCGCACCGGTGAGAGCTTTACCATAACTAAAGCAGCAGTTGTTCTAATTAAAGCAACGCAGAGCAGGCCACCTTAATCACTGGCATGATTTCATCTTCCTCGAGGAGAGAGGGGAAGAGGGATCACACCTGGGAAGAGAGAGGGAAGACGAGGAAATGTGCTGAGTCCGTTTGCTCCGAGTTCCCCAATTTAGAGCACTGAGGGATGTCTCTCATCTCTGTAAAGATTAATGTAAGCTTCTGACGGCATGTTTTATTAAATGGTTATATAATAATTAATGCTTGAGAGCAGGGCTTGCAAAAGCTTCTAAATGCTTTAACAGGACAAGACCCAGTGGCTTTCGATGGCATTTGTGCTTGCAAGTCACTCAGGTGCACTGGAAAATGTCACCTCTACTCTCTTATTCAAATCAGTGCCTCATTTACTCCATCAGCACGACCTTGCAAGGCTACATGGAAGAAACCAGGGGCAGGGGTGAGATCGGTGAGAACTCTAGGGAGAGGGTCCGTGTCCCCTCAACCTTGGGTGCCGGGAGGAGGGACCGCCAGCGCACGGCCCGAGGGAAAAATCCATCAGCTGATGAGCAAGTACCCTGACACCAAGGACACCTGAGGAAATAACAGCATGATAATTCCCATCCCGACTCTCCCAAAGCCTGCAGCGGGGAGGCACATCTGTCCCTGAGACGAGGCACGGCGGCAGACCAGGTAGAAATGCTGCTGGCAAGCTAGGAGGCCAGTGGGCCAAAGCTTAATAGGAAAACAGCAGTGATTTGTCTCCACCACTATTTATGTTTCAAGCACATGACAGGCTGTCAGTGGAAGTGAGTGCTGCTAAATTTACTGCTTCTCAGATCGCAGCCACAGTTGCATACTTGACAAGTCACTTCATTTGAAGGGCTAGGTGCTGGGCTGGACCTTCCTCCCCCACGCTCTTCTTCAGGGAAAGCCGCAAACCAGCGGTCTGTGCGCTGAAAAGCCTTCCCCGAGGGGGCTGTATCATCAGGGTGTGAGTTTAGAGAAAGGGGACATTCTGTGCTTATTCATTTTTAACCCTGGTAAGTGCTGGTCTCGTTCTGGGCTGTGGATGTGGGTCGGAGAGGATGCACACCTCGCAGAGCTGAACTAGTAACAGGTCTGGGCATTAGGAGAAGTGTGGTGAGAGCTGGTGGGCACCAGCTGGGAGCATGGGGGAGAGGTGCCAACCACAGGACACAGATTTCCATCACCTCTCCTTTCCTTCTACGCCTTCTCCTCTATCAGATTTGCCACTGGAGGCATCTGCAATGGCTTGTGGATACCTTGTCCTGATCTGGGGATGCCGGTCACACAGGCTGCAGACAAAGACTGCCTCTTTAGAAACCAACGGGAGGGACATGGGGAGAGGTGGGGTTCATGACATCAAGACTGACAAATAGTTTTGGCTACCTTCTGCTCTTTCTTTGGTTCACTGCTTCCCAAACAGACACTTTTATGAATGCCTCATCCAAGGCTGCTTTAAATTTTTCAGGGAGTGCGTGTGTGTGGGGGAAACACGACAACCGTGCCCTCCCACCTGGCCTCCAAGGACCAGGAATTCATCCACAGTAATCATCCATGCCCCGTGGGCTGAGGTCTCTGACACTTTTACTGGATAACAGCCCCTCTTAATAATCCAGCCACCCAATCGAATTCCTTTTTATCACCTCTCCAATACCAATACTCCATCCGAGCACTCTGTGTAGGCAAGGACTCAATGGAAAAAAAAATACCCTGCAACTTCTGACCACAAGATTTCAAATTAATAAAAAAAATGATTTTCAAACCTCCTCTCCCCAAACACTTATTTCCTTATTTCTCAGCTACTCTCGAAACTGCTGTCCTTGTATTTCTAAGTCCGGCATTCCAAGTGGGATGCTGGGTTTGATTAAAACAACTTCCCGGCTTATAGGTTATGTCAATATCCTGGTGGGATTTTATGCCACTAATCTCAGCAGTCTGCAATTTCAGAACGGGTGATGGAGGGGAGGATTTTTAACTACATTAAAATGGTAAATTCACCTACAGACTATTTTTTTTCCCCTCTGGTTTAAGAACAGAAGGTCCTGAGATAATTTTCAGGCAATATGAGCTTATATGTACAGGGGGATGCAAGGACCAAGAAGGAAGAAAAGAGAAGGAAGGAGAATGGAGAACCGGGGAAGAACTAGCAAGACAAAATAAGAAATAAAAAGGCATAAAGAAGATGGTTTGGGAGACAGAAGACTGCAGGAAAAAGAAATAGATAAGGAAATGAGACAGATTAAAGAGCATGAGGTATAGATTAAAGGTTGATTAAAAAGTGAGGGGGTGCAGAGGGTTAGTCTAGGCAAGGTGAATCACCATGGAAAAGCAGTGAGGGAAGTATCTAGTGTAGGCTGGGAGTACAACATACAGGGGGTTACCGAGCCCTGACTCTTTCAGATGTATTGGAGTAATATTGATCTGTAGCAAACAATTTTGCTGTTCACATGCAACCCAAGGCTGGTATGTAAACATCCACGGGACATACAAGTCGGTAGGCAGGTAGATAAGATGTCCCCGTGATCTCTGACAGTGGAGGCTAGTGACAGAAAAAACAGGAAAGTTTGGTGCCAATCCCTGGTTCTTCTATTCCCTGCTCCTCTTCCAGCTGGAGGCACGTGTGGAGAGTCATGGCAGAGAGCTGGAGGAACAAGAGACTGAGACATCTGCCTTGGTGTTTCTTCACTTAAATCACAATCCGTCCTGAGCCCCTGCCAAACAGAAATTGGCTGCAGGCTGACATATAGCCCTCTGAATGTGAGCCTCCTATGGACATTTGCACATGCTGCTCATGCCAGCGTGTTGTGTTAACTCATACATCACTTGCCTAATGATTCCAGGATTCGAGCACCTCAACGTGGAGCAGACAGCGAGTTGGAGGCAGGAGGGCTTGACTCCCCGTCTGTCTTTCTGTTCACTCAGTCATCCACAAGAGTGGATGATTTCTGCAGTAGCCTAAAGGCAAGCCTTGCTCTTTCAATTAAGAGAAAAAGAAAGAGCAAACATTTAAGAGCCCTCAGAGCTAGAGATGGGTTGATGCTGGCAGAGAGCATTCAGAGGAGGGAGATGGCCTCACTTCCATTTCCAGGCAGGAAGCCCAGCCCTCACCTGCACTGTAGTGCCCATCACCAGCCCCATCCAGGAGGGGATGCCTTAAAAGCTGGCATGGGAATGATGCTGGCGATGGGGATGCTCACCTGTAATCCCTCCTCTGCTGTCTGCATGGATCTGGGAAAGTGCTAACAGCCCTTCCACCCCCAGGACTCGAGGGCAGGCGATAGATTGAATCTCAGCTTAGGCAAGGGCCTTTCTAGGGAATGAGGCTGCAGGATTTCCTACGGAGTTTTCTCAGGAGAAATGCAGTCTAAGTTAGATTCAGACTAATAGCCTAACACTTGTTCCTCTCTAAAAGCAGAAAATGCCCAAGGCGTTTTTCTGGTGCTTGTGCAAAGACACTGATCACAAGCCTGTACACAGCACCACATTCTGGGGCCCTTCTGCGGGGGAAAAATCATTAAGCAAAATCACACGCATACACCCAGCAAAAAAGGAAAAAGATGAAAAAAAAATCTCTGTGTGCAGAGGGAACAGTCACAGCTGTTTCAATTTACAAGACAAGAAATTGTATTTCAAAGAGAATACAGGAGTTTTCCCCCTTTGAGAAAGTTATTAACCAGAATTCGCAATAAACCTCCCTCTGTTTATATGGCCCGAAACTGAAGGGCCCTGCTAGAGGTTATACTGAATTCTGCAGGGCTCTGCCCTGCCAAGAAAAACTCACGAGTCTCAGACCTCGCCATCCCAGAGGTCTGCATCATCTCTCCTGCTTTTGACACATCACCCCCCTGCTTCTAGTTTCTCACCCTTTTTTTCCCTCCAGTTCACGTACCTCTTTTTGCCTTATCAGTTCTCCCTCTTACCCTCTCTCCCTCCTCCTCTTGCCCTATTATTCTTTTTCATAACTTCCAACTCTTTTCTTCCTCCACTCATATTTCTGTCTACGACCAGAATCCGACTGTAACTCATCCGAGCTACTGCACTGACAAAAAACATTCACAGAGGAATACTGAACGGGAGAAGAGTTCTTGCATTTGCAGCTTTGTTTTGCTTCTATCGTTGCCTGTTATACGGCAAACACATGTGGAGATTGCTCCAAGACACACAATCCCATCTCACACCACACCGGTGGAAAAGGTTCTTCCACTTCAAAGCTGTAGGGAATTAAACCAGAGAGGGAGAAACAAAACAGAACAACAACAACAAAAAAAATCCCCTGCAACTAACGGACTGTGCTACGGCTAAAGAGAAATCACTGGGAGGTGTTGACAGCAAAGAGCATCACCTGTGGAAGAGCACGGCTGCTGGAAATTTCCTTGAAGATGACCTACTGAAGATGTGTTTGATTTGAACCTGTAAGGGTCTGCATCTACTTGTACTTGAGGACCCTGGTGGAAAGCTGAAGGCGAACTAAAAAAATCTTTTGCGCGTACCAGCTTCGATCCTTAGGGTGTTTATCAAGAAGCAGGCAAACAACAGAAGATATAATGGTGGTGTAAAAGAGGTAGTAAAAAGTCGAGAGAGAAGGTAATTCCAGCAATCCCATGCATACTTGCCCTTAAAAATGGAAAATTTAATGTGGAACATACATCCACGGCTCGCGCTCGCTTTTTAACAAGGAAGCAAGTAACTTAAGGAGGTGGTAGGTTATCCCACGAAAGGAAAACAATCAGTCAAGCAGCTATAAAATCAAGGACACGGTCTTCTTCTTAACCCTCTCTCACTGCTGGAGGAAAGAGAGTGGCCTGGGTGGACCACTGCCCCTTTTCTGGCAGGGCTGCTCTTGGACACATCCTCCGAGTCCTGCTGCTTTCTGCTTCTGTCTGCCAGTGTCTCAGCACACACTTTTATATACACAGCATTGGTGTGTGGTCAATTTTATCTAACAATTTCTATGCAGCAGCCTGGAAACAAAAGTATAACAAGCATTGCAAAGCTGATGGTCTCCTCATTAAAAAGAGAAAAATCCTCCTTCACCACGTATGACCTAGTATCTATATCTCCCTTTTGGACAATATAGACGGTACTGTACATACAATGGAAGCAATAAATAAGCCATTATGTAAAACAAGAAGAGGCTTTCTAATAGGGCAGTGAGTGTTCGACATGCAGTCATCGATTTAAGCATCAGCCAAACAGGTAATGATTAAAAGATGAGAAAATGCCTGGTCTCACTCAAGAGCCCAATCAAGATATTACAAAAACCTTCCAGTTTGTGCACAATAACTCTCCGGATAACTCACACTCGAGGCAGAGGGAGGGGGAAGTGTTTGACCCTGCTGCCCCACACCTGAAGACAGAAGGCTTCAGCTGCCAGGGTTTTCAGTCTTGTACTTCCCCTACCACAAAAGTCATGTTATAAATTAAGCAAGAGCTTGGGTCTTCTACAGCAAGCAATATTCATGGTCAGTATTCACACGAGCGGAGGCAGGATCTTGTCTAGGATGAGCACAGCAGCAAACGCAGCACCCATCTACTACTAAAAAAGCAGCCTTTTTCTCGTTTCCATTGCATGTTCCTACCTCCACTGGTCAAGAAGACCTCATTCGTATCCTGAAATACCTACACGTGCACAAAAACCTCTTTACCCAGTGTCAAACAGGGTTATGCTGAATGACTCAGGGTTTTCAGCCACAGGTTGAACAAAAACAAATTGGAAAAAATACAGCACACTGCTGACAGTCTTTAGAGAGAGCCTTGTATGAGCCTGACGTGGAAGTAACTGCACATCTTACTGATTTATACAAAGCTTCTTCTCTTTCGATTCATCTGCTTTTAACCAGCTGACTCAACTCTCAGGAGATGCCGTGGTCCTGGGTTCAGCTCCACGCAGCTCTTCCTGCCCGTCTTGTGCTAGTAACCAGCCTTTCTTTTCCAATACCCTCAGTATGAATAAGAATACCTCTGCAGGGAAAAATCATCTTCCTCTGCAATCCCCAGTTTAATACTGACATGGCATCAATATCCTGCTGCAATCTCTTCCCTTTAATTAAGCTCTACCCCTTCCTTTTATGCCCCTTCTCCTTAAGTCGTTCAATCTTCCTCCTCTCTCTGCCCTGCTTCAACCTTCCCCCTGGGTTTTTATTTTCTTTCCCTTTCCTTCTCTCCTGGCAACTTGCCAGTGGTACAGCAGAAGGGAGCACACCGAGAAAGGTTAGGCAAACACAACATTATTACCAGAATCAGCAACATATTGCTCATTAAACATTTAAAATCAACAGTTGCTGGCTGGATCTGCCAATACGGTGAGAAATGCCAGTTTTAGCTCAAGGTGCCTCTTGTTTCCAAAATGGCTTTATTTGTGCTGGGGGAGCTGGTGGCCGCGAGAACAAAACCTTACCTCCAGCGGCCAACAACACCCAAGCTACAGGCGGCACCGCGGGAAGTTCCCCAGCGAGCACCAATTGCTTCTGCCTCCCCATCGCCCCCGCCGCTTTCCAGAAACAAATGGATGTGTAAGAGCACAGAAATGTGTTTGCAGGAGATAAATTATTTATCTGAAATTTACTGTTGTGAAGTCAGCGTAATTCTCAAATCCGCAGACATATTTTATGCGCTGATAGGACGTTTCAAACAGGGGCACTTGGACTCGTTTCTTCCCTCCTCCTACAAGTATTAACACAATAATGCCTCACCTGGAAAAGAAAAGAGCTGGCGCTGGAGCTAGAAAGGCAAGAGGATAATACGCTTGTAGTTTGGTATTGTGTCCCAGTGAAATTCTGTTTCTTGATAAACAAGACAGCATAAATTCCTTCCTCCCTCCCTCCAACTTCTGTGATGTTCATCTTTATCTTTTCTCCCTCCTTTGCAATGCCGATGCATTCGGTAGCGGGAAAAGACGAGCTTTATATCGTACCAGGTACAAACAGCACTACTGAGGGCAAATCCTGTGGTGTGTGAGCCCTCCGGCTCTGCTTCTGCCTGTGCTCTCGCTCCTTGCCCTCCTGAATCCCCTCTGAGACAGATTGCTCCCACTCCCAGGCACCAACCCACACGCCTGCTGCTGCATGGGCACTCTGCTTTCTTCTGCTGCCATTCTGGGTCATCTCTGCATCAGCCAGGGCTTGCCAAATGACACGTTCTTTCAGAAATCCACTGGGTAGAGCATGGCGTATCTAAAAGTGACACTGACAACCTTGCAAATATGAGCAGGCATCCAGACTAATATCGCTTCTTCCCATAAAATACTTTTGGGGGAATTTTTTGCAAATTATTTTAAATGGAACAGAGCTTTGTCTCGGTACGAAGACTTTTGAACTTCTCTGATGTATACATCTCTTGTCCTCTGCTAAGGCAGGTGTAAATGAGGTCAATAATAAACCCGACAGTTCACATAGAAGATAATCAGTCCAACATTTCTGCAAGCTCTTGTGTCTAGCAAGCAGCAGTGAGTCCCGCAGATGCTCACAGCTACCCTTCAGTTCAAGTCAGTGAGAATGGCAGTGAATACGACCCAGCCACTTCTTCCCCTTTGCTCTGCACAGGTGTACTTAAACAAGTGTATGCTCAAAGAGAAGCCAATGGCTTGCTCAAGGCTCTAGCAAATCCAAAAGACAGCAGCAAAGACTGTGGTTTGCCAGGCTATAAGTGAGCGTTTTTTGAGAAATCAGATGGAACATTTCCAACAACCCCAGAGTTCCTGCAGAGAAGTCCCAAAAGCTCCTCATTTTAACAATAACTCCGTAAGTGGATGCACTCCCCCACCTGCCACTTAAGAAGCCTAATCACATACCAGATCCTCCATTAGAATTGGCCACCACACAGCAAAGGAAAAGCTGGCAGCCGTTTGCACTGAAACATAGCCTAAGCATCTTGAAATGCTGCCACTAGAGTTTTCAGAGGGAAAAGAAAAAAATAAGAGTCCTTTTGATTTAAAAGCAGTCTCTCTCCTCCTTGCATCTGGCATGCCTTTTGTTTGTTAATCCAAATAAACACCTGACCCATGGTCAGATAAAACAGGCTGGATTTTCACTGATAGGAGCAAATCTTCGCTGCGGCTGCAAGTGGCTATTTTCGGGTGCTGTTTGATATTCAACAAGAAAGATGAAGCCTGTCTTCCCACCCTTCCTGAGCTAATTACTGCCGTCGATGGGACTGCAGGACCCTGTTCAAGTCAGCCCAGAAGACCATACTCTTACACTTACATTCTGTGACAGCAACCGATGGTGAAAAATTGCTGCTGCATTCATCCAGATGTTAGTCAGCCGCTGCAGATCTCAGACCACAGCCCTGATATGGCAGCTGGTGCAGTGCTGTGGATCCAGACAGACCCGAGCCACCCCTGGCAAGTGGTCCTCCAAGAGTGGGGCCGGCTCATCTTAAAGTAAATGTAAATGAAAGTGTCAACGTTGACCCAGCAAAGGGAGTGGCAATAGGTCACACTCCAGCTTTCTGAGCCAAAACTGGATCAGAAGAGCCCTCTTACTTCATCAGAAGCACCAAAACAGACAAGTCAAACAATGCAGGAAGAGGATTTGCCAACCAGGCAATGAATGACCTGACTGACCAACGACTGTAAAGAAATAGCAGCAAGCATGCATCTCCTGGGTTTGAAAAAAGCACAACTTGAAAATAAGCAAACAAACAAACAACAAGCCACCAAACCCACGACCTCAAAGAAGCCCAAACCCTCCTGTAATGAGCTCACAGGTGATCTGAGCTCTCTGTATGGCAGATAATTCAAATGGAAATAAAGCAAGCCTGAATTTTTAAGACTGGTGCTGAAGACCGAAGAAAGAGTAGCCTCACAAAACCTTTGCTAGAAAGCCAGCAGTGGTGAAATGGCTTGGTCAACTTGCAATATAGTTGTAGCTTCAGGCAGTCCAGTGGTTTAATTACATAATTGTGTCAAATCAGTGGAAACGAGTGCCCAATAATCTGGCCTTTTATTAGGCCAGGAAGCTCCCTGAGCCCTGGAGGATTCCGGCAGCAGGGCAGACCCTCATGCTCTGAAGTGGTGTTGTGCTGCCGAGCAGTTTTAGGGTGAGGAACATCTTCCACTCCCCTCCTTACAGGGTTCCTTGAGGGCTTGATCCTTCTGGCCACAGGTCTCGGTGGATGTTTTCTTTATCTGAACGAGTTGCAATAGTTATGAAGGGGTAACTTTTTCTCATCTAGTGAAGCCGATGCTACCCACCCGCTCTTCAGCATCCCTGTATCATTTCCCGAGCGCTGTATTTCTGTCAGTAGAGGCAGATGCATGGCGGCGTTAAACAAAATGAAAATAAGCCAGCCGTTTGCACCTCTGTAACAGGGTCAATTTTAAAATTACACCTTTGGTTAAATGGGTGCAACTTCCTCGTGTAGCCAAGCCCCGAGCTCCCTTTTTAAGAATAGGTAGTACACCAAAAGCTATTTTCTTATGAGAAACCCCAGAAATAAGTTTCAGGCCTCAGAGAGAAGGATTAATTTGCTAGTAATGAAAGTGACACAGAGGGAAAATGTAAAATCAATCTTGTGTTTAAAGGCAGAACAACACTGGCTCTGCTTCCATTTTTTTTCTCCTCTCTCTCTCACTTTCCTCCTCTCTCCCCACAGTGAGCTTGTTACCACCGAGCATACATTATGCACATTACCCACAAGGCTCCGCTCGGTTTAAATTAAAAAAAGAAACAGCGTTTTTAATCAATCTATTTGCACTCTTCTGTCACAACTCACAAAAGCACTTTGATTTCTTTTCATTGCTCTCGAGAGAGCCCAACGCGGACGACTAAAGAAACCACAGCAAACTAATAATAATAATAGTAATAGTAGAAATAATAATAATAATGACCCCCCTGAAAAAAAAGAAATGGAAAGGAGAGGCACGAGTAGTTAGCCAGTCCTTGAGAAAAACACAGACTACATTAGAAAATAACAGGTCAAACTTAACCAAACCTGGGTCATCTGCCTTGTTCTGACCTCGGTCATCCCTCGCTCTCACCACCAACAGCTAAGATCAAGTGCAAAATAAAAGAGGGACTCTTTATCCTTTAAAAATAGGCTTGCCTGTCTGCACCTATTCTCCAGTTCCTGGCAACTCTGGTACATTCACATTTGGAAACAAAGTTGCTCCCAGAAATTCAGCCCTTATATTGGGTTTCATATACTCTGCATTTCAGATCCAAACTTAAAAATAGCACAGAAATGTTTAGCTGCTTTGCCCATATTGAATCGCAGCCATGATTAATTTTACCATTCAGATCGAACGAGTGCTAATTCCTTCCTTCGTTCTCAAGTGAGGCAGCAGAAGGAAAAGCAGACCATAACTTAACATGACCATATAACGCTGAGAACTGCTGCTCAGCTTTCTAACTATAAACAATCCTACAAAGGCAAAACCTTTTTCTCTCTCGTTCTCCCACAGCTGAAAAGTAGAATAATCCACCCAACGAGTAACCTTGACACAGGACCAGGATCTCCCCACTGCTGCTCCCCTAGCAGGATGCCTGCAGAAAATGGTTCCTCGCAGTAGATGCTCTTCTGCCTCCTCCACCACCCCAGGGCTGCACCCCATGTCCACACCTGAAACATCTCTCATGATCTATACACCGATCTGGAGAAGCTACCACTAGATGCCACATGCTTTACGCTTCCAGACTTAAATATCCTCCAGGTCTCCTGCGTTTTAGACTCCTGGACTTACTGTTCTGGCGGTAAAGATTCTGCCATCCCAGTGATACGTCTTTCTGCTCCAGCCCAGATACATAACTTGTCCCTTTCGGCCATATCAAAGACATATACGGTACATTAATGCTAAATTATATTCACAGTTCAAACTGTGAAAAAGATTTACTATTCAAAGAAGTAAAGCCAGGGACCATATCCAAGATACAAATCTAGATGCTAGTTTAAAGCTGAAACATGCAAGTATTTTGGGTTGCCAACACCTAAGGGTTTGGTTTATACTTATCTGTAACAAAAATACTGCCACTTTCCCCTGCAGCTTTAAAAATGGAAGAGAGAAAGAGAAGATACTGGTTATCTTCCTAATTGCTTCTGTGTAGCAGTCATCTGCATAGGAAATAATGCTGGGATTTGCCATGGGCTTTAAGAGAATTAGATGCTCTCTATGCACAGAAAGTCACTGGCTCTGGATGGCTAACTCCATTAGGCTATTTGGAAAATCCCAGCTAAGTAGCAACTCTCTGCAGCGCTGGGGAAAGGAAATGAGAAAGAGCATGATGGCTTAATGGTACCCTTAAAAGTAGCGACTGCCCTCAATATTTGCAGCTACCCTTTGAACTCCAGCAAGCACTGTTTCTGAAGCAGCACGGGAATGGACAGGCCGGGTGGGTGCAACACATACAGGCAAACTGAAGGCCATTCTTGCTGTCACTGTGGCCTTAGAGGGCACAAACACACAATTTTTGGCAGAACAGAAAGCTGGGCCTGGGCATGGATGAGCTACCACTGCCACGCAGGCGGGGCTGTGGTGTTTTCCAGCCAAAGGAGCAGAAGGCACCATGCTGCAGCGCTCTCCTGGTGAAGAGCCCTAGAGAGAAGGACTCCCTGTAGGTAATCAGGAAAAGCATCAGCCTTGCCATGTTCAGAGCACGCTGTAAGTGATCTCTCTGCATCACCTCTTCTCACCTAACACAGATAAATCACCAGGCATGCTCTTGGGAAAAGGCAGCTGTCAGCCAGCATAAGGGAAGTGGGGGAACCAAGAGTCTGGGGTCATCGTTAAGGGCTTTTGACCACCATAAACCGTGTACAGTCAATGGGTGGTAAGCCTAGACCACGGGCAGGTCTAAATCATAGAAACTTGCCAATGGTGGGGGAAAATACCAGATGAAATAATGACACAGGCACATTCATATTCTTCCAGGTGGCTGTAACTCCACCGAGAAGTAATAGGTTTTGGAGGTTGGGTCCTTGAGCCGGAGGGTCCAGCCTGGCCTACCACTGTGTCTGTGTTTCCGAGACTGGAGTGCAAAAGGAGCAGATTTACAGAGCAAAATGGCATTAGAGATCACAGGGAATTTACTTAGGGCTAGCTGGGGGCCATGGGACAGGTCCCACGGACCAAACACTATTAATGGCTGGCACCTCCTAGTTTAGCTTCATCTGAAAGGAAGACAGGACATGTCCAGAGACCATCCTGCTGTAGGAACCAAAGCACAGTATGCAGAGATGCCTCCAAAGCACGGCCAGGACTCCAACTCAAATGCTGATGTGCTAACGAAGACACGCTCCATACCAGATGTTGCACTGCACTTCATAAGCGGTACATTTCTACATATAAAACGTGATTCAAAATCAATTCCCTTTGTAATTATTTACGCCCAGGGTGGAGAGTTCATGCGAGCTTGTCAATACTTCACTGCGCCAAGTGCAAAAAGAAGCCCTACCACCTCTACTTATGTGCATTAAAATCGGATCAGTTCCCAAGATCCTGACTTTCTTCTGATTCTAGATATCCTCAGTATGACCTCACTCACTGATTCACACTTAATATGTCTAGTACAATCCAGTCACTGCTGTTAAAATCTATTTAATATGAATAAATATTGAGCTTTGTGGCTCCATTTGTCTGAGATCTGCATGTACAAAAATTCGCCAGAGCAAAGATTCCCATCATCCTCTGTCTCAGGATCTTCATTCCCTCTCTTAAAATCCTGATTATAGACAAAGGACTAGCTGTAAAAATGAGATGGGGGAATAAATTCCCTGCGTGATTCACTAGTTTTTCATGGCAAAATAGGCTTTTTCCAAATAACAGAAACACAGGAGGGTCAGCAGAGAAAATTCCCTCTGTCTCATCTGCCATTCCCAGCAAAAAAAAAATAAAAAAATCTGCCATTGGGAACAGGGATATTTCTGCTGATAATGCTCAAAGTGAAAGAAAATCTCATTCGCCTTTTGTTGAATAGGCAATTGTTTACACCTGTAAAGTAAGAAGATGAGACTCAAAAACACAGATAAATGCTGCTGCAAAAGTGTGCATTCATTTGGGCCTGAGTAAAACAGGGTTTTACTGATAGAAATCAGTCCAGCTCCTATTAGAAATTTCTTATAAAACAGAAATCTCCGTGGGAGACAGAACTCCCACCTCCTAAGCAAGCTCACCTTGTCAGCATCTTGCTACAGTGCAGGACAACCCCAGGACCCTGCTTCAGCAGCTCTATCTTCCCCAGCACGCACAACGGGGTCTGGAGGCAGTTGGGAGTTTGCCTGCTCTCCTAGGAGCAGCGAGTAGCCTGGATGCTCCTCTCATCTGGCTCCTGGAAGCTTTGGAAGAAAGGCATCAGCAGCAAAAGTGCTTTGGCTGTCTCCTCAAGATTTTTGAACAGCAGGGAGTTCAAACAGACTGCTCAAGTCTGAGGTATCTAAAGTGTCAGGGTTGAACAAGGGAAGGAGAAGAAATGCTCTTTAGTGCATGGACATGTGAAGACTTTTGAAATCTACACAGTATTTTCTCCCCTGCTGGGTTTCATTTCCCAGTGAAGGGCTATCATTATATATATATAAATACCAGCTCACATTTTCACCCATCATTCACATTTCTCAATTCCCATGCCTAGTGCACAAATGCCTTCTGGTGGGACATTACCCTCTGGAAGTTTTGCTGTCTGATCACCATCATAAACAGACCCAGAGCGTGCTGCTGACAGATGATGCACAGAATGGGCAAAAGCCTTCCCCGGTGTTACTCTTAACCTCTGCTACACCTCCATCAATGCAACGCAGCTGATGGAGCCTTTGCCAACACACTCAGGAAGGGCAGCCAAGAACTGGGCTTAGGGACAGGAGCCAAAATCTGGGGAGTTTCAGCATGGGGCTCTCTGCTGCTCCTGAGCTGTCTATGTATGTACACATGCGTGCATACGTGTTTCTGCATGCAATTGAATACTTAGTGAGGAATGTGACCTTTTCTTTTTTCTTCTTCTCTGCTCAGAACAACTAAACTAGTTAGATTTGCTTATCTTCTGCATTTCTTCTGGGTTTCCTTACTTTGTTAAGTCCACAGGGCAGCATCCAGAGGTGCAGAGCACAGCGAAGACCATGGCACTGGGCTGAGTACCTTGGGCAGCCACTACACTGTGCACAATACACCTTAGTCTTAAATTGTGTCTGCTTCAGTTATCTCATCCCTGAGCCTCTTACAGCTCTGACAGTTTTTTTTCTGTTTACTCCTTGCTCCTAAAGCAGTGGCTTTCACCCCCAGCACCCTTGTTCCCTGAGCTCCCCATCCCCAGCTCTGCTAGTTACCCTAGCAAGCCCTAAGGAAACTGCAAATGGAGAAAACCCTGGTTTTCTTTTAGATTTTTTCCTTTTCCAGGATCCTTTCCTGGATGTGTGGCTAACTGCCTGGAGCAACCCTACCTCCTCTACAGCAGCACACCGCACTGCCCACCGTTATTCACAGGGGATGGAAGCAGGACGGGGCAAATGCAGAGGGAAGAAAGCAAAGGGAGAGAAATGAAAAAGAGTCAGCAAATGATTACAAACCACTGGGTGCCAGCAGACAGGAGGGGAGGGAAGAGCAGGGAGGGCTCTGAGAGACGTGTTTAACCCTCAGTGCATCGCAGTTACCATGAGACTGGGATCAGCAGAGCGGGGGGGTGCTCTCCCCCAGGAATGAGCCCTGGGGAGATGCTGGGGCAGGGGAGCAGAGCCCCTCTGAAGAGGTTGCTGCCACTGTTTTTGGCACCCTAGTCAGAAAAGAAAACCACCAGCTGGGATGGAGGCGGGGGGGCTGCTTCTGTCTCCTTCTTGCCTCGCTGATGAGAGGCTGCAGTGCAGCACTGCGGGAGGCTCTCACTCCTGGGGCTGTGTGTCCCTGTGCTGGGGGGTGACAGCTTCACCCTGGGGGCACGGGAAGCTCTGTGCTGGGTTCCCCCATGCTGGCATCTGCATCCAGCAGCCCTGGGGAGGAGGGAAAAGTCCACAGCACAGCAGGGCCGGTGAAGCTGTGCAATGTGCAGAGAGGAGGCTGAAGAAATGGCTCCCTCTGTAGCGCCAGGCAGCCAGCTGATGGCCTGACACAGGCCACCGTCACAAGCAAGACACACGGGGCAGCAATTCTGCATGCCAAGCAGGGTGACAGTCTGACATTGCCTCCATTTTAAAGGTGCTGTGTGGGGCAGGATGGCTCACCCCACATCCAGCCAGCCAGGCAGCCTCCCAGGTCTCAGCATCCCTCTGACCCTGGGGGCTGCGCTCAGAGCATCTTTGTCCCTACCTTTCCCAAGGTGGGACACGCTTCCAGGACAGGAGACAGGCCAGGAGGAGGGCTCATGCTCTCACACTCCCCATGAGGTGTTCACAGTCCCCACAGCCACGATCACACCCCTGCAAGGCCACCAGGAACCTGGCTTCATTTCCCTGCAGGGCACGCGGCCTGCTCCGCGCCTCACCTGGTGCTCCGGCCTCCCCCCAGCCCCGGGGCTGAGAGGGGCTCCTGCCGAAAATATCTAGGACACAGCAGGGGGCTGACAGGCAGGTGGAAAAAGAAACAGATGTGGAGTCGATGTGGTGCGAGGACTGTGTTTGACCTGCAATATAGCTAACATCAAAATCAATCTACCCGCTGGAGCTGCTCCTCCACCCCTTCCCTACCTCCCCCCTCAGACACCTACAACAGCAAATTATTCCTTCCTCCCTCCACCAGGCTCAGCTGCCTGTCTTTTAGCTGTGTCTATTTACCCGTCCTCCTTCTTCCTCACCTGCATCTCTCTCCCCCCTCCATCTTTTTATTGTATCTTTCTTTCCTCGCCGTGTCTGATAGTTTCTTTATTGTATTTCTTCCACCCCTCTCTGCCCTCAGCTCTCAGCTGCTTTTGCTGACCCCCTCTTCCTTCACCACACTGGTCCAGTCGTCCATGCCGGGTAAATACCCATCCATCCCTCCATCCTTTGGCTGTGGCGTATCTATTTATTCATCTCCTATATACCAACTACCTGCGTTTTTGTTGGCTCGCTTCTGCCTCCCTCTCCTCATCATTATGAGGATATAATGAGCTGGTTGGTCTGTTTTACTGGCTGAGGGGAGGAGGGGAGAGAAGGGAAGGGCATGTGGGAGTAGCAAGCCAGGTGCTCCGGATCGTTTGCCTGGGAAGTTCTCTCATCTTTCTTCCTTGCCCACTGTGGCCTCATTTGTCTAAAGATGCGGCTGCTTTTACTGTATATTATTAAAAAGCCTAAGAAAGCAATCATCCTGCTGAAGAGGAGGCAAGAGAAGCCATTAGGAACACAAGGGCTCTCTGCTAATCATTACCTGAGACTTGCCCAGGGCTGACAGCTTGGAAGCAGGTTTATGATTGTCTCCCATGGCCCTCCGTGTCTTACAGGGGGATTTTTCAAATGCTTCCCTGGTTCTGGACATTTGGAGGAAAACAAACGATACGCCAAGGTTTGGAGTAGGACATAAAAAAAATAAATAAAAATAAAGAGTTCTGGGTTGGTGAGAAATCCCCCACTACCTCTTCCAGCCTCGTGGTCCCACTGCATCAGTCAATGGTTTATTAGTGCTGCCATCTGCTCGCCATTCTTGTGGCCTCAGACCCTCTCCCATGTGTCAGCACCACCGCCTCCTCCTGCTCCATCACAGATGTTGCCCCTGATCCTGCTATCCTTTTCCTTCACCCTGTTAGGGCTTCGCTGCCTTCCTAACGCCCTTCCCATGCCGCATTCCCAAAGTGATGTCACGGCAGTCACCCAGAGCCCCCTTCCAGCTCACCTGTGCCATCTGTGCTCTGACAGTCTCCTTTAACCTGCTGCAAGCACAAGTGAGCACCTGCCGAGGGGAACGGCGAACAGCACACCTCCGCAGTCACTGGCAGCTCGGTGGTTAACTTGAAGTTGACCAGGCAAAAACTTAAGACGTTAAGCAAAATATTTTTTATTCCCTCCCCTTAAAATTGGCCTGAAATATCATGACAAGCATTATTTATCTTATTAAGTACACTACATTAACCTTGCAAATATGCTAATGCACAAAAGGCGCTGCCTTAGCAGCTTTTTAGAATAGGAAATTAACCATGTTCATCAGAAAGCTTTTAATTATTATTATTTCTTAAATGCTGGCATAATGCAACAGTGCTCCTTCTGCCAGCAGCGGCAAGAAAAGGATGCGGGACATATGCCACCTTCCTCAGAGATGCCCCTACAGAGGCAGCGTGCATATTCCTACCTGAGCTGTGCACTGAGGAGCTCCTCTGTCCTCCAGGAGGCAAAGCCAGCACAGGAAAGAAATATCTGGAAGATCAGGCTGGCAGAGGGAAGCTCAGCACCCTCACCAGGGCATTGCTCTAGCACTTAAGAGGATGCAGATGGAGGGGCTGCATGCTGGAGAAGGGCTGTGGGCAGCAGAGGGAATGGGCCACATCTTCTGCCCACGGTGAGCTTCTAGCAGCTCCTGAAGCACCTGGTGCAAGCCCTAATCCTGGACAGTGCAAAAAGCCTGACAGGCAGCTCAGCTGGAGATGGCTTTGGAAAATAATGCACTTGGCGTGATTCACAGCCCTTCCCTAGGACTTGCCCTCCACATGGTGCTACTAGTTCCCTTCTCCATGGTGACAAACGTGCCGTGTACCTTGCTGCCTGCACCTCCACCCTGGCGAGAAGCAACTAAAACAGTGCTTCCAAGCAAGGCTGGAAAAAAAAACAACACACTACTCCCAGCAGCAGGAAAGCTGTGATTGCCCCAGCTCATCCTGCTCAGGGCCTGCTCCAGACTGACTTGCCACATCATCTGGTTGTGCCTCCCCTCATACAGCCTTTTGCTGGGTAAGGGCTGTGTCCTCTACCCAGGCATCCCTTTTTTAATGGGTTCCCAGTGGTTCTGCATCCCTTATCTCCCTATGTCTTGCTCCTCCCTGCTCACGGGGCAAGCTCAGCTCAGCTGCCACAGACACCACAGTCACAAACGTATTTTCAGTGGCACAATTCCAGCATTTCTTGCCTTGTTTTATACTAACGATGGCATTACGGTTGCAGGCTGAGGGCAGCTGCTCCCTCAGCTGCTGCAGCTTGCTAGGACACTGCAGCCCATGACACCTAGGAGATAAGGCCAAGGAGCACAGCTCTGCGCTGTCTTGCCTACTATCTCCTGAGAAGCTTTTTAAAAGCTTTTATGTGTTTTTTTTTTTTTTTTTTCCTAAATAAAATCTTAGGAGGGCAGATTTAGCCCGGTATCCAATGCTTTTCTGGAGTGTGCCCTGATAAAGGAAAAAAAAAAAATCATCCCCCGAGCAGCACAGAGGTGAGGGAGCTTATCCTGTGCCACTGCGCAGGAAGTGTCACAGCAGGATAAGCCAAGGGAAATCAAAAGCTCAGAGATTTACTCAGACGCAGAGAAAGGGATGATATTATCCAAAAAGACATTACATGTTCTTTCAGTAACACAAATCAGCTTTCATCGGACAAATGCTGCTCTCCTGCGACATGATAGCCTGCCCGAACAGACTGCGCAGTGCTGCAGGAGCTCTGAGCGTTGCTTTTTGTTTGTTTGCTTTCCTGTTATAGTTATTTTCTCCGTAGTCATCACTCCTAAGACTGCCTTTCTGCTTGGAGAGGCTGAGGCAGCACGATCTCGGAGCAGGCCCGCAGATGGCTCTCCGATAGCGTCTTGGGCTGGCATATGGCAGGGAAGGAGCGGCGTGCCCTTTCCTCAGTCAGCAGCAATGTGCTGCTGCCTACGGTGCTTTCTGAGGGGCTGTGCTCAGGCAGCACGGCTCTGCTGGCCTTCTTAAAGTTGGCACAGAAGGAGGCGAGGCACCCGTGCGTGTACTCCTGGAGCTACCTGAGATAGGCCCTTTGCTCGCAGGACCTGAGGCAGTCACTTCGTCCGTCCCCACTGATGCTTGAATCCCAGCCCACCGAGTTATTTGGGCCCAAACTGCACTTGGCTGTGCTTAATTGACCGTGGCCTTGGAGAGGAGCAGTTGCACCACCAGATGTGCAGCGCTGAGAGGTGGACCCAGGGGAGGAGGGGCAGGAAGATTTGCATGGGGGAGTGTGCTGAGGCAGAGACTGGAGATGGAGGCACAGGCGTACAGGAGAAAAAGTTTCTCGTGCCCAAAGAAAGCACAAGAGCTGATGGTAAAACCATCTTTGCCCAGGACGGTTTCACAGTGTCCCCTTAGAAACCTTGCCAGCATCACAGGAGACAGAATAAAGGGTGCTGGAGGCAGAGCTGCTGGCATGTCCCCTTTCTGGACAGGATGGTGCAAGTTGCTCAAGGGAGCAGGTCTGATCTCTGGCCGTTCAAGTCCTGAGTCACAAATCATGGCTGTACGTTTCCCACTATGCTCAGGAGTGCGGTGATGCTACATAACAGAGCTTCGGGCAAAGGTGGAAGCAGTTCCAGGAGAAACAGAGGGAGAAGAAGGGGGAGGCAGCAGTGTGTGGGGAGAGGAGAGGGCTGCGGTTGCAGAAAAAGGTAATTTGCTGACAAGAGTGCAGCAATTTATTCTGAGCCACTACGACTGACTGGTGCGTTCCCTTTCATCTCTGACTTATCTCCTCCTCTCTGGTACAAACCGTGGGCAGCACGGGGGCTGCTTCTCTCCTCTGGCTCAGCGGATAGTGCTGACTTGGGAGGCTAGGACAGGCTGCTGCCATCAGCAGGGCCTTCATCTCTGCTCCCCCTTCCTTGATGAGCCCGGCAGCATCCCAGCCTGCCAGGGGACAAAGCACGACACAAACCTGCATCTAAAGCCAAGCTTCAGTGAGGGGAGTTAGGTGGGAAGGCCTCTCTTTTATCTCGGGGCTTGGTAGCAGTAGTTTCCTTTCATTTCAGTCTGGTGATAGTGAACAGTTAGGTGTGGGTGTTTTTTTGCTGTTTTTTTTTTTTTTTTTTTCATTTCTACTTACTGACTTCAGATTTTTTTTATTTTTTTTTTGTTTCTGCAGGAAGGCTGCAGAAAGGTTGTGGGAGCTCCTTCTGGTTTTGTCTCTCCCATTATTCAGTAGAAAGGGAGGCCAGAAAGCTTTCGAAAGTGGACCTGAGCACTCAGTGTGGAGGGACTGGTGAAGGACTATGACAGCTGGAGAGCAATGTTGGAAAAAGGCAACAAGGAAAAAAAAAAGAAATAGAAGTTTGATAAATAAAATACTATACAATTTTAAATTTTGTAATGCAGGAGCATAGAGCATGCTGGCCTACTCTTTCCTTTTGGTACGCCATATCAGCTGGCATGGCACTTCGCAGAAGAAGGGCCAGGTAAAACGCACAACGCTTGGCAAGCTGCTGCTGCCTGCCTGTCTCTCCATCTCCTGAGCAACTTTTTTTACAGCCCAGGGAAAATGATTTGAAGTACTCTGCTGTATTGTTGGTTGATTGGATACTTATCTAGCTGTTTCTCTGCATTTTTGACACAGAAGCTGTTTTGTATTTTGGCTCCCTCTCTCCTAGACAGTTCCGTGAAGCCTGTTGCTGGAAGACACAGGCACACTCTGGTGGTCGTGCTCTCATGCTCCCTCTTTACCTCTGTACCAAGGGGAGCAGCAGGACCCTAAGTCAGAGAGGCCCACGCACCAGCACAGCTAATAATTTCACTCCTCAAAATACGGAGGACTATCACAGTCCTCTTCCCAATGAGGGACCAGGGCCAGGTGGCGCACAGGTTGCCTCCACCTAGCTGTTCAGTGCATCTCACCAGCATCCTGAGGACCTGCAGACTCAGGCTTTTACTCTGCTATCAGCTGCAATACAGTGCCCTCAGCTGACTCTGTTTCTTCGATCACACCAGCCAGTCTGGTGGCGGAGGCAGGGAGGAGGTTTCCATCAGCCCAGCTCACACAGGAGGGCACCTCCCGAAGCGCAGACTCCTGAAGAGTCTCTGCGGCAGTCAGGCCAGAAGGCCACTGCCTCCTGCTGGAAAAAATGACTCCTTCTTTTGGGGCCAGGAAGGAAAGGGAGCTGTTCTGGAAGCCCTCAGCCCCAGTAACTGAGTTCCTTCCAGAATACGTGTCCAGACTAACCAGCTTCTGCCAGATTTCAGTGTAAGTCCCAAGAAAGAGTCAGCATAGTAGCACTAATTTGCTGTACTGCTGAAGCCTTCAAAGACGCTCCGAAACCTACACTTTCATTCAGGCTATTTTTTTCGTTTTAAATTTCATGTCAGTGCCTGTGCCAAACATCAGCAGTCAACACAGGACTTAGATGATAACAAATGTAATGTTAATTACATGGTTATTGTTACTCATTTTTTAATAAGCTCTTTATATGCAATCAAATAATAAAGCTAAACTGAGTCTCTTTGCAAAACATACTGTTCCCGAGCAAGCACACAAGAAGCCAAAAAAACCTCCAGGAAGGGCTCCAGACATATGTGTGAGGTTTCTAATACTGATCTCCAGGTCTTCTGACGACGCAGCCAGGGTAGCTAATCTAATAGCTTGGCAAAGATAGCGGCAGAAAGAGTAGAGCTATACATAAGGACACCCATAACACCTCATCTCCATGCTCCCAACATCTCAAACCACTCCGTAGAAGCAAAGCAGCTATCTAGAGAAATATTTCTTTGCCTCACCCTCAATACCCCAGTGTTCATGGCAGACTTCTCCAGCTCTCTGAATGTTAAATATTCACATTGCAGTATTTCATACCTTGGTGGGAGCAGCAGCTTTATCCCATCAGGAAGGGGAAAAAACCTGCTCCCCACTTGGTATCAGCATTGGAAGGGTCTAAGATAAAAGGCACCAAAAAGCTCTGATGATTTTGTATGCAGGAGGATGACATTATTTTAGAGGATTCCCTCTGCCCTGTAAAGCTGGACTTAAGATTAGTAAGGCGCCTGGATTTGTTGCTGAAGGCAAGCAGACAATGGGCCTGGTACAGTGAGCTAAAATATCCTAAAACATTTCTAAAATACTTCATAATGCCAGGCACAATCATATCTTTAACAGTAACGCACAACAGCATAAAGGGTTTACTGACATGAATTGCAATGTGTTGCCTTGTTCCTGCGTGACAGTGTTACTATACAGAGCTTGTTCCCAGCAACAGAGCTGATAAAGCCAGATGCCATCCCTGCCAGCACACGTCGTGTGTCTGGGGCAACTCAGGGACCCGCTGACTGAAGGAAATCCTCCTCCTCCCAAACACAGACTGGCAGCAGAGACGCTTCAAGCAGTTTCTCTGTTTTAAATGACTCTCTGTTTTAAATGAAAGTTCAACTTTCTGTCTTTCTCTTGGCCCTGGTCAGTTCAGACCTGTCCAGGCTAAGGACCTGACCCAGCAGGGCTCAGTTATGCGATACCCCCAGAGAAGCATTTCAGTGAGGTCCAACTGCAGGTGGAGTCTGGGGGGCTGCCTGTCAGGAGCAGAAATGCTGCTTGGGGAAGGAGAGCCAACATCTGTCCTGACTTCCCTCGTACGGTGCTTTTTTCCCCCCATTTTTTTAAGCTGCTGTTTGGTATTTACTTCACAACCAGACCCTTCATGCTCTGCAAACACAGGCCCACAAAATGACTGGAGTGCTGCTGGAACAAGACATCCAGAACACGATGCGAAGGGGAGGGGAAGAAATTAAAGGGAAGAAAACAGAAGGCAAAAAAAAAAGAAAAAACAGCCAGCCCAGCAAACAGCATTTAAGTCTCTCTCTTCTTCTCTCGTTCCCTTGTTCAGTCATTTCTGTCCTGCTTTGAGTGTGCTGTTTTTATCTTCTTCGCTCTCATATAAAAGCCCAGCTCCCCTAGCGAGCGTGCAGATGATGATTTGGCATTGTCCAGGACCATTATGCTGTCAGCTCTCAAAGAAAAAAAGGCTTGTAAAAATCCTGTAGTCAGACAAAGGCAGAGCGTGCGGCTCAGGACAGTTTGTACTGCCGCCTGCTAATAACCTTTCTGAACAATAGCTTACACGGAAAGATCTTCCACAGAACATGAAATTCCTCTTTCAGCTTCACCTTCACTTACTCCTAATTACTGTTCCACTCTCAGCTATATGCATGCTACATATGCAAATCCTCCTTCAACCTCTTGAACAGAGACAGAGGTGCGCTTCCTTCCCACCGGCCCCGTTCTGGTGCCATCCTACAGCGCCCTTGCACGCTCACGAGTGCTCCCAGTTCAGCTCTGGCTACGTGCACGTTCATTCATATATGGGGTCTCCACCTCTCCCAGCATGTTGGCTCCTGCTCTGCTCTCAGATACATGGAGCTCAGCTTAACACGTGCTATTTTTCTTCTTTTTTTGCTTATTCAGACATAGGAATCCAAAAGAAAATGAAGAAAATGCCCAAGAAGGCCGTTTCTGTTCAAGACCTAAGACAGGAACAAGACCTTTCCCAAAGCACAGAAATTCAGCAAGTTTTCTTGAGGCAACATCTTTCTAAAGAGGGAAGAAATCACATCAGTGGTTTGAGTACACAATTGTCCCCATTGCCCCTGAGCCCCAGCACGGTTGGGTCCATTGCCTTGGGTTCTTCTGCCCAACATGCAGAGACTCGTGCCCCTGCCAGAACAACTTAGGTGACCTACCACTGGCCAAATCTGACAAGTGCAGGCTGCTCCCTCTTTGAGATAATCCTAAAACGAGTGCTTATATTTGGCAGCATGTAGATGAGACCGCAAAGGTGGTGTTTGAGCACAGCAGCACCTCGGAAGGAGACTGGAAATGGACTTGAAAGTGACCCTTGCTCTGTATGTACCCGAGCCAAGGTCAACATGCAGAAAATCCAAAGAGAAAAGCACAGGCAGGCTCTGATCTCTTGTAAACCTGTCTAATGCCAGGTGTACGCTCCCACAATCGATGGTGTTAACTCTAGCCTTGCACCCACCTTCCAAAGGTCAGGATGTGGCCCAGACAGTTTACAGCGGGGTAAGCAAGAGCAAGCTCCAGGCTCGTGGGCTTTCGGCAGTGTATCTGCTGAGCTGGGACTAGTTCCTGTTCACTGCCTGTCGATTTTAATGAGAGTCACGTTATCTGAAGCTGGGGACAGGAAAGCTGTGTGGAATCCAAGGTTTTGCAAGTGTACTGAACAATAACAACATGCACTAGGGATGCACTGGGGATGAAATCCACCCTGAAAACCGGGGCTGTCAGGAGCAGCCTTCTTTAAGCTCGGAGCTCTCTTCCGAGCAGGGCCGTATCCTGCTGTCTGTTACCGTGATGCTTGCTCTGAATAACGCTACATTTAGCTCAGTTGACAAACATGTACCAGAGCTGGTGAAATAAAGGCCCGTGCCTAATGAGACAAGAACCTCATTCAGGAAACAAAATACACTGTATTTATGATGAACACCAGGCACAAACTGGCTAGAAAAAGGCCACACGAAGTGAAAACATGGATCTGTAGGCATGGTTTGGTTGTTCTTTGGGAAGGAATATAACCTACATGTGGAGCTCCAGCTCTAGACACTGGTCCAACCCCTTCATTGCTACAAACAAGCTCACCAGCTCTCAGAAGCATCCTGCATGCAGAAAGTACTTACGTGGAGAGGACGTGGTGTCAGGGACTTTGGTAACCTTCTCCCTGGGGGTGTTGTGGGAAGGGATGGGAAAAGCTCTCTGGGCTGGAGTTGGGCCACAGGGGCAGATACCAGTCCATTAGGGATGTTCTAGTATATTTGAGCAGCCAGGATGGGTGGCCAAAATCCCAAAGCATCTTGCATAGCTCAGGACATGGCCAGATGCCTGAGAGGGGCAGGGAACCCAGCACCTGTGGGGACCTGCAGTAGCCCATGCATTGTGCTTCTCCCCATTACCACTTCCCCTGACCCACTCCAGCCAGCCTCAAAGTTAAGGTCCACACGCTGTGTGCACTCACCAAATCTGCTTTTAGTGAAACAACACCCCAGCACTCACACAGGCCTGGGTCAAGTTTGCCACTGTATTTGTAGCTTCTGGCTTAGATGCTCTCTTTATTTTTTTATTTTATTTTTTAAAATTATTTTTTTCTCTCTTTCTTTTTCCACTTTCTTCTTGTGCTAAAGTATCACAAGCAGAATGAAATTCTGACATACTTTCCAACCCAAGATAGCTAGTGGCTTTACCTTCCCTAAAATAAATCATCCCGCACTTCTTTGGAAAACATGAATTCATATCCCTGTGGTCCACGGCATCTGAAGTACACTGTCATTATTATTAACTAAAGGAGAGCCTTCAAAGGCTGTGGTGCTGTCCCCAGGTACCTCAGTATGCGGTGTTCGGAGCAGGGCCTGGATCAGCGCAATGTTTGGCTCAGTGTTAACGCCAGGCATTCAGGTCTCTCTCATTTCCAGCACAGCCGAGCCCACTCAGAGAAGTTCATGGTCTTACCCAGCAGCGCAAGAAATGGGCTCTTTATGGAGTATGAAATCCATTTTCCCCAAGCCTTCATTTGGACTGTGCTTTATGACATGAGAAGATGCAGTAAGTGAATAAAGCACTACGTTCTTGCTGAGTGATGGACAGATGATCCCAGCAGACTATCTGTATATTTGCCATTGCTGTATATTTGTTGGGCTGTCAGTCTTAAAGCCAAAATGACCTGGGAACCCAGACTTTCCCCATTTTTTTTTCCTCATTCCAGAAGAGGAACTGGAAACTACCATAGGAGCGAAGGCAAGGAGAGGGGAAAAGATCAGCTTCGGCACCTGCAAAGCTCAGATAAGAAGAGAAGTGATGAGCGAGGAGCTGGGACTCAGCTGAACTGCAGATGCAGCACTGCAGCCAACGCAGAGCGGCTGCAAGAGAGCCTGTACTGGCTTCACAGCAACACCAGGCAGCGGGGGTGGGAAAGTGCTTATTGAATTCCTCCTCATGGCAGCCAGCAAGATTGGGGAAGGGAAAGGGAAGCAAGCAGGGACTGAGGTCGCTCTCCAGAGCTGGACGGAGCTAAGAATAAAGCCCAAATCCCCATTTGAAAGCTGTTCCCTTAGTCACCCACCCCTAAGCATAACTTCAAGGTTTCCTTCACGCAGGGAGAAAATAATCACGTAAGAGACAGAAAACCCATGAGTTATCAGTTACTGGAGTTACGGGAAGCAGCTCTGGGAACATCTGCAGTTTTTCCCCCCTTCTCTCAATCCAGAAATTACAATGAATTAATATCTGGGAGAATAATTTTCTCCAAGACAAGATATCACCTGCACAGAGCACCCCTGTTTCAGAGACAGCCTAAGGAGGGCAGCGCGGCCCCTTCCGATTTAAAGATAACCTTTCTCCCGTGGTCACATTCCCAGCTGGCATCGCCCTGCTTGCTTTGGAAGGCAGCCAGAGCAATTTATACCAGCTAGCAATCCCACCCACCCTACTACTGGGTTTCCCTGGAGATGCTGCTTGGTACGTGGTCCCCGAGCCTCCCTGCTCCGCTCTGCTCTCCCAGCAGCCAGCAATGCCCTGCGTGCTGGTGAAAGCATCCAGGCTCCTGCTCGGCCTGAGCATCCCAGCTAAATTTGCTGATGGCTCCGGGTTCGGACTCACTCACCGTATACCTCCTCAGCCACTGGCTGAAGT
The DNA here is from genome assembly GCF_047663525.1 of Anas platyrhynchos. NCBI lineage: Eukaryota > Metazoa > Chordata > Aves > Anseriformes > Anatidae > Anas > Anas platyrhynchos. The sequence goes on along the minus strand of NC_092587.1, from coordinate 86,765,603 downwards.
GGGCAATTTACATCTCCTGGCTTTCCAGCTGTCTGGCCTGCCTGCCCGCCTGCGCTCCTGCTCCCCAGCCGCCTCTCTCTCCCACGCCCAAGGCCTCTCGCTGCCTGGGCAGTGAAGCAGCACAGACAGGCTCACACCCTTTACCTCCGGCCTCAGCTTCTCGCAGCTGCTTCCACCCCAGAGCTTTCAGGCACTGAACTGTGAGATCCCACTGATAGGAAGAAATTGGCCTGCCAGCCCCTCGCCATAGACAGGTACGCGGATGTTACTGCGTGGATTGAATGCCTCCTCCCTCTCTCCCCAGGACACAAAGAGGCCCTGTTCTCCAGCAGCGTCACACACAGGTTCAAATAGTTAAAGTCTTCCCCAACACAAATGCAAGAAAGGAAGATGAAATGCAAGGAAGAGCATTTTTAAAAGAAGGCTCCTTTTAAAAGCAGCGCTCCCAGACTAGAATCTCAGTGGTGCACTCCTGAAGGCTATTAAATCAAGCTAGAGTGAAGCAGCAGCAGAGGAAATGGTATAAAAAACAAAACAAAACTTCTTTGTAGAAATAATAGACGATATTTGGCCAAAGTTCAGGGAAGGAAGGTCAAGGAGGAGGTGGAAAGGGAGGGGGAGAACAAGAGAGTGCGTGCATGTGAACAAACTCCCGGCAGCTTGTCAGACCTTAGGTCTTTTTTGCCAGCTTAACCTTCGGTCTGCGGACACGCTGGCTGGGATGCAGAGCTTTCAATATGCTTGTTCCACAGAGCACAGGCAGCGGGGCCAGATCGGTCCCTCCTGTAACTCTGCCAATTTTAGCAGGCTTCAGTGCAGCTGTGTTGTGGTGAACTTATGAGCTAAGTGTACATGTGAAGGTTGCAACTGGATCTGGCTTCCCATGGGAGCGAGGTTTTTTTTTTCCCTCTCACTTCCCCAAGAATATCCTTGAAATAGATGGAGATTTTTGTAATAAAAAGAGGATAATTGGGCTTGCCATAAATCTCTGTGCTGTACTTTCAACAATCCCCGCACCCTGTGTGACTTAGCTTGGGGGGCACTTTCTAAGTCGCAGCAACAGTGTATGCTACTGGCGAAATAATTTTTGGAGCACCATATATCAAAGGAAAAACTAGGGCACCACACAAAATATTTGTTCCAGTTTCAAACAGTCATCACTTGTGGCCTTATGGCTCAGTGGCAGCCAGGAATGACTTCCATATTGTGGAAGAGGATGGGGTTGATGCAAGTAGATGTGGGAATTGCACTGGTGGTAGCATAAATACACCTGAGGCCTGGTCAACCTGCAGGCAGTTGCTTTCTTACCCATTTCCCTCCTACAGCTGAGAATAACTGGCTGCCAGGCCAATTCTGGGTTCAAGTCCCAGGAGTAGAAATCAGCAGACAACGAGCTGACTTCTGATGGTTTGATGGGATCACGAACACCTTCCCATATTTGCATTACCTACAATCACCAGACCACTAATAATATATTTATCTGACAAACTGGAAACCCACTGGAAAGGCCTGAGCAGGAATGTTGAGGGGTGAGAGCAAGAAGGATGTGGGCAGCCTGAGAAGAGTCCATCGGACAGCAAGAGAACGACCAGAGACGTAGGGCACATGAGCTACAAGGAAAGACAAAATCAATGGTACTGGCTCAGCTAAAGAAGACTGAAGAGGGACACGATAAAAGTGATGAAATCATGAAATCCCACAAAACAAACAAGCAAGCAGATAATGGAGCACAAGCATAATTTGTCCCAGGAGGGTGCGGAGCTTTTCAAAACAAGGTAGAGAAACAGTTATCAGGAATGGCTCAGGAGGTGCTGACCCTGCCATTATTTAGGGATATGGACTTGTGGCATCCCTTTGGGACCTTTGGTCCACACTTCCATTGTAAGATGAGCATTGTGCACCCACCAGCAGAGTCTAGCCACTAGCCGTAGTTTCAGTGAAGGTAAGGGCATAACAGGGAGGAGGAAAGGGGTGGAACAGAACACAGGACTCTACAATTCAAACTGTAATACTACATCAGTGTGCTGGCTCAATCTAACTCACACGTGAAGGATTTCCTTGTTATCATATTGGCTGCAGCATTCAAGACATGCAGTCACACTAAGCGGCTATGACCCTGCACTGATACTCATCCCAGTAAGTGCTTTCCTCACCTGTGGCTCCTCAAACCCAGCCCAGCCAGGCAGGAGGACTGGTGCTGTGATGGAGTGCTACGGGACTGCCTCCAGCATGAGCCACGCTAAGGCACAGGACCTCACCCCAGCTGGCCAGCGACTTCATGAGTATGTGGAAACCCTCCTTCCCAGATGGCATTTTACAGGCAGGGAAAGGGAGAAGGAATAGTACCATCAGAGTTCATTGTAACTGGGGCTGTGCATGCTACCTCCAGCTAAAAGGGAACAGGATATTTGATGTGTCCCCTTGCTTTGTCCAGTAGCTTACTCCTGGTCAGCTGCCACTTATCAAAGACTTCTCTTGGATCCCAACCAAGCAGGCATACCCATTTTCACCTTTTATGACCTGAACTTGATGAGCAAGCAATCTCTGGCGCACTGTGCATGAAAACAGAGGTGATTTCTAAAGAAACAAAACTCTGCCCTTGATGAACAGGGCGCTGCTCTCATGAACAGCACCCTTTTTCTAGAAATGGCTGAAGGCTTCTAACTCCGTAGCATGGCATTAAAAGTGAGGCTTCTGTCTCTGAGCAGAAAAACCCTGGGCTTTCCAATCACTTGCAAACAAAAATCACTGCAGTCCAAGTCCTCTCTTGTAAAAAGCAAAGGGTTTTACCTGCAATGCGATGGCCAAGCTCCCAGGTGGGGGTGTAGTTACTTTCTGCCTCCCTTACATCCACCTTGGCAGTTTAAGATTGGACATGGTGCAAATCACTGAAGACAAATGACTGCTGCGTCAAGCCCTGGAAACAGGCAAAGCAAACCCTACACAACAGCTTCTTTAGGGCCCTGCCACAGAGTCAGCCAGATGCCAGGGCCTAGATTGGAAATTATGAGTCAGATCCTCAAATGGAGCAAAATGACCATGCTCCAAGTCAGCGCTGATTTATATCAGCCAAAATCCGGCCTACTGATCTCAAACTGGATCAAATTATCTGAGTTTCTGGACTCCACAACACCCATCCTGCCCTGTGCATGTCAATGAGAAATGGCACGTTCACAAATACGTCAGCTCATGGATACACACAGATTGCAGGGACATCTGGCTGACGGAAACTTTAGGGGACGCTGAACTTGTGGCAACGGGAAGAAATCCATTATCTGATTAAAAGGTTAGATACGGTAGGAGGAAAAGTACTTGCAATCAGCCTGTTGAACAGAGATTTCCGTGGGGAGGGTGCGAAAAGCTCACCATTAGCCAGTTTCTGTTAATCAGCTTTGATATAACTCTGCCTGAGTGTGCCTAAGTCTCGCAAACAGCAGCTTGAGCCCCACGTAACACCAGCAGGTGCCGTGACAGCTCCTCTAAAGCCTCCACGCCTGCTCTGCAGCCCCCTGGCTCTCTCAGCCCTCGGCTCCCTGCCCCAGCTCTGCCCCTCAGCCCCACTGCACCACCGCCTCATCGCCCCTCACGCCGAGCTGTTTGATGCCCTATGTGCAGCTGCCAGGTCCACACCAAGCCGAAATTCAGAGCCACGGTCTGGAAGGCCACATCTGATGCCAGCGGCCTAAGCCTTCTCCCCAAGGGACTTTGATTCTGCACAGTTGTCACCTTTCCGGCTGGCCTGGCTCCCTCCTCAGTCCTCAGCGCTTATAAGCAGTTGGTGTGTGTAAGTGACTGAGCAGCTGCTGAAAGAGAAGGAGCTAAGAATCATTTAAATCATTAGGTTTTCATCAGATCTCATTCTGCTGCTGGAGTGCCCTGGAAGCATCTGTTAATAAAGGAAGGGGGTGGTGGTGGTGGGGGGAATAAAGCCCCTCTCCCTCGTGTTGAGATATCTTTTTCTATCCAGCTGCACCCAGAATGAAAGAGCTATCAAAGAAAGCTCCCCCATTAGCCATCAATTCAGAGCAACTTCAATCAGTCAGTTCTGCTGGAGCCTGCGGGAATATCTCCCCAGCAGCCTCCTACATGCTGCACTTGAGTGCTCAGAAAGAGCCACATTAAACCTGCCTGCCATCAATCCGGGGGCCTCCTTCTCTGTAACTTAATGAGGTGAGCTGGTTGGCATCGATGACAGGGAGCTGAGGAGTTAAAATGGAAGCGGGAGAGCAAGCCGCCCAGGCTGGAAAGGCCTGCAGGTCGAGGGGGAGCAGCTAAGCCACCTGCCCTCGGCCACTTGTTTTGGAGCCGCAGCAGAGCCAGGGGAATTGGAGAGGGATGGAGGGCAGTAGCTCACTGGGGCAAGCCCCAGGGCTCTCCCCTTAGCAGGCTGATGGTGCCTGTTGGCATGGCCTGTCCCCACTACCTCCATCCAGGAGGAGCTGATGTTCTCCCTCATCCCCACCACGCGGCCTCCTCCAACACCGTCCTGATACCGGCACATTTGGCGAGGAGAGGCCGTACTTCTCATATGCTGCTCTAGCGAGGGGGCAGGTGGCTGTGTCTCCACGTATTTTGGCTTTCCCAGCTGACACAAACCCTCCCTGTCTGCCATGCAGCTGGAGAATGGCTGAGCTGCACAAAAACAAACAGAGAAACTGTCTTTCCCAGCCATTTCTCAAAATCTGGGGGAAAAAACAAACAAACAACAACACACCACAAACCACGAAAATAAAAACCATGACTTGAGACTCAGGCCTTGCCTCCACTGAGACTAGGATGGACAAAACTAAGCCAACTTCCGAATACATCCAATACTGTGCTAGCATTATATCAGTATATGGGCTGGAGCTGCCCATTATCTGTACTAGAGACTCCTAGGACTCCTTTCCTCATTAGAAAAGTGTCTAAGACATCTTTATTTTTTCAAAGAAAGGTGCTCCTGGTGACAGCCAGCTCCACATGGGCAATTTCAATGCCAAGTTGGTGTTTTCTTCTCTCCCTTAGCATCTACAATTTTATTTCCTCTTCCTTTTCTGGGGAAGAACTGCTACTGCTAAAGGGAGACTTCCCAATACAGGAATACCTCCCCTCTTGAATGCCACTTGAAATTTGTTCTTCTTGGGTACCAGAAGCTATAGGTCAAAGTGGGAGGAGTGTTGTGATGAGAAGGGAGGCATGGATTGAGTACTGACCAACAAGGATGTCCAGACCTGCTTTTTGGAGTAGGTCTGTTGTTTCAAAAATCCAGAAAAGAACATGAAATATAGGGAAATTGCAAAGCCACTGTTGATGTGGTGTACCTGCCTTTCCTGGATCACTAGATTCTCTCCTTCAAAATAAGCTGTCCAAGGCAAGAAGCTCTGTATGGCCACCTCTATGAGCGTAGCAGAGCATTTTCCTTGGCACTTCTGTGATCTGAATGCTCAAGAGGAATTAGCAGTTCAGAACGATCAGCAGCAGAGGGCCTGCTTTGATAGTTGGTAGTAAGATGCCTCAAATGATGGTGAAATATGTTGTACAGTGAGCATGTCCCTCCTGTCATAAACACTCCGATCATCTCTGTGCTTGGTTGGAAGTAGCAGCCCTTCTTCAATCTGCTTCTTTTTTTTTCCAGGCAAGGAAACATCTTGGTGAGGCTGTCAGAGATTGCCTCTGTGAAGAAGGGTGTACAAGACTGAACTATGCCAATGTGTTGTTGGCAAAGCAGAGTGCTGTATGTCTCATCTCTTGGTGCTCTGAGCTCGTGCTTGCAGAGAAGAGAGCAAAATGGAGGGGACAATATTGACACTGCAATCTGTCCAGCAAACATGAATGGAGCCACCCTCACCCGCTGGGTCCTTGATGCTGCTCAAAGAGTTCTTTCATCATTAATATCAAAGGCCACCAAGATATCAAGGAGCACCAGCATGGAGCCTTGACCTCCATCTGTGTCTAGAAAGAGGTCATCCATCAAGATCAAACCTCTTTCATGCTCCTATCCCAGGCCTGATCATGCAGGGGTACAGACTGTGGAGGACGTTAAGCACTGCTGCACCGAGCTCATTGCTCACCTTTCTCTACTCGCTCTGGAAGGGCACAAGGGGAATGCGGTGGTATTTAATAAAGGAGCAGGCTGATAGCTGACACAATCCAAACCCTCAGGCACCGATAAGGAACTCCAGTCTTTCACCTCATACCTTCTGTAGATGGAGCACAAACACAATTTAGCTCTGCCCTCCCTAACCAAAAGGGAGGGAAGGCAGCTGGACTGCTTTATGCTGTAGGATGCAGCTGGATATAGGTTCTTTCGTCATCCAACCTAACAGGCATGCAAGGCCCTCACTAGAAGGTGTAATTTGTCGCAGTACTCCCAAACAAGCCAATATGGACAATGCATATGCAGTTTGGTGGTCCAGAAAGTGATCGATCTAAGATGGATACAGCAACATGATAGTGCTTAAGGTATCTGCACAGAATCTGCTCTGTTCTGCAGCTGGTTCCTGCTTTTGGCATAACAACGGGACTTTCAGGGCACTTTGCTCAGCCTCTGTTTGAGGGAACTTCTCCCCAGTGACACATTCTGGGGACAAGAGGATAAGGTGTGCCTTCACAAAAGTGCTGGCCAGAAGCCTCAGTGACCATCCTCACCTTTCTTTTCTTTCACTTTCTGCCTCCCCTCTACTTCTGCCCACCCAGGGACTGCATGGGGTCTGTTAACCCTATTCGTACTGCTGCTTCTGCTCTGTTCCCACTGTATCCCTAAATAAGGCAGGCTGAAAGGAGGAAAAAAAAATAAAATAAAATGAGAAAAAGTAGCAGGGAGGCCCCAGTCCACAAGTACAGGCATGTTTGTAAGACGTACAGGCATTTCATCTCCTCCCTGGTGGCAGCTTCACCTCCTTGCTTGCAAAAGGAGTTTTATCACTCAAAATGCATCAGATGAATAAGAAGAAAAGGTTAAAAAGTAATTTCACCACTGCCAAAGTCCACAAAGCAAAAATAAATGTAATAGATTGCCCCCCTCCCCTTACATCCCTACACATCTTTCACTTGCAGTGGGATCTTCAAGGTCTTGTAGTCATGAAAACGATCACACCACTGCTACCAGCAACAATGTCTTGTTGGTGCGTTTCACTTGGCATGCATGTGGACGCCTGTCAGGGGAATATCTCCATGCTCACACATTCATTTACATGCAACAGTCTGTTTTGTTCGCAGTTCAAGTGCCCATTTGTGCTCGGGTCTTTCAGTGTGTATAGCTTTCTGTTTAGGATGTATAATACGACTCTTTCAAATCTGCAATAACAGACAGCTTACGCTAGTGTCAGACTGAATAGATGTACTCATTGATTTCTGTATCATTTGTACGGTTCAGCTTGCATTCAAATGATTCTATTACGAGTATTAGGCCTGGTCTACAAATAATTTTGTTATCCAGATAGTAATAGTCTCATTAGGAGTAGGAGGTTGTAGTCAGGTATCTCTCACTCCAGCCCTAACCTCTGAAGGTACTATCCCTTACCCATGCGTAGTGTTACCTCTTAGCTGAAGATTATTGCTCCCAGCACCTCCTGCTCCACTTAAGGCAAAAATCAACAGCAACCTCAGATGACTTCATGTTGAAACAGATTAGAGAAGTTAGACAGTACAGATGATTAAAATTAAATTAAATTAAATTAAAAAAAAAAAAAAGGAGAGAGATGAAAGAGGGGGCAGTGCTTTTGGACCTAATGTTTATAAAGTCAATGTCTGGAACATATCTGTGCATATGCTGGGATAGCATATTGCAGGCCCTGTAGAGCTGTGCTGCTGTAAAGCACTGCAGAGCTTTTACAGAACATGCATGAGGTGGTATTGCGCTGCCTTAACTACATCAATGCACTTGAAGTGGCACAACTTTACGCTTTCCTAAGGCCTTAACGACAGATGAAAGACTCGGTCCACACTGCTCTGTCTCTCCATAGTAACTTTAATCCCATAAATTTAAAGCACAAGACAAATGCAACAAATAAACCCTCCCAACGTGCACCAATGCATGTGAGGTATTAGAGCTGGTTTAATTTTCACAGCAAAGAACTTACATGAATAATGGATCCTTTTATTATGCTCATGAATTATCTGTGAGCGGGCTGTGAGCTTTATGAACATGTCTGCTGCTCAAAAATTTTTAATGAACAGTTAACGTTAACAAATGTCACAGTACCGGATTACGGTAACGCTCTTTGCTCCGGCACTGTGATGTTTGCTAGTGGTGACCTGGGTCACATGAAAGCTTTCAGCCTCCCTGGAGCAAGAATGGGAACCTCGTTAACAAGGACAATTACCAATGAACTATATTTGCTCATACTTGAGCTGCTGGCTTCCGATTCGATTTGGATAGGTGAGCAATCACACTCCAACCTTAATGCGAGCAAGACTTTATATACCACGAGCACTGAGAACAGGGAATAAAAAACGCCATCAAGAGAAGCAATTAGTTGTTCGAGACATTCTCGACTGTCTTTGGACACCAGCTCAGCCATTATTCCTAGACTTTATTAAGTATCTTTATCTGTATTTTACAGATGGAGTAAGTGGCACACAAGGAACAGGCGTAACTTTCCAGGGTCACTTGTTCAGACAAACTATTTAACTCCTTATCTGCTCTATATGATGTTTCTCACTAAAATAGTGAGGGGGCTCACTTTGCAAAACCGAGCTGGAAATCTCAGCTGAATGAGCTCTCTAAGGGGATTTCTTGCTTGAGATGATGAAGAAATAGCTTGAGGTTGGTCTATTTCCTTCTAGTCAGCCACTTCCTTCCCCTGTTGAATCTGAAATCAAGAAGCATCTAGGCATGTAAAAAGGAGCAATCATTGTAAGAGAAACTAGCCCCCAAGCTTTCAAATCTCCTAGAGAATTTGTGCTTGAAATCACCAACTGTGTCCGAGTTCCGAGTCAGTTCTTGTGCCCACACCTGCTCACTGTATCCAAGGTAGGGATTAAATACATTAACCTACGGAAACCAAGGAAGAGGAAAAACAGCCTCAACCGAGACGCGATGCCGAGTTCAGGAATAACAAGACTGGCTCCCCTGAACGCTGGATTTTACCTTGGACAAACAATAGCTGCACAGCCCGAGATGTGCTCCCTGAAAAGGAGGAAGAGGGCTAGCAGTACAGAGCTAATTAGAACCAGCTTGCTAGAACGGGTTGGAACCATTTTCTTTAAATCTTAGTCCTTATCTATCTCTATGTCATAATGCCATCCCTTCTTGCAGATCATCTATTGTTAAAGCCATCCACCCTCCTCTCAATCCACTGCAATTAGAACCAAACATTTCCTTTGAATTAGCACATCAACACTCCCCTGTCCCAACTAGAAACAGATTTGCCTGAGGGCACTGAAAAATATTCAATGGCAGCAGCACTCTCTGCCGTAGGCATTACCTAGCTATTTTATCCTCATCACACAGCTCTATTTAGTTTTCCCAGGGCAGCAGACAGGCACAGTGGAAACCAGAGCTTTCTCTTTCCAGGGAAGCCTGGCTTTGCAGATCTTCGGGGGTAGGCTCCCTGTGCAAAATTAGATTTCCACCTGGACAGAAAACAACAGACTCTTTTTCACTTGCCTCGTTTCTTTGGTCCTTGGCAGTCAGTTTTTGACCGACAAATCATGCTGCCAAAGACTCGTGTGTGTAAATAATCTGTACCACACATTTCTAAAACCTCCAATTTCTCTGGGCTCTCCACCCAAAATTATGGGGATGTGCTGAACCTGGGCACTTCCCCACCCTACCAGTGATGATTCTCTCTCTGAGTTGTTGCCCAGCTGCTGGTGGGAACACACACGGACATAAAATTCCCAAGGCCAAAAAACTCCCACCATGGGAGATGCTGCTGCTGGGATGCATTAATGCAACTCCAGGCTTGTAGCATCTTGCCTGCAAGGTGAATCCTCCACTAATTTCTTATTTTTTAACTCCCAGTGGATCAAGTTATGTTGATTTTGATGAAAAAGTAACTGATCCACCAAAATCAAATGAAAGTTAAAACAAACAATCAATTAAATAACTCCCTGCACAACCCAGCCCTGAGGACAGAAGTGAATACTAAAAATCTCACTGCGTGAGGTACACCTTATATCCACATCATCCACACTACTGTTCTGGCCATTTCTGAGACTGGCCAGGCACTTCTGCCTGTAAATAATCTGACAGAGTGGACCACCAGGGTTAAATGCTTTAATGCAGACCAGATTTAGATGGGGAAGTCCAAAGGTAAATTTGTTTAACGCTTAACGCAGGAATGCCTCCTTATTTTAAAGGAACTGACCATTTTCATTGCATTTCAACCGCATACACTCAGTCCTGCCACCTCACCTGTCCTTGTGTGACCTTGAAATTGCTTTTCCCCAAATCAAGCTCTGATTGAACTTCCAGGTCTTCAGGCTTTCATCCTCACTAAACAAGCACATTCTCGAATGGAACAAGTGCACGAGCAATTTCCCTCGAACACCGAGACTAAGCACACGGAAAATGAATCTCTTCTGTTCTTCAGTAAATTAATCACAGGATCTTTTATTTTCCAGTCTCACAGTTTACTCTGCGAGGAATAACTCAACCCCCTTGCATTTGGCGGCTAGACAAAGCTATTAGGAATCCAGTTTGATTCCGTGCACAGTTATGCCAACGCCAGGATGCTGCAACTCCAGCAGCAGGACTCCTGGGGAGCGACTCCCGTAACTAATTCAAAAATGAAAGGATAGCTGCTCCTCTGCTTCCTGCACCCTGCCATCTCTAAGCAATTACTTCTGTGCCAGCATCATTGTAAATCCGTGCTTTAAATACTGCGAGAAGGCACTGAAGTTATAAAGCAACTTAAACACAGAAACACTTATTAGTACTTCCACTTGGAGTGAAGAGACATGGGTCTGCCTCGTTTGAGTGATGAGAGCATTTACAGAGCTTTCTAGCCAACGTGAAGGTGTGTCTCTGACTGACAGGTCACTTAGGCTTTCTGTTCCTCCCAGCAGACTACTGATGTGTCTCAAGTGTTCCTTGGGTTATCGCCCATCTCTGCCACGCAAAAAGGCAGTAGCTAGCATTTTACTCTTTGTGAGACTGGTGTTACACCATGGGTTTAAGGCCTTCTCTCCAGAACTCTTGCCAGCTGAGGAAAGACTTTCACATGAGTTATGTTGGACGTGGCTGAAGATCTAAGAAGAACCCTTTGGTCCTATCTACCCCTCCTAAATGACATGCAACAGCAATCCCATACTTTGAAACAACTCAGAGCACGATGTAAACTCTTCACTGGGCATGCAAATAAACTTATTCAGTGTCTTATTGACCTATTTCACATGCCTACAAGGCTCTCTTCCCATTGTGCAGGACACTCCCTAACTGTAAGAACTTTTGCTTCACAAAAAAAGTAAGGAGGTGCTTTTAAAACGCCTTGCTAGTGAGGGATGGAGGCAGGAGGAGATAAGAGCCATCTTCTGACCACCTACCAGGACAGCTAAGGTAGACTTGAGGATGTGTTGTGGCATCCAGGTTCAAGAGGGCAATAAGCAAATCACATCTCCTCTTCTCCAGGGCTGTCAAGCCTTGCTCCCTCTGCAGTCAACAGGAAAACACTGCTGCCACAACACGAAACCTGTGTGCTGCGTGTACAGAGATTTAACAGCACACAGCCAGACGGATGAAGCAAGGGAGTTCATGTTTCCAAGTGATTCATATTACCCAAGCAGGAGAAGTCTCCTCATGCCATGCAATGCTGTTTAACCTTCCCGAGCTAGTATAATGCTTTCCAAAGTGTTTTATTTTATTATGATACTGGCAGCATCCTGCTTTGAAAATCCTTACAATCTCTGGCAAAGACAGACTTAGGCATTTTAGGAACACAGCGATCACCAGTGTATTTGGCCCTTTCCCTTGACAGCAACTGGTCTGATCACCCCCATTAAAAGCGGCGTACTTGGAGCTATCTGCTGGAGTCCTCTTGTCAGGACTCTTGGAGCAATGGGTTAAAGATTAAAAGGATCCTTTCGAAATGTAAACTTGTAATGGCTGCAGTACAGTGCAGTGATGTAAAATCAATGCAGATGCGAGCTTTAACACAGAGGTAATGGGAAGGCAGAGACATAAATAAGGAAAACTACAAGTGAGGAAAGGGCTGGTAATAGAGGAAAGCGCGCAGCAAACACAAGGCGCTGTCACTTAGGATAAGTAATGCTGAGATCTTGCACAAGGTTTCTCCAGACATGCAGCCCCAAGTGCTCTAAAGATGAGCTAAGACCTCTGTGCAGCTGAGGAAACTGAGGCACAAAGAAGGGGTGCAGTTCACCTGGGTCACCTACCCCATACCAGATGCATAAGCAGCCTTCAGGTGTCTCAGCTTCCCATTCCAAGCCCCACCATGACCGTGCTATGTTAAAATGATTTGTTCCCCCATTCCTGCAGTCTTTCTCCAGATATGCTTTGCTGGCTAACAATAAACCCAGCTTCCTGCTAAGGTAAGGGTTTCCTTAGTCAGGAAGAATATGTCTGTGTTAATGTACTCCTCTTCCACACTCCACTTTCTCTTTATTTTCAACATTTACACAGGTACAAAAAGGTTTGTTACCCAATTCAATACCAGGTACCTTTGCATAAGGCGAGTGTCACAGCTGAATGCACACTGGAAGGGTTTAGATACGTATTCTGCAGAAGTACCATACAGCAGAAAACCACAATGTCTATTTCTGTCCTTTAACGTTTTTAAAGCTCTTCCACTCCCAGAATTACTGCAGCCTCTCAGATAGGAAGGCCACACACAGGGCTCTATCGCCCCTGTTGTATCGCCACTCTACAGCCAGACAAAATATTCCAGCTAAAGGATGCTCCTGAAATAAAGGTTTGCTGCTGCAGATGTACTATTCTGATGATCCATTTCCTCGTGATAAACTACTTCAGTAGGAAACTTTGTTTCAATTTCAAATGAATTTTTTAAAAATACTCATCTGAAAAAAAAGGAAACATCTCATTTTTGTATTTGCCTTGCTCGTTGTCCATTTCCCCACTCTACTTGGCGCTGAGTGGATATATATATCACCTCCGCATTTTCATTTATCTCTTTTCTTTTCTAGCTTTCTAACTTTTTTGACTTTTGAAGTTGTCGCACAATAAATGGACAGTTATTAGCTAATTAAAAAACGGAGATGATCCCCAAAATTACAAAGTGGAAATTGTACGTACTTTCAAAGTATGTATGGCATTATCATAATACTGCATTCAGTGATGGCAAATAAAAAAAGATGTATTGGAAAATAAATTCTTCAATGCCCCATTTAAAGGTATTATAAAATCAAAGAATCCACTGCATTTTTAATTTTGCAAAACAGAAATAGCTTCCAAGGGAAAAAAAAAAATAATCCTCTTTAAAAAAAATAAAGAATCACCTCTAATGTTTCTCTTAACCTAAAATAAACATAAGCACCACTTATCTGTCATCATGCATTGTTTCTGTTTCCAGCTTGCTGGCAGCCTGCTGCAAGTCCCTCTTGGGATTTTGCTTCTTTTTTCAGAGGTAGGTGAGTGTTACTCTCTTGGTTCTGTTGATATCTAATCCATTATTTCTGGACTTTTCTGTGTTCCTTTCAACAGCTGTCAAAAGCATTTCCTTTTCCAAAGCCACCACCCTCTCTTTTCCCATTAATCACTTTCATTCATTATCTAATAAAGCAATGAATAAACAGTGATCATTTTCCTGGGGAGGCAGTGGTAGAAGTCCAGGTGGTGAGAAAAGAAAAAAAACAAAAAACAAAAAACAAAGCAACAACAAATCTATTAGAATATAAAATTCCGTATCAACCATTAAAACCCCAGAATGTTCTCTCCGTTTGCCCAGACTCTGAAGGGTTCAGAGGCCTGCCTAAGGAAAAGAAATGGTGCTTCAGGTATAGACATTTGTCAGAGTTTATAACCCACCCACAGCCTAAGAAAGTTATTGTTAGTACTTGTAGGGAAGGCGACCACTTAAAAGAAATGCTCCGCTTCAAGGACCCAAAGGGTCTTGCTAACGCTGCCCTATCTTTCCGACAGCTTTTGGTGCCACGGCAAGGTTTTGATTGATTACTCACTCACTCTCTCACATGGTGACTCTGCTAAGACTCAGAATACTCTTAAATCATCATTTCTTCCATTGTTCTTGGGACAGGACCATACAAGAAGCTTCTGAACAGTCTGAATACTTTAATAATGGACTGATAGGCCTGCCCAACGTGCTCTTACTGGACATGAAGCTATCCAGCAAGGAAGACATCCTCAGATGCAAAGACTAGCAGGCTTCTCCTAGCTACGTTGTCGAGCGTTCTCCATCACTACACAGCTACAGAAAACTCTATTTGTAGGACATGTATTTTAAATCCCTCTTCTACAAATATATCTAAACCCAGGCATACAATTCAGCTATTTCCCCGTTTTATGTAACGGGTATAGTAAGGTTACTTGTGATCCACAAATAATTTATCACATTTCTTACCACTCAGACATCTTCTTCAAAGTCAGGAGAAGGTCTGGGAGATAGGGAATATACACATTCAACAGCTGCTCTCTACACTGTCGGTATGGAAACATGCATCTCTCTTTGATCACCCTTTCCTACCTCAAAATTTCAACATCATTTGTCTAACGTGTGACAAGCCTAAATCCCAAACTTTAACAAGCTTGGAGTCTTCAAAATGAACTAATTCCCAAATTTGCCAGTACCCCTTAACAATTACAGGTCAGATAAAAGAGTTAAGTCTATCAACCAAATTGTGTTGTCATACGGTCAAAAACGTTACCGACTAAAAGACCTGAGATTTGAACCTGCTTAAGTCAACACAGCTGATGGTTTAAATGCAGTGGTGTATGAGTGGGCCTGTCCAAAATCCCCTCCTTGAATGACTTCAGTCTTCGTCCCCTCAGACTGCCCCAGGGCTTAAATTGCTTGAATAAACCCAAGTTATGCTCTGTCCCATGAGGTCCACAGCACTTGTCAAGCCTAGGGAAGAACTCTAAGTGCACGTACACCTCCGTATTGACTACAGGGGTTTCATCCTCATGGTTCCTGTACAGCAACCTGTGCCACAATGTTCAGAGCTTCCCAAGCTCGGAAGGACAGAGGGGAGGCGCAAAATCAGCAGCAAACCCTGACTACCAATTTCTGGCCAGCGAGATGATGTCAAACAACTTGCTCTGCCTTCTAGTGGTGATCCCAACATTCAGCAGGAAAGCTGCAGAGAGTTTTTTGGAAGCTGCTACGCTTTACAATTTCAAAGATTGGCTGCCTTTTGCAGACTGCTGTGAGACAGGGCGGTCCACTGGACCTTTCAGTCTGTGAGAGGATGCACCTCGCCCTCCAGCATCCCACAACAAAAAGCAAACGTGTGGCTCACAGAGGGCAAACAGCCCGGACAGATAAAGCCAGAACAGCAGCCTCCTCCCACTTTTGACTCACCAGCAAGAAATACCTTTCTGTTGCCTTATTTTTAAAGGAAGTCAGAGCAGGTAACAACCGAGTCGAGTTGCACACAAAGGCAAGAACTTCTCTTCAGAAGAGCTGGCATATCAAATTGCTCTGTATCTCCCTTCATTTATACAAAGCCTTCCTTTGTCTCTCCCCTTCTTGACAAGGCTCTTGATTTTTTGTGCTTGATGCGTTTTCCTCTGTACGGGCTGATCAATGGCTTTTCAGGGCACATCACACACCCAGCTGCATTTTCTTTTCCAATTTCTATCTTACTGTTTGTAGCACATCCTAGTGCTCTAAAGTTAGCGTACAACAAGATATAAAGTCAGACCCTGACAAAAACATGCACGTTAACACAAAGAAACAGCCTAAAACACAATCTGATGCTGGAACCCATTGGAGGGTTCTCTTTCTGGCTTTTTTTTTGAGCAGGCAGGATGCAAGAGGGTGCTTTGCTCCCCTCTGAGACCATGGAGAGGAAGCTGCCTGCACTTTAGCAGGCGCTGAATAAAAATACTTTCCTTGGGTGAAGTGGCTCCTCCCCAGTCCTTCAATTTGACAATGATGTCCTAAGTGCAGCAAAGTTATTATGCTTCCCTCACCTAAGACACTCCAATCATGAGGATTTCAGTGGAGGAAAGGTGAGCCAGATCGAACCAGCTTGGAAGAAAGACAAATGACTGCCCGTCGCCACAACCTGAGCAGCTTATGAGTTTGAAGGAGAGCTCTGATTGTATTTTACCTCATTAGTTTTCATTCCCCTGCTTCTCCACACTCCCCACAGGCTGTGTGAAGCCGTACATAGAAAGGAAATCTGGCACAGAAGGGGAAGAGGCCATGCCCTTGGGACTCCGGGTTTAGTGGAACCCCTTTGAGATATGTTGCAAGATCTCGGGGGCTTCTGATGAGCATCTATGGGACATGGGGAAGGTCACAGCGATGACACCTGCACCCTTGTGAAAGACAGGCTGCTGTCCCCATGGATGTTATGGAAATGACACAGGAATTGCTGTGCCAGGTTCTCTGGACTGTGCTACGCTCAAAATCAAACTAGATGTTCCCTCACGGTCTTCAAATTTAGCTACAATAAAATCTTATCATGCTTCCCTTTTTCCCTTAATGTAAGGAATATTTCTTTCCAAAGCCCAGCTACATTTTTTTTTCAGTTCAAGAGAGCCAGCTTTTTCTACCGAGCAAATTCAGAGGTCGTTTATTTTCTCTGAGATTTACTCCTTCTTGTTACTCACTCTTTGAACCATGAGAAACGACAGTGGTTGTCTTAAAAGCTGCTCTCACTGACAGCTCTCACAGCCATTCTGGCTGCCTTGCAAGAATGGCTCCCAGATTTTTGGGGCAGCCACATCCACTTACAAGCCAGAAAGTCCCCAGTCTGTGTCTATTGGCTCCCCCTTTTTGAACCTGGCGATTTGTCATGAGCGAGGTTTTGAGCCCAAACCAGTGAGATCACCCAGAGACAATCTTTGAGACGGCGACTGGGCATCACAGACTATTCCTCATATGGGAGATCGGAAGCAGCAGCACAAATGCCTGGGAACCTATTTTATGGGCTGATTTATAGAGTTACCACAGCTGCAGTCTCTCTGGAGTAAATGTCTGAGAGTGTTTTGCTAAAACTTTAAACATGACAACTTCAGCCAGTCAGGGTAGCGATCTCCAGCCTCATCCTCCCAAGTGCAAGAGAGTTGGGTCACCCAGTCAAAGGCCAAGCAAATGATGACCCTTGAACAAATGCATGCTAATTTGCGTGGCAAAGGTGATTTAACTTAAATCTTTGGCAGGCTGTTAAGGAACGTGCACATAGATGCCTAGCAGAAAACCTTCCCTAGGCACACTAATGACAGGAGCCCCCTACAGAAGAGTGGCAACGGGACCAGGACTCTCCTTTCATTCCAGATGTGCAAACACAACCCAGACCAAATATGAACACAGATGTTCCCACACACAGTGGTTTCTCTGGGAGCTGCCAGCTAGGGAAAAGTGGAAGCCATGTTATATGCTATCTGTTTATTTTACGTATTTATTCATATTGTATCAAGAACACACTAATCTTCAAAAAAATTCATCTTCTCAGAAGCTGCGAAATACATTTTCCAGTCTTGTTGACCCTTTGGCTTTGTAGAATCGCAGTCTGATATATTATCTGATAATCATATTACATACCTGAATGCTGCCTTTCATCCCTTCCCTGGTACTGGCTGGTTATGAGTCACACGAAATGAATACTGATTGGGTGCCACTTACACGCCATGAATCCCCACTGGCTACATCCTCGGGAGCATGAAGGTCACCCACCGAATTGTTTTATGCTTTAGTCAATATTGTCCCATGTGCTCCAGCAGCCCTGTTTTCAGAGAGCATTATCTAATTGAAAACCAAATCTCTGCATCAGAATGCCAGCCGTAAGGCTCACCCACGTCCCTCCCTTGCTCTGTGCCACAACAACTTGTAGTTGATACTAACAACTCGCATCTTTAACAGAAAAAAATAAATAATAATATATATATATAGAATGAGAGCTCATTTCAGTGCTCTACATGAGATAGGTGGAAGCTGAAATAGCAAAGATGGGAGGGTAAGCGTGGAGAGTAAGGAGTTGGAAAAAGCTGTGAAAAAGCGTAGCAATAAAAAATAGTTCCATGAATATTGATGCGTATCTCCAAAATAAATGTTGTTGTGTTTGTTCTTTTTGTGGTTGCTTTGCTGACTTATTCTCATGCCTTACCCAAAAGGAGCCCCAATGACTCAGTTTGACAAATGCTGCGGAATGTCTGAGGAAAGCAAGCTCCAGATTTTTACATGTATTTGCACCTGTCACCCAACCCTAAAAAAAATGTCATGCTTACCACAAATGCACGTCTGCTCCATCCCACCAAAACAACCAGAAGTGCCTTATAAGCTAAAATTCTTATGTGCACGAAGACATTTTTTTGGGGAAAAAAATGGAGCCACAGAAAGATGGCATACGCGCTATTACACAGGACAGAGAACTGAGCACAGAGCCAAGGATGGGCATGTTAGAGTTTCAGTGAAGGACCACTGAGGACCGCTTGCAAAACAGCCCTCAATGACTGAGCATGTGAGCAGCTAAGAATAGTGATGAACCCTGCTGAAGACCTGCCCAGACGCTCTGCCTGGGCAGCCACGGGCCAGCACTGCGCTTTGGCTAACCTTCCCGCAGCACAGCGAACGCAGCCTTCTTCCAACAAGTGCCGCTCGAGCCAGCTCCAGCCAAGGGACAGGAATTATGGAGAGGAAATTTAACCATCTTCTCTGATTTCCTCTGTGTGGGGGTAAAAAAACAGTGAGCCAGGAAACACAGATGATCGCGTAATTGGTTATTGATGAATGCCAAGGGCAACAGCAACTGTTTGCACTGATAGAAAAATCTCTGATGGTGCATGATGTCAGCATTGATCTGCTTTACCAACAGAAAGAAGCAGCCTTCCTGGGCGGCACCCAGAAAGCAGGTGGATCTGCCCAACCCAGCGCTGCCTGCTGCTTCCCTTGCTGGTGCCATTATACCACTATTGAGATAACACCTCCAACAAACCTACTGCGGGTGGTGGGGATGCAGTGCAAGGCCAAAGTTTTCCATCTTATCAAACCCTGTTGATTGAAAAATGAAAATAAACACTTCTCTGGGATTTGCACTCAGATCCCAAGCAGCTGAAGGGGACTGGTGAAGCCGCAGAGAAGCAGGAGCCATCAGGTGCTCCATCTCCACTCTTCATGCTTCTTTGGTGGACAGCACAGACCTGGGGCTCTTCAACTCGCTCTTCCTTGCCTCTCCGTCTCTCACTTCTTTGTTCTCTCCTCCCTCTTTCTAAACCCAAATGCCTTGTTCTCTTTTCTTTCTCTACCTTGGTTCAGTTCACCTCTGCTTTTCCTCCTCTGCCGATGCGTGTCTCTTCCCCTCCATGCTTCCCCACCTTGTGTTTTGCCTCCATTTCCTTTCATTAGTTCCACGTACACCATTCCCCCTGCCTTCCTCTTTCACTGTCTACATCTTCCTCTGTGCTCGCTCCTTCTTTCATCCTCTTTCTTTGCCATCTGCCAATTCCAAGCCTGTCTCTCCCTCTGTGTTTTCCACTCCCTTTCTTCCCTGATGCCATTTCAATTATTGGCCAATTCTCTGCTTGCTTTCCTCTCTCTCTCTTTTCCCCTTTCCTCTCCCTTTGGGACTCCAGCTTGTCTCTCCCCATTTGTTTCAGGGATGCCGCTGCCGTGGGTTTGTAGACGTCTGCAGGTTTGTTTGTTTTTATCATCACACCCCTCTCTTGCTGTTTAGCTGCCTGTCACTTCACTTTCCTCTTTCTGCCTACCCCAGCCCGAGCATCATTACGTCCCTCCTGTCTCAGCCCGTCATTTCCCACAGAGGCCATTATTATTAACCATGCCGGGAAGCGTACGAGCAGCGGTCAGCGGGGCTCTGCTTCAAATTGATGGGAATGAGAAATGGAAGCGGCACCAGGGGCGAGGGGAAGCGCCAAGGGGGAAGGAAGCAACAGCACCTCGCAGCCCGGCGCTGCAGACGACGTGCTGGCAGCCGAGCAGGGGGTCTCTGGCACCCATACCCCGACGACTGCACCTTAATTAACTTCCCCCCGTGGAAAAGCTGGTTGCAGCCTGCGAGTATGAAAGAGTCGCAGTGATCCAGACGCTGCCTGTTGCTCTGTAGCTCCAGCCTGATTTTACAGAAACACGTCTCCGTCAGCCTCCTGACATCTTCAGGCCAGACAGAAATTCCTTTCAATTAACGAGCTTGCAGGAGGAGCCCATTACTGTGGCAGGTAGCTCAAACGCGGGAAGGGGGTGGAACAGCAGCTGCCAGCACCGAGCAGGGGAGAAGGAGAAAACAGGCTACGAATACTGGTTTCCGAGGCTGACAGTGGGAAAAGAGTCGACTCCCAGTGCAATGTGGTGGTAGGAAGAGGGGAAGAGCATCTCTGGCACTCACAGTGTGGCATAGGGCGGGTGGGGGAATACGGCTATTGACAATCTCCAAAAATGAATGGAAATACTTTGTGTTTATGGCGAGAGGAAGGGCTTGCTCTTCCTGTTGTGAGAGCAGTGCCAGGGAAAGCAGGGAATGATAAGCAAAGAGGCCTTCGGTGGCTGGGAAGCTCAGTCTTGAGGCCTGATCAGTCTCGCATCCCACCCAGTGCTGATATAATAAGCAACGGGAACAGGAGTGGGGGCAGACTTACTTACGGTGCCCTCAAGGATACTGCACGAAAGAGCTCTCTGCCAACTGCTGCTCTTCTCCTCTCCCAGCCCGAGCTCCAGTCCTTGGCAGGAGACGGGGCCCCAGCAACACTCCTATCCTGAGCACCACATCTGCAGGGCAAACTCGTCGGAGAAGGCCCTACCTCCTCTAGAGGAGAGCATCTTGAGACAGCAAATGTTCCTATTTTCTTGCACAGCACCTCGTTGTGAGAGCTCTGCTCTCTTTCAGATACTTACAAGAGGCTGCATAATTTTAATAACTCTGCTACTTCATGCGTTCGCAAGGCTGGGGATTTGAGGTAAAGTTACCTTTAAAAATGGCCTTCGGAACACTGAAAAATGCAAACAGGAACGGATCACAAAATTGCTCCAACAGCCCTGTCTCTGCTGCCTTTCCCCACAGGCATCATTTAGTTATTGCCTGCATATAAATTAGGCAGGCTTTGATGGAAGAGCTATTGACAAGAGTACCTCACTCCATTTTTTTTTTTCCTGAGCTGGGGAATTCTGGAAAGGAAAGAGCCGACTTTACAAATGCTCAGGAAAAGGACAGTCGAGAAACAGAGGGACTGGTTTGGTACATGTTTATATGCAATGCCCTCACCTCCATTAGACTGATGGCTGGAAAATAACAGCTGATAGATGGTCTGGTCTTTGGGTTCGCAGGCTAGTTAGCTAAATGGCTAGCCTTTGCTAAGGTTAGTACTTTGACAGCACTTCTAAATGTAAAATCACTTACAGAAAATCTGTTCTGGACAACTCTCCTCAACGCAGCTTCTTCTTATGAACCTATTTCCAGCACCTTAAAGATGATGTACGCAGTTTGCCATGGCAATGTGAAAACGGGTCCAAGTGGATTCTGTTTACCACCTTAAGCTTGAATTTCTACAGTACCGTTTGAGAAGGGGAAACAGAATTTTCAGCATTCCCTCCTAGATTTATTGAAAACAGATAAGCACTAGATTAAAAGAAGAGCTAGACATGAAATGGGCAAGACAAAGTGATGTGACAAAGATCAGCAAAAAAGATCACAGTAGCAAGACAACACTTGCCATTAGTATAATCGTTTTTAGGCTGGAAATATGCAACTTCCCTGTTTAGATACAATTTCTGGGTGCTAACATAACAGCCACGAAGGCTGTAAATCTTCAGGAAGTCTTGAGGTCTTCCTGAACGCTAGGAGGGCAACTTTCATTATATAAGTAAGTGAGGTCCATCCATTCCCCCCACCCTTTTTCTTCAAAAATCGTACTTGTCAAAAGCAACTGATTAAAATGCAATTGGGGCTTACAGAGCAAAGCAGATAACGATAAACTGCTGGGAAAACATTCCAGATATGAAACCCAGCTCAGTTTTAAACTTATTCTATCCTCCAGTGTCTGTAATCCATACTTTCCTGAGAAACTGTTCCATGAACACAAATTGAGGTTTCTGAGGCATCTGGACTATTTTTTTTTCTCTGCAGAAAAGCGTTTTGAGTGAGCAAGCTTAATCCCCAAGTGATCTGGATCCTGATACACACACGCCTAGTGTCAAGCCCACAGATAATGGCAACCACAACCCTATTATATTTTGGCATAAGCTAGGCTAATACTATGGGAAGTCTCAGATGCATTCATCGGTCTGGAAGCATCTTAAATGGAGGTGTTTTCAAAACGCCTGCAAGCTAGCGTGTGGGCAAGGAACTTCACTGCGGTCACATTATTGCAGCTTGCTTCCGGAAAACAATGAAATATTTTTGCATTCCCATAACTGGAATTTGAGAAAAACATTCACCCTTCCAGAGAGGGATCTTTTCCGGTACAGGTGGGGATTTAAGCCAACAACTATGTGCAAATTGCAACAAGCCATGAAAAAAAAAAAAAGTTAGAAAAACATCTAAGGAATGAAATCAACCCATTTTCACAAGCTGCCCTCTGTTCAAAACCTCAAGAGCGGCCTGAACCTTTCCAGGATACTTCCGACTCCGATTGAATTAACACAAGCAGTTCTTCAGACAGATCAAGTCTGGCTGAGTAGCCTGGATTTGGAGAAGGATTAAATATGGGTACGTGTCAAGGGGTGTGCTACAACTTTATCTCTGTGAAGAGTGCCGTCTCTTCAAAAGGTAGAGAGACTTGGCTTTCCATTTAGGACAGAGCACATTTTATTTTGAGTACAGCAGCCACAGGAGCACAAGAGAAGACAACTTTATACAGCAAATCAGCCAACAAGATTGCTTACACACACTCGCATACACATGTGGATGATGTTATATGCCTTTGGGGTATGCATAATGCCATAAATGACACACACACATACACACAAACTATTTTCTTAGAAGTGACTAATGCCTTAAATGACATCCTCTGATACCAAGCAATACCCAATCATTTTTTTTTAAAGGCATTTGATTTACAAAGGAATTGGGTTCCTGAAAAATAGTCAAAATCAACTGTCATACGAGGAAGGATGGAGAACAGAGACGGATGGACGAGGGAGATAAAATGTCAGCAGAGTTTTGGGTAGGATCTGCCAGTGCATTAGATATCAGCTACAGGAGGACTGAGGGTATATAAATATCATCTTATCCCTCGTGACCATTTGGTTCCAACCAGAGAAACGAGGACTTGGGCTCAGTGACTCGGGTAGTGCTCACCTAGAGAGAAATGCAGCAGCCCAAGGAGAGCAGAGAGCCCCTGGAGGCTGTGCATAGCTCAGCACAACTATCACTCTTTCTAAGGAGGTTATAAAACCAAACTCTTCTAGGGCTGCTGTGGCTCCAAAGAGGGAAAGAAGTAAAAAAAAAAAAAAAAAAAGATAGTAAAATGCAAATAAATAACCTGTTTCTGCTGAAAGTCTGTGCAAACCTAGGACATCAGAGCTTCAGGAAGTCAATGTTGACAGAGCAGTGCAGAAGAACAATGATGCACATATTCTGTTTTGTGCCTGGTACTATTCCAGCCTTTTAATGTGAGAATTGTACGAGGGATGCTCCGAAGTAGCAGTGAGAGGCTGGGAGAGCAGGAAGGTGGCAAAGCACTGGTCTTATTCTCAGAGTTGCCCAACAACAGGGAAGTGAGCTGCTCAGAAGCAAAAAGGCCTCCCTTTTTTCACTGGCAGAACTCCACAACCCTTTCCCCTGACACCCTAAGCTCAAGGACGTGTAATAGCTGTGACACTTCTTATTCAACACCCTCACCCATCTGTTGAAAGCTTCTCAGACTCTCACTCCCATCCCTCAATTCTTAATCCTGACTGCCCAGTCTGTTAAACAAACACCAGCGTGTCACTGCTTTAACCCTCACCCACGTGCTGGAGCTGCTCCTGCCCAGCACAACCTGGCCACCCGCGCTGCCCGTAGGGTTTTCTGCTGTGGCTCAGCACAGGACATGTCCACAGCTCACTGCTCCGTGCAGCTGGATGGGTTAGAGTCAAATCTTCCCCCTGGTAAGGGAGAACCTCAATCCTGAGCGCAGAGCAGGTCTTGTGGCAGTCAGTCTCCAGCTCGTGTCTCAGCCTGGAGAACACCCTCGCTCCCAAACACACTCACGATTCCCAGACTGCCAGGAGAAAACCAGACAAGGGGCAACCCTTGGCTGCTTTTAAAACATTTCTGCATTGATTCCTCCTTGAGCTACAAGCCAGAGAGTGAGATGAAATCTCCTCTTACTCAAGCCTTATTTTTCATAATTATGCATCTTTAGTGTTTCATAACGACCAATTTAATCACTTTTGCCGTTTAGAGGGCTATAACAGCCAATCATGGTAATGGGCTTGGTATTTGGTAGGAACCATTTAACGCCCAAGAGCCCTTGTTCTGAGCCACTTGATGCCACTTAAGTTTGACAGACAGACTCTCATTAGCACAAGTTGCAAAACCTCTCAGATGAAGCTCATTTCTTTTAAACAAACTCTGCTCAGTGATCCCCAAAGTCTCCGAGTGAGGAAATTTTTAGCTCACTTCAGATCTGTGCAGGTCTGTGGAAACTAATCAGCATATTTCCCCCGAGTTGCAGCCCTCCTGCGAGATTCTCTACCTGCCTCCTCACCGCCGTCCTCTCGTTTCTGGCACATAACCTCTGCTCCCCCGTGGCCAGCTCCCAGAGGACTGCTTGGGGTTACGTGACCTTCCCTTTTCATACACAACCCTCCTGATGAACTTCTGCTCTGCACGGACTGGCCTCCACCTGCCTCTAAGGGACAGCTCTCACAAACCAATTTTTTCTGGCTGGGGACAATCAGAGACGCGTTTGGAAAGCTTTAGAAATACCAACAGAGCTCTGACTGCTGCTGGACCTACCGTACGTGCTTTTTTGCCTTTCCTGCTACTCCATCTGCTCTTTCAATAGCGATCTACAAGACAAGAATAAAGCTCAGGGCATCCGAGACTGCTTTAGGTGCCCTCAAATACACATGCAAGTCTGCACTTGAACCCACGTGGTGGCAGACAGATTTGGGAACAGTCACAGTCCAACAGCGCTTCAAATGCAACCCTGGGGAGCTGCAAGGACAAGCAGTGGGGTAGCAGGGGTGCTGCAGGATGTGCTGGAGGTTTGTAAGAGAATTAGGACTACTGCAGTAAGGATCTGCAGAGAAGGAAAGATGTTTTCACTCAAGAACTTAGCAGAAGAGCTGGCTTCCCCTCAAAGGGCAGGCTAACAACTCAGCAATAACTACCAGGGAAAGATGTCAGATCTGCAATGTGGGGCTTAAACCCATTGGATCTGTTCTGCAGTGCTCCTCGAGAACAAATATGCCCTTTATACCACAACCATTGTGCATGTAATGAGACTAAAAACTGCAAACGTAGAAAGGAAAATAGATTCGTATATGAAGAGGCAACTCCTGGGTCTCACTGATACAGAACATGGGCGCATCTTGTGGCATCATCTGATGGGACGGGGTAATATCTCGACCAGTGGATGGTCTGAATGACTTCAGTAAATCAGCTAGGTCAAAAACACAACATGCAGAGCTAAAGGAGTCACAATCTATCTCTGGAAAGCAACCTCCCATGTTCATCACTACTTGCAGCTAATGTTGATGTCTTCCAAGCCTACTGCTTTATGACAGCCCAAATGGTGACCTGGGGGAAGGGATGGTGGGCTGCCCGGTATTTAAACAGTCCCAATGGACCCGATGCCCAAACCACAATGTTTGTTCCAGCACAACTAATGCAGTATTCTCAGTACCATAATTAAAAAGGATCTGTTTCACAAGGCAAACACAGACACACACAATATTTAAGACACTGTACAATCCCGTCCAAAGCTGAAGAGAGCATTAACCAATGTTATGATGTATTTCTTAAGGAGTAGCCCGATGCCCCTTAATTAGAGGCTGCCTGCTAAGGTACACTCAGCAGGAGAAGAGTTAAGGTTGTATTTGTAACCTGAAATCTCACCTTACCTGGCTTGCAAGTCCTTAACTGCGCAACTTTAATGCGTTCTTATCAGAGCATTTTTATTGAGCCATTATTAACATGGGTTAGATACAATCTAGCATTTCCCATATCCCCCCCCCTCTTCCCCAGCCATTACTTGGGCTACACAAAACAAGAGGCTGAAAGGAAGCACTTAACTCAACCTGTGCTATCGCCCTCCGTACACCCCGCACCGCTAATTCCCTAGCAGCTCCCTGAAACGGGACTCGAGTTTTTGGTTGCTATCTTTCATGCCCTCGGCCAGCCTGCACACTGAAGGAAATTCTCTACTGATAATTAATAAGTTCCCCTGACACCGGCTGCTCATTAATCTATTATTTTGCTCCTCTAATTACTTTTGTCTGTTCGAGTTAACAGTCTCCTTCCCTCATCTGCGCCGCGTCTCACGCAGGAGATGCTGCATGGCAAACGCGACTTTTCTTTGTCCCCGAGTCCCTTGCAGCCTGTGCTCTGTCTGTGGACGCTGAGACTCATCCTGCCGTTTCCTCAGGCTCTCACATGGACTGATGTGCCTCCCCACGTGCCCGTATTTCACCCAAGTTCTGGTGCAGGCAGCTCCAGGCACGAGCTGGGGCTCGCTGCAATGTCTGGGGAACGTGGGCTTCCCGTCTCCACCTGCTCCATCCCCTGGAAGCCTCCTAAATGCTACGAGGAATCCTCCTTGCAGCAGTCAAGTGGCTGTAGATCTCCCCACGGGGAACGGGGGCACTTTCACAATTTCACAGTGCAAGGCCCATCTATCTATATATGTCCTGGGTTCCTCTTGCAATAGCAGCTTTACCCAAAGACTAATAGTCAGCACAAATTAACTCTGAGTCCCTTGGGCAGAAGGGGAGACGGAGGCAGGAACCAATTATTTATTTACTTGGAAGATGCCCAAGTCCAGCAGAGATAAATGCAGTAGATACAAGCGAGCATGCCAGAGAGAGGCTGGAGTTGCAAAGTTTGGAGCCATCTGAGCTTATGCTCTCGCTTGCTCGGATGGGCCTGCACCCAGCCATCCTGCTGCTGCCCGCTTTGCTCCCACGCTGCGCTAACACCGAGGTGGCCACTCGTTGCGAGTTTATGAGAAAGGATGATTTGCTCAGCCAGTGCATGAAAAAAATACACAGTATTTGAGAAGAGTCATATTTTTCGGGTACGGTTCAGCAAGAAAGAAAAAGCAATGAAGAAGAAATAAGAATAACACTTTTGAAAATGCACCTTATAAAAAAAAAAAGTGCCACGTTTTCAGTCTCTCCCATTTTTCTTCAGACAGGAATGGGAGGCACGTTCCAAAGACATTTCTGAAATGCTCAGAAGGCTGCAGAGGGAAAATAGCACCAGTGCTCGCATCACCAGGGCTCACTGCAGCCTTGCATTACCGAAATAACTCACTGCCTTCAGCCAGGAGACTCCCACTGCCATGACAACTGTGTTCGGACCCTGGAGGAAAGCTCCACACTGCAGGAGGCTCAGTGACCCCTGCCCTTGCTGTGGCCATCATGGAAAGCAAGGTCAGGATGGCTTGCCCCCAGAGCCGACTTTTTCTTTGCCCTGGGTCTGTCTCAGTACAGCAGATTCTTGCAAATAACATTTATCTTCCTGCTTTTCCCTGCACATCCTATTCTCTCTCTTGCTCACTATTTCCAAGCTACCACTAGAGCTGGGATACAGATGGTAATTTGCTTCATTAGTGGGACTAATGTGGGGTGGGGGCAGAGGCAGGAGATGATCAGATGACTAAGTGGTAGAAACTAGAAGGGGTGAAAAGGCTTTGGCTCTGTGTAGGGAACTCCCTCTGGACATTACTGTTGTGGCAGGATCCGTGTGCTGCTATGGATGCTGTCATCCCACTTTCATTTGAGTCCTCAGGCTGGACAAGACAGTTGCTCTGGCTCCAGTGCAGCTTGTATCAAGCACTGAAGTCAGTGAAGCCACTGAGATCAGCATAATAACAAAAATGGCGAAG
The DNA here is from genome assembly GCF_047663525.1 of Anas platyrhynchos. Classification (NCBI taxonomy): domain Eukaryota; kingdom Metazoa; phylum Chordata; class Aves; order Anseriformes; family Anatidae; genus Anas; species Anas platyrhynchos. The sequence continues at coordinate 86,737,528 of NC_092587.1, read as the reverse complement.
TCTCTCTTTAAATTAAAAAAAAAAAAAAAAAGGGAACAGCTGTAAGCTACTACCTTAACTTTGCCTTTTATTAGTGCATCTTCTTCCTACTGTGGAGAGATAGTGAGAAATATGCTTGCCTGAAGTGCAAATACTTATAGATTACAGCTACAAGGGGGAGGGAGGGAATGCAGCCTTCACATTTTCTTCTTAAGCATAACTTTAAGAACGTTTGGATTAAAACTATTAAATTTAAAATGCTGTGAATTTTCTCTCTTGAACTCACAGCCAACCTCTCTGTATCTTTATGAGCAGGCTACAGCTGTAAACACGGAGCTGCCAATGGGGAGTATGACCTCCAGATAGCAGGGAAATAGCGACCCAGTCCTAAAATATCAGCTCTTTGCCCCAGTGAAGCCTTAGGATACCTGTCACCAAAGTCGCAGCTCTGAGCACAAGCAACCCAAAGCAGACTCGTTAGTTCACATCACTAGAGGGAGACACGATAACACACACACGGGCAGTGCCTTGCACTCTGTAAGGTTTTCTCCAGGCAGTTCAAGTTGACTGCTTAAAGGTGGGATACACGAGTGCTCAATGGCAGGGTCATGCAAAGGAAGGCTGTTAGGGAAAGAGGGTGAGCAGGACAGCACCTACTGCACTAGGCAGGGGCAGGCAGCAGATATTTCCTCTTTTCCTTCTGGTCATGACAGAAAATCCCTAGATTTCAATGTTTTTCTTCTGGTAGGAATGATGGAGAATTTGCTAAGGTTCAACCACTTGCTGCTGGGATCCTACTTACGCTAGTGTGTGGCAATTCCTTCTCCTGTCATCATTAATTACAGCTGATTTTGAACTCTCATCTTCTTGGGTGCTCGGTTTAGACTCCTAGACTTCTGGGATCCTTCGAGACTCTCGCGTGGAAGGACAGGACAGAAAGGAAAAGCTAGTTGTTGCTGAATGTCCTGGTAGTGGCTGTATAGTACTGCACAGACAAGGATATTAAAGCATATGGTGAACTAGAAAAATGCTGTTCTTCCAAACTGGATGAATGTTTTCATATGGACACAAACAAGGTCAGCCTTTAAAACACCACAGAAAAGACCCTAATACCATGTCTGACTCAAAGTGGTGCCCATCCTAGGGGTAGGAAAAACAGAAGTTACCCTGCCAGACTCCAACTTGCTGTTTAAGAACAGCATCTCTACATACCAGGAGAGCCACCAACATGGTACACAACTGCCACATCCCCCCAGCAAAAGCACAGAAAAATGTGCCAGAGGTGGAGCAGCCAAGCACACACCAGAAGACTCCAGATGTTCCTCTCCAGCCACTGCTGAAGGCAGCAAGGCAAAGCTTTTTATTCACCTGTTTTCATTCAGCTGATTTATTCACCTGTTCCCCAGAAATGGTAAAATACCTGTGAAATCTTGCTTTCCTCTCTGTCACAAGTCATGAGGGACAAATCGGAACTGCTAAGAAAACGAATGTTTCCTGTATCAACAGTGTTGGTACTGAAACAGCATCACAGACCATAGGCACAAAAGGAAGAAATCAAAACCATCCTGTCCACTGGGGAAAGAGCAGGGCTTCAGATTATTATAGGTGGGGAAGGGGGCCATGCAATAAAAAGACAGGATTTCTAATAAATAAATAAATAAATAATTTAAAAATAAAATTGCAGAGCCAAAGGAAGTGGGATGAAAATAGAGGCTGAAACAAATTTGGATGCCTGCTAGAGAAGGCTTGAAAAAGTTGAAACTTTGGCTTGTTTCCCAGGCTCTTTGTGAGCCTGCATCCTTCCCCCCACTTCCTCTATAACATTGGACAAGATGGAAACTGGATCAAGAGAGGAAAAAGACATTTTAGAAAGAGTCCCGGAACAAGCAGGGAGTGTATAAGAGGCAAATGGAGAGGCCTCTGTGGAAGAGAAGACCGCATTTTTGCCAGAGGGTATTTTGAGAATACAAGAAATAAAAGGAAGAAAAAGGAGACGTGCTTAAAAAGCATCCTTTCCCCCCCAGCATCCTAAAATTCAGGGTCAAACAAGTACTTTGTAAATCTTAAGGTTACCTGATTAGGCAAAGGCAGTTGGAGGGGGAGAAGAATGGGACATGAGAAGAGTGATGACCCTACTGAGGAAAATCAGTAAATAAATATATCACTCCTTTTCCTCAACTGTTTCACTGAGGTTTTAAGAGCGGAGCAGAGAGGCGGGCTAACTCCAAATCGTTTAGATAACCAAGAACATCCCCTTCCTACTCATCACCACCCAGTGCTTACTGGGTCAACCTGTGATGACTCGGGGTTTTCTGCTGATCTTCTTTGGGCAGAAATGGGCTTTCCCTGCGCAACTCAAAGCCCAGTAGCAAAGCTTTGGACTTCGGCAGCAACGAGAGGCAAGCAAGCACTGGACATAAAGATCAAGGTTGCTCATGTGAACGATATTGCCACCTTAAATCTCATGCCTTCAGAGAGCTCTCTGCTTCCTTCATGTTTCTGCGTTTGACCCTAAAAAGAGACCTGCATGCACTGAAGGAAGATACACGAGTGAGTGGGGGTGTGTGATAATCTGTCCCTTTCAGTTTAGGTCTCATCCTCAACTCGAGTAATTGAGCCCCAAAGCATGAAGTATAACATCCTTCTCAATATTTGTGTTGTGAATAACACCAATATCCAGATTTGTTCACATTATCCTCAGAAACACATAAACTGTTTGAGTCTTGCCAAGTTCCCATCTTTAAATAACTTTCCATGGCAATGAGTCCTACAGCTGTTTATAAACATATTATATGTACACCATCTCAATTACACAGAGCAGGCAGGCACTGCTGTATTCTCTCTTCCTTCTAAACTTCCCCTGTTATGGCAAATTCTCTAAGACTCAATGAGAATTTCTAGCACCCTCTAGGGAGAATCAGACTGGCATATTTGACAAGCGTTCCCATCTCCTTTCGTTTTATGCTGTGACATGAAACTTGGGTGTTGCAATCAATACTTATCTTCTTTGCTCTAGACTGTTTTTTATGCTGTGATTACCGCTGTAATAACTAAGCTCCTTTTTTTTTGAGCCAAAGTGTGTATCTTCAGACTGTCAGGTGGAATGTGAGAGAATCCAAACTCTTCTCTTCCACATCTCACTGCTTCGCTGTGCTGAGGCGAGGGAAGTTGGATTGGGAATTAAATACCTGATGATTTGACACAGGTTTCACGCTGTTATAGGAAAACTGAATGGTTTGCTACTCAACTGGTTATGCACAACCAGTAGGTCCCAGTCATTCAGCCTTATGATAAAACCCAGCGAGATCAATATGCCACAGCGCTTGGGTGCCTATCTCACAGCACCCTGGAGCAAGACCTTCAGGGAGGTTTTACCCACCAGTGCCTTGTAGGAAAGCAGCACAAGGACGAATGGGACTGTTTCTGTCAGTATGACCACTACCTCCTCAGGACAGGAGCTACCTTTTTCTTCTGTTTCTCTACCCAGACAACGGGCTTGGCTGTGAGATCTCCTGGTAGAGCCAAAACCTTGCAACAACTCTCCATGTCCACATTGCTGCTAACCTGATTCACAAGGGGCCACTCTTTAGGGCTTCTGTTGAGAGGGAGGTTATTGGTAAGTATATGAACAAACACGAATTTCTGTTTTTCATATTTTTCTCAGGAAGCTCTTCCAGAAAACCAAGCATCGAGCATGGCTCTGAAAAAGATGGAGAGATGAGGAATGATAAATGATGAGAGAGAGCAGAGCATCTCATAACACGACTGGCCATAGGTGGGTAGGCTGCCCGTGGTAGCCCACACAGAACCTGCCAGCATGATGAACGATGCATGGCCCTGAGCTGGGACCTTGTCCAGGCTGATGTACAACAACTGGAAATTTGATTGGGCTGCATTCAGCGAGGAAAAAAAAAATCTATACCTTTTGTGGGACATGGATCATGGAGGCTATGAGTTAATATTACAGAGAAGAAAACAACAGGATAGCACCCACTCCTTACAGAAAGCCACGGAGGGGAGAATCTGGACTCTGTCCCTTTCAAGAGATGAGAGACTGGAGGATATCCTCCAGTGAAACACTCCTGATGCTGACAACTGCTAGGTCATCTAGTTTGTACTGGAAATGACCAATACTCATTCCCGCTCTGAGTGAACAAACCACAGTTTCCCAATAAAACCAGCTTAGAGGGCTGTTATGGCTGAACATCACATCGTGGGATGACGAAAGCCACATGGCACGGCAGGCTTAACAAGCCCACAGCTGCATCCTGAGTCGCAGGGGAAGCGATCAGGCTGTGCAGGGAGGTGCTGGCCCACTGCTGGAAGCCGCAGGTCAGCAGTCCCTGAAGAGAGCTCTGCTGGCTGGAGGAGAAGAGCTAATGAAGTTGTTCGTGCTCCCAGGCAACGCCTATTAAACTATCCGTAACTAGTTGAACCCCGCTGCCCAGATCCTCCAGCATAATAACCTGTCAGATAAGAAAGAAAAGGGCCTGCCTGACTTTTTCTTCAGCTGCTTTGTCAAAACCCAGTTAGTCAACCATCTGAAGAGGAATGGAGGACGAATGCGAGGCCTTGCGCTGTTCCAAGGAATGTGATTTCCACTTTCATTACTATACACTGCCTAGAATTAAAGCTGATCTGTATTGTCATTTGCCATTTAAATTAAATATTCCCCCCTTATCTGCCTTCTCCCCAGGTGTCAGCACTACAGTCAACAACCACAGCCACACTTCAGCTATCTCACAGGGGAAGGAGAGGAGGTTTTCCTATGGATTTTTTCAGGGCTCGGGGCCTTACAGTTGAAAAATGCCTCCTTCAATTACACACTGAAGGACCAGCAAAGGAAGGGATACAGTATTTTTTAAAGTGACTATTCTACTTCCTAGAGAGGTGAGTGGGCTACGATCATTCCTGAGGCCCAGCAGCATTTAAATGAACCATTGCATGCATCCCTGCCTTCTTTGCATAAGGAGCTACGCTGCTTTCCCTTTGCATTTGTATCTTCCACCTCCCAGCCAACAAGAAATAAATCATTTCTGCGGTTCTAACTCAGGTAATTAGCCAACAAACACTATTGACCAAATCAATGAATGAAAGAAACAGCAGACAAATTTGCTAATGAACTCCTTCAGGAGAGTGCACAAAGAAAAAGTAATTTGGCCCTCTCGCCCCCCAGTGCTGGTTTAATTTCACAACCTGTCCATTCAAAACCTCCTACACAAGCTCAATAACGCTCGGTCTTCCAATTCTGCAGTCACGAGTTTAACCACAAAAAGATCCACAGAGAGAGAGAGATTTTAGAAACCTTTACAATGTCTAAAATAGCTCTTTGATGCATAGCAGATGTCCTCAAAACCAGCATGAACGGAGCCAAAATGCTTCACAATCCTGGAAAGAGGAGATTCCAAGATAAGACAGATGTTTCTAACTGCAGCAGCTCTGGAATAGATTTGGGATTTGTATTAATCGTCAACCTCAAGGAAAATATTTAAAAGAAACCCTTGTGTCCCCCATTTTGGGCCATGTGCCTTACTGGGCTACGTGCTACATGAAGACCTGATGTCTGGCTGAAAGCAGTTCTTCTGCATGCGTAAAAGATAACAGATGGGTTGAGATGCAGAAAGAGAGAGAGTACAACATGCAATGAGACGTGGAAGTGACAGACTGGGGACTGCCTGTCCTTCATCCCCAGCTCTAGCTGCTTAGGAGGGGGGATGCTTGCTAGGATTCACTGCGGAGGGGTGGTCTGAGGATGGATTGGAAGGGGGCCAGTGAGATGGCACTGATGGATGCTAGCAAGGCAATGCCTCTGAGACACATGGCACAGGGGGAAAAGTGTGAGGGGGGCATGCTGGAAGACTGAAAAACAGACCCCGGAAAACCGACACTGGAATTGAAGTGGGGGTGGGATTCCCCAGTCCTGTTGTTTACCAGAAGGGATTGCCAGAGTCGAAATATGCTCTGAGGAGCCCTAGGAAGAAAGAGAAGAAGTCTGTCTGATACAATGGAGAAGGTGGTACAACTGGGGAAAAAAAAAAAAAAAAGGCAAGAGCATGCAGCCAAATGAATGAGTCAGGACAAGAACCTTCATATGGCTGTGCTGAACAATGCAGCTGATGTGTATCAGGCCCTAGTTTTCATCAAGATTTAATCTAGTCCTCTTGTAAATCCCTTAATTCAGACAACATTAGGCTGCACTCACAGAATAGCCAGGGAGCATCTCCCACTGAAATACAAGAAAGAGTGAGGTGGAGGACCAAAACACTGAAGCAGCAGTAGGATGAACGACTCAGTAATAAATCAACTCTAAGAGCAGAACTGCCAAAGTCAGAAAATTTTGAGTACACATAATTAAAGGTGACAAAGATAGGACCTGTTTTCTCATACATGCCAATGGCACAACTGTGCTTAATACTGAAAATATCAGAAAGTCAGGTAGTCACAATGATATCACTAAATATTAGTGTTCCCCCCATCGGCTCTGCCCTTCCCACTTCTTCCTGGCAGTCTTTACCCATCTTCTTTCTTACAGTATTGCTAGAAATGGGCCAAAAACACAAACTGCGTATCTGGCTTTCCAATACACGAAAGCTCAGGAGGACTTTGGTTTGGCTGAAGGCATGAGAGAGGAAATTTGAATAAACCCAGTCTGAACCACAGACCTCAAATCCGGGTGCTTCTGGATGCAGCACTGGGATTGGGCCCTGTTCCAGTATCTCGTTCTGCCCATCTCTCCTTAACCTTCTTTGTGCAACTCTTCCCTTTCCAGCTGCTGAACTGCAGTGAGACAGCTGGACTGTCTCTACCACGTGCAGAAAGCTTGTACTCTGCACACCTCAAGCCCTCTTTAACCCTTTGTAGATATGGGAACATCACAGAATGCTACTCATATAGAGCTAATGAATGCTTTCTCCATCCACGTCAGATGACAAAAATATCTCATGGCAAAAAAAAAAATCCAGTAAAGGGCTCTCTCCTCAAAGGAGATGAGGCAGAAGAAGAGAAGCCCACCTCTTGTTCTCATCCCAGGGATAACTTTTTAAGAGATGAAGGTTTCCTTGCAACCCAAGCTGCTATCCCCATGGAGTCTAACTATTGAAAGGACATTCTCCTTCCAAGCTTGCCATGTCCTCAAACATGGGAGGTGCACTTAGATAGCAGAACAACGCTGGTGAACAATTCTGCTTCCACCCTGCTCTTCACTCATCCTGCAGATCAAACACTTCCTTTATTCAACTCACAAAACACAGAAACACTGTCTGCCAAAGTGGAGAGTAATATAATATCATCTGTGCCATTACTTTCCTCTCCCTTTTAAGGCAAATCAATGGGAAATAAACTCAGCGTGTTTTTTTTTGTTTGTTTTTTTTGAAAGATACTCTTCCATGTAATGTCTAAACAGAAATCCTTCTCTCTCTGTCTCTCTCTCCTTCCCTCCCCAGCAGTGTTTTTTCTCCATCCCCTTGATGTTCATTACCAGCAGTAGAGATTGAAACAGCTAGATGAAGACCAAAGCTAAACAGAATTACAAGTCCAATTCTGTAGAGCATCTACTGAAGTAATTTCAGTTGTTCCCTGGGACAACCTGGTTATCGCTTTGGAGGTCATGCTGCAAAACATGCTTGCAGTGCATTTATGAGCCTTGCCGCTTCTTTACAGCTGCCTGAATTGCTACTGAAACTTTCAGTAATGTTGTAAGAGAAAACTACTGCACAGCTCGCAAATCATCAGCACAGTACAGTCCTGTTGGGTCACTTACCTGTCGGGGTGAGGTGCCTCCAGGTGATGACAGGCTCAGGACGTCCATTTGCCATGCAAACCAGGGTCACGTTGCTGCCCTCATTCACGGTGATGTCCGAGGAGATATTGGAGATCTTTGGTGGAACTGTGAAGACAAAAGAAAGTTGGACGTTGTTACTTCTGGAGGACAGCTGGTCTGACTTATTAACCTGTCTACTTATTAATCAGAGGCAGCCACAAACCCCTCTTACAGGCTGTGCTCCTCATTACTACCTGGTTTTCTGAACTGTATCAGTGCTCCAAGTACAAGGTCCTGGCTTCTCAGTAGACAAGAAAATCAATTCAAGTGCAACAACCTTTTGATGGTGCAGGCACGTAAAAAAAAAAGAATGGAGAAAGATACAGGGAGCAGCGGTCCGATTTCAGGAGTATGCATGGGGTGAAGCAGCCAGGAGGGGGGAGAGGAAAAATGAAGCAGAGATGCAGGCAAGGTCGCAGTTGAGCCAGGAAACATTGAAAAAGCAGAGCCTTCGGGCTGTGAGAAAGCAGCCAGCATCGACTAGGGAGAGCACCTGACACAGCACCCCCAGAAAGTCCAACAGCGATGGGAAACCAGCATAACTCACGTCAAAAATCACACAATGAGGAGACCAAAACAGCGTCTCCAGGAAAGCCTCCTGCACCAGACTTCCTCTAGTTTCCTTAATTTTCTCTTCTGGGAGCTGTCTTACAGGGGTACGTCTGCTTCAAGGAACTACAGCTAGAAATGAACGGCTTTTTTGGCACCTGTGATGCTCTGTGCCTGGGGGCCTGGTGGCTGCAGGCCTCCAAGCCTTCTCCCTGGGGCAGGGCAGGCCGTGGCTGCTTCTCCTTCCTCACATCACGTCTCTCTTCCATGCTTCACACCCAGGAGGAGGTGAGGGAGTTTGGCTAAAAGGGAATCTTCTGATTTTGTTTTATTTTTTCCTTTCCCCAGCATCCAAACGTGTGTGTAGCGAGGAATGAAACAACATCATTTTCTGCTTTGCTTACCGCAGAGTAAACAGCCACCTCCCCTTCCCACTTCTTGGCAGGCCCTGGTGTGGAGCTTCAACCACCCTGATACATGCTGGATGGGTGAAAGCGGTGGGATCAAGCAGCCCAGGAGATACGGGGATTCAAGAGTTAAATACGTATTAATGGTGTGCTCTTGCAGCAAAGGACAACCTTATCCTGGGTTATATTAGCAAGAGCATGGCCGTGTAAGTGGAAAAAAAGTGATTCTCTCTCTCTCTATATATTTATACGGTGCTTCAGATGTTGTCTCACAAGCACTAGCCCAATCTCGGTCTGCCCAGTACAAGGATACCACTGACACAGAGGAAGGAGCAAGGCTGCCAGAGGGCTTCCAAGATACTCAGAGGGCAGCAAGCACTTGACATACAAGGACAGCACAAGAGTGAAAGAAAGATGAGTGAAGATCTTATTGCTGTCGACAAACACCTAGTGGGAAGGTGCAGAGCAGACAGACAGGCTGTTCTCAGAGGTGCACGGTGAACAGCAAAAAGCAGCAGACAAGAGCTGCTACGTGGGCAAAACTCTGACTCAAAATGAAGTAGAAGCTTTCATTTTGGCAAGGTTAAAGATAGGAACTGGCTCCCCGGAGAGGAGGTAGAATCTCTGTCCCTAGAGATATGCAAACCTTGCTTGGATAAAACCCTGAGCAGCTTGCTCTAACTGGCACCAAGAGGGAAGGAGAAGGGAATTTGGAAGCTAGTCTGCTGTGCAGGAGCTTGAGTTGACGGCTGAGCTCCTGGTGAAGCAACCAAAGCAAGGCGTGTTGGGGAAACAGTTGTCTGCACCTGGGTCCCCTTCCCAGGAGAGGAGGAATTTCAGAGCAGGGATATCTGCCTTGCAGCACAGCACCGGGTAAAGCGAAGCACAGCAGAAAACTGTCCCCTTTCGCTCAACATCCCCTGACAAACACAAGCCCTGCTAGATTTTTACATCAGTGATTCACTGTAAGCCATCAGTCGTGCATCCCCACACAAAGGGAGAGGTCGGAGAGGACAGAACAAAGCAAAATGAACGTTATTAGAAAAGACCGATGATGTCAAAAATTAGATCCCATCGCGTTGAGGGGTGCAGGAGAGTTTCGCTGGCGGTAAAAGAGATCCATTTCCTGCCTCCTCATTTATCACAGCCCCTATGCCTGGGATTTTCTGCACAGCAAAATCGGGCCCATGGAGAGCCTCCACAGGAGCAGGGGGTCTGGGGGGAGCTGCCACCCACCCATGGGGGACCCGTGCTGGAGCAGTTTGCTCCTGGGGGATGGACCCTGTAGGATGGAACTGTGTGGGAGCAGTGCTTGAGGAGCTGCAGCCTGTGGGCAGCCCATGTGGGATCAGTTTGGGAAGGACAGCATCCATGGGAGGGACCCCACGGGGAGCAGGGGTGGAGGAGATGAAGCCTCGGGGACTGACCGCAGCCCCCATTCCCCTGCCCTACTCAGGGGAAAGGAGGTAGAAGAGGGTGGATGGGGGGGAAGGGGTTCTTGTTTTTCTGTTTGTTCATTTTTTGTTTCTCACTGCTCTAGCTTGTTAGCAATAGGTAATAAATTACATTAATCTCCCTATGCTGAGTCTGTTTTGCCCGGGATGATAATTGTTGAGTGATCTCCCTCTCCTTATCTCAACCCTTGAGCCCTTTCCATCGTATTTTCTCCTCCCTTCTCTTTCAGGAGGGGGAATGAGAGAGCAGTTGGGGTGGAGCTCAGCTGCCCACAGCTTGGGGTTCGCATCAGGAAAAAAAAGCCACACAAAAACCAAGAAAAGGCCTGTTCTGGGCTAAGCTGAAGTAGGTCTAGCAGATGGAGGCTCTGGCAGAGCGGTCAATGCCTGACCAAATGGTTGAGCGGGCAAAGCCGCGACTGGGCATCAGCAGCGGAGCTGCAGTGAGGACACGTGCACCCTGCCACCTTCCAAAGCCGTCAAGTCGTTTTAGTTTGCAGCGCATCAAATACACTCAGAAAATACAAACAGATCTGGCCATGCAGACCAAAATGCCCAAGAGGAGGAAGATGTGGCCAGATGGACGTATCTGGCTTTTCAACGGAGGCAGAGAAGGGCATTCAAGGCTGAAATCCTGTTAGGAGTGTAATGGCTGGTTGCCGTCAGCTGCCACCTTGGTCGGAGGGCAAGGAAAGGCTGAGAGGGAGGGGAATAGGGTAGGAAATAATCTCCCTGTGAATTAAAAAACAAAACAAAACAACAACAAAAAAAAAACAGTTAATTTTAGTCTGTTTAAAAGCCAGCCGGCATTAAAAGTGACCAGATCTTAGTGGACAGTAATTTCTCTCAGAATAATAATAATAAAAAAAAGTCAGACACTTAATTTTCAGGGTGTCAAGGCAGCGTTTTAAAATGCTGAAACTGTCAGCACCAGCAACAGTTAGCATTGCCTCCTTGGCACTTGTCATTACTTTGCACACACCTTTTTAGGACAGTCTTGAAATGAGAAGCTTTGACCTTATTATTTTTTGCCCATGTGTGGGCTGTGTGATGTTTTCACGGTTCCAGACTGCTGGAAGTGTGATTGCTGAGAAAAAAAATAATAAAAAAAATCTGCTGGGCCCAGGAACTTCTGGAGGTGTCACAGCTTCCTTTTGCCCAGGCATCTTTTGGGTGACACTCATCTGGAGAAACCTCGTGCCTGGCCTCTGTGAGCCATTAGCACGAGCAGAGCCACCACAGCACGTGAAGCAGGGACTGATTCTGGAGAGCTAGAAACAAGCTGTGGGAAGAATGGCTTGAAACTTGTATAATTTATTTCTTCTACGTTTCACATCTACTGGACAAGTCTGAGGCCAGCTCAGCATCTCCTCACACACGCCACTGGTAATAAATAACAAATACCAAACTAACCAGCAGACATTCTTCTTGGGAAACTCCAATCTGGAAGAGCAGGAGGCTGCAAGGCAGAAGGGGGGCAAGGGCAGAGCTGGCATCAAAATTCAACTCTAAGGCACAGCTCAGTGACAGAACTAGGTAGGAAGGGGCTGCGCAGAACCTGCCTTGCACTGAGCCTGTGCAAGTTAATTGCTGTCAATCCTTCACTTTCATGACAACTGCAACTCACATTAATTTAAATAATAAGAAAGACGGAGACATGAAAAATAGAGCACACTCCCCCAGCGCAATCACTGTTGCTCTCAAGATGAAAGCAAGTGATTTGTTTCCACAAAACATTACTGTGTCTCAAAAACACCCACTACAGCAGTTATTACAAGCCAGGGGCCGCATACAGGAGGCAGCGAGGAAACCACAAACAAGAGAAAGCACAACATCTGTTGTTGTTATCCTTACCTTTTATGACCAAAACCCTTGAGAGCTCAAAACTCCTCCTGAGATATTAGCTGGGATTGCGTGGGCCAGGTCAGCGTTATCATTTCAGGCTATGGAAGTAGGTAATGAGTGATGCTACACCTCTAATCTCCTAGGAAATGAGTCAGCCCGCTGCTAAGAGATGTGAGCTCGCAGCCGCAGCCAGGAGGCCAGCTCCCGAGTACCTTTCCAGGAGTGCAACAGGGGACGGAATAAGAAAGCATCAAGGCCAGCCTTGCTGGTTCACAGCTAGACTGCCTGGCTGCTCCCTTTTAGCTAACGGGGCTCTGCCTAGGACTTGGAGTTGCAGTCCTACACTCTGGAGCAGCTGCTCCCCGTTCTGAAATCACAACATTCAGGTGTTTTGTCAATAAGTCACAAAACACATTAAAAAAAAAAAAAAAAGTAATTCCTACCCCAGAGAGCTAAAATACAGCAAAAGCCATTTAACCTACCTGAGAAGCAAACAGCAGCAAAAAGAAGAAAGCCCAACAGCCCTTTATCTCCATTTAAGCACTCTAACTGCTCGTCCCAAGAAGGGCGCCTTGAATACGGGCAAGAAAGTTACCAGGAGCCCTGCCACACATCCCCATTAGTTCGTTACCTCCTCCGGTCTGTTTACTTCCCTCTCTATTGGCAATCAGGACCCCCATCTGCTGGAGAAAATAAGACTCCCACCCACTGATCCGCAGGAGCCCCTCGCTTTCAGGGCAAAAAGCAAACCTCAGGACTTCTCTCCGAAGTCAAAGGAACTTTGCAGCCACTAAAGCCCTCCGCAGGTGCCTATCAATTAGCCTCCAGAGTTCTCATTTCCTTGTCCCCAGCTCCCAATTAACAGCACTTTGCAACAAACACAAAGAGGCTAATAGGCCCCAAGGCAGAGGCAGGGGGGATGCTGACCACCGCAAGGCCCTTGAATGCTTCAGAGCTGCCACCTTGCTCACCACAATCAGGGGTCCTTTTCTGGGGCAATTAATTGACAGCAAATTGGCCTCATTAGTCATTGTTTAGGCAAAGCGGGAGTGGGGAGAGAGGGCTTGAAGAAGGGGCTGAGCTGCTAAACACAACCAAATGGTTTAATTTCCCTCTTCGGTGTGCAGCAGGCTAATGGCAGCTTTCTGCAGCAGTGACAAGGAACAGCTTGTTGCTGCTTAGAGCCGCGCGGGGAGGGCTGCAAAGTAAAATCCAGACACCCTTTGGGACGTGGCATGCTAATGTTGGGGAAGCACTTCACAGATGAAATGCAACATGAGAGCCGAGATGTGTTTCTTTACGCTCTGATTCATGCTGGAGCCTCAACCAGAGAGGGATGAAGCTGTCACCGGGGCAGGAGGGCAGAGACTGAAGTTGTTGAACTTCCCTGAAGAGAGTGTACTCTGAAAAACCCCTCTGACTTTCTGCTCTGCTTGGTTTGCTTCACCCTGCTAGCGCCTCTCTCAGCGGCCTTAATGCTCTGGTGAAGTAGAAGGAAACGCTGAAGGCTTGGTTTCGTGTTGCGTTGTGTTTTTTAAATCTCCTGGGAATGAAAAAAAGCTCTCCAAGCACACTGCAGCGCTTTTACAAGGTGCAAAAACCGCTTCTTTCTACTGTCTGATGGGGGGGTGTCTTATCGCTTCCATCCCTGGCAGCCTTTGGGGAACAGCCCACCCCAGCCAGAGCATGGGAACCGCTGAACAGATTTGCAGCCACCAGCCCACTCGTGGCCCAGGGTGGCAGATTCCCAGATTTCCTCCCGAGCATCGCTCGGAAACACGGAGAAACTGGGCTGAAGGGAGCACGGGGGCTGCTGGCTTGGCCCTCGCGTCAGAGCGAGCTTCCCTCTTCGTGCAGCTGAGCCTCACCCGCCGGGATGCCACAAAGGAAATGATTTAAATCCAAACGGGGACGGCGCCGAGCGCGCTGGCTGGGAGCAGGGGAGCAAGCAGGATGCTGTAAATCAAAGCCGGGTGGGAAGCCCCCCCAAGAACGTGTCAGACCTCGCTGTATTCGAGGAGAGTCGGTGCTGACAAGCCAAACCTTTTCGTCCAGAGGAAAGCTCTGCCTCATCTGATACACATTTAAGCGCCCCGGCTATTTTTCCACGTAAAATTGCGTGGCAAACTCTCTCGGTGCATTGTTTCCTTGCAGGGAGAAGCATGGGGTGTAATGTCCAGCATGGCTGGGCTGCTCTAGCTGTCAGCCATCGGAGAAGTCAGCACAGAACCGGGCTCTACTGCTTACATTCATTTTCTCTGATTTACTTTTTTTTTTTTTTTTTTTTTTTTAAATTTGTCTCCATGAAATTGTCAAGAGAGAAATTATTCCACTTCCTGACTGAGGGAGAAACAGAGAGAAGCAAATATCTCGAGTCTCCAGCCAACCTCATTTCTCAGCGCGCTGATGTGATGCTGTGGGACAGGGGTAGAAGCAGTCTCAGTCCTGCTCTGAGCCCAGTGCCTCAGCTTTAAAACCAGACTCCAGCCTTTTTCCCTAATGCAGTTCCAGCTCCAGGCCTGAACCCCAGCCCTGGTCCCATGCTGACACCACTTCCCCTAGGATTTCTGTTGTCTCCCTACCAAAATGGGTAACCAGCCCTCCTCTTCTGGTGCAGATCAGGACAGCGGGTTCCCAGCTGCATGCTGAGCACAAAGCACAAGCCAGCCATGTGCCTGATATCCCCTTATCTCCAGATTTGGACCTCTGCATATGAAGTATTGGTTCCTTGCTACGCCATTTCTTTTCTTCCCAATTAATGAATCAAATTTACGCCGGGGTTGCAGTGATCCGCTTATCTGTGGTTCATTCGTCTCCTTAAACAGCAGCTCTGCGCGTTTGCCATTGGTGCTGCTTGGGCTCTTTCAGCTTGAAAAACGGCCTGCAAGTGCTTTCTAACCAGCCCTCCTCGAGAAGCCTGCTGTGAAAGCACAGCCTTGTTCGCAGGACATGTGTAAGCAACAACAGAAGTGCTTGCCACGCTCATCCCAAGGGATTAACCCTTGGACCGCTGCCTAATCCCAAGCACTTCAAGGGCCACAGATGTACACAGCATTTGGTCTTTGTGCTTCAAGTGTGTTTATGTTTTCCCTCAGACCCTTTGTTTTAAAACCTGGAAGCATTTACATGCAGGACTGACATAATACGTGATCTTTTCTTCTGCAGATATAGTCCACCATCCTGGAAGATAAATTCGGTGAGAAAAAATCTCCTTGGTGTCCAGGTCCTCCAAATGCACCCTCAAGCGTTTTGTTAAGACAAAACTTTTTCATAGAAATATTAAATGCATTGGATGTACATGGGATTCAGCAAATCCTAATGTACAGCCTTTTTTGGGCTCAATTCAAAGCCCAGGGAGCTCCTCCTTTGATGTTAATGGCCTTTGGACAAATTCTTTTAAAGCAAGAATGGGTGATGGTTTCAGGAAGCGTTGCAACTAGAACAGGAATGCTTTATTAGACAATTAAGAGAAAGAAAAAAAAAAAAAAAAAAAAAAAGCCAGATTATGGCTTTTTAACTGAGTCCCTGCAGTCTAGTTGCTGCCTATCAACTTTTTTCGGGAAGTAGACTAGAGAGCACAAGCCAAGGCATGGGAAGAAAACACAGAGAAAAGCTAATGTCATTCCAGGGCAAGAGGTACAGGTTCACAGAGCAGGGTTCGATGAGTTATGAAGATGACTGGGATTTCCTGATTAGGAAAGCAGGGGATGAAGTTAATTTCAGCTGACATCCCACTCTGGATGAAGACAAGGTTGTCCATCACAAATTTATGGTCAGGAGAAACATAGCCAAAGTGTTTTGTTTGTTTTTGTTTGCTTTTCGTTTGTTTGTTTATTGATTTGTTTTTGAGATTGTATACTTTTGCTTACGTTCAGCTCTTTAGGGACAGATGAGACAGAAGAGAACAGCCTTCACGGACCACCAGATGGAAATCTACACCCTGGCTGAAAAGGCAGTTCTCTTCAAGCTCTGTTCTCAGATTCCTTTGGCCGCCCATGGTATATCCCACAGCCTCTGCGATAAACCACAGGGAGGTGCATACAATGTTCTAAGTGTCTTGTGCATACCGCACACCCAAGGATCTGGCTCCGTTTCAACCGAGACAGACAGCTTCTCCGTGACGAACCTCTCACTCCAATCAAATGCACGTGGTGGATGTAAACCAGCTTTTACTAGTGGGCTTTCCTTCCTTGCACATTAGAATGAGCAAAATGGAGTGGGACAGCTTGCTGTAAGCACCTTTTAAGATTGCTTTCAGGCTTCTAGGAGAAGTACAAAAGTAGTGTAGTATTTTGGGACTGCTAGCTTTGTTTCTAGTACAAAGTATAGAGACCAATGCAAAAAATCCCATACTCAAACCTTTACATACTTTGGATAAAATTCACTCCTGCGTGATTCACACAGTTTCCCCAGGAAGAAGACTCACTTTGTCCAATTCAATGAATGATGACTGTCTATAACAGAAGCCACCATAGCTCATTACTGAGTAGTCAGGTCAGCAATAAGAAGATTTAGCACAGAGCAGCTGCCTCTTCTGATGCTGAAAGCCCCGCCAAAAATGAACCTGAGCCAAAGCCTCATCTCCAAAAAGTTGCGAATTCTGAGCACGAAAAAGACTCAAAGTGCAACTCCACATTTTTTTCAGCTTGGGTTGCTCAGCGCATTCCTGCATTGTCACTATTGCTGGATCCACAGATGGTGGCCTTCCTCAACACACGCAGCTATGAAATGCCAGCTGCGAGACCTTCAATTGTTAGCTATTGTTGAGCTCGGGGAGAGCTGCAGCAGCGCCTTTTCTAAAGGCCACAATGTTATCATCAGCCATCTGAGAAGGGAGAGACAGAGAGTTCAAGGCAAAGAATCCCTTCTGTCAGAAACACTCCTCTGGACAAATCTGATCCAGCAGAAAAGACGAGAAAACAAATCGCGTGCTCCTGAAGTGAAGGCATCTTCAGACAAAATCAGCAGCTGGCTGGAGCTGAGATGTAATTGCGGTGACTTCCTTCCCACAAACCGACCGAGAGGCGAGGTTTCTTGGGGAGGCGAGTTTCTGCTACCCGAGCTTCCCTGCCAGAAGAAAGAGCGCTCTGTTTCGGTTCAGCCACGTGCAGCAGCACCTTGAGGTCTGGGAAGTTTCCCACTGTTTTTGTTTTCCCAGCTTCGCCGTGTGGTAAGGACACGCTGCGTATGCGCAGACAACCGCAAGGGATGTGAGGGATGGATTCCAGGAGCTCTGCTCTGTAAACACATTACTGGTGCCATTTCAATTAAAGGAGAATCTCTCCCAGACGGCCAGGCACGAGGCTTATTCCCTATAACCTGCAACTTTATCGAGGCACATAAAAACGCTGGCTGTCCCTTTTCCCCCAGTTCAAGTCTGAACTCTTCAAAATTGACAGGATTATTATTATTTTTTTTTTCTTTCTGGTGTTTTTGCAGCGTTAGCAAACAGAGGTACTTAGCATATTATGTGCT